>NW_027287063.1:512500-1020828 GCF_022747635.1 Hetaerina americana
GTCGCTACCTTGTAGGTTAATACTTATTCCCAGTCAATTGACGGTAGATTTGTGTCACCAGCGATTATAATAATGCTGTTGTTATGTCTTCTGCTGAGAGTGGATATTTGTTCGTCGAGCTTGTGTAGGACATCTATGTTAGAATCTGGTGTTCTATAAAATGAGCACACGAATAGGCTTCTGCTGTTGTAGTCCTTAATATTGCACCAAACGCTTTCTATGTCATCTACGTCGCATTCATATCGTTGGCTGCTAAGATGTGACTTTACTGCAATGAATACTCCCCCACCCAATCTATTAAGTCTGTCCCATCTGTAAATTGTGAAACCGTTTGGAAAAATCTCATTGTTTCCTATATCGGCGGTTGGTAATAAGGGGGCCCAGGTCCTTTCCCTGTGCCATCTTATGCCAGGCCGGAATCCCAGGGAGATCTGGCACCTGAAAAATGGCACGGCTTGGTGTTATTTTTCGGGGAAGGGTCGAGGGCGCCGAGAGGAGTTCCCGGGAATCCAACCTGGGCCCCTCCGGTAAGTGGCCCAGCGCTATACCCACTGGACTTTTGCGTCACTAATAAATTATCCCGAGAGATATCGATTGCACGCTATCGAATCATAACTCCCGGAATCAATCTAAGTATCAGTTTTTAATAAGTTAAGAAAAAGTGTGGACCTATGGATCAAGAGGCCCCAATGATATGAAAATGTATCTCGGTAGCCGGGATTTTTGTATGAAGAATAACACGGTTTGTCCACTGCGGGAGACAACTTGCGCTTTTTCCAACACTACGAGAGAAAATAATGCTCTAGTGGACGGGTTGGTATAGGCTTGAGAAAAGCTTTCGACCAAGTAACTCACAGCAAGCCACTCACTAGGCCTTTGCTATGTATGGAAATACAAGGTTCGTCCGGAAGATAAGTGTACTGAGCTCAGGAAAAAAATTTATTACACTTTTACATATCTTAAGCTAATATTCCTCAAAATAGGACCCTTGTGAGTCGATACACTTGTTCCAGCGGCGTTCCCATTCCTGGAACGCTCCCGCGAAGGCATCATCGGGAACCTCTCGAACACACGTCGTCACGGCCTCTTTGACGGCGTCCAAAGTCCCGTATCGCGTTCCTTCCAAACTCCTCTTTATCTTCGGGAACAGAAAGAAGTCCGGTGGTGCCAAGTCCGGGCTGTAGGGCGGGTGCGGCAGCGTTTCCACGCCATGCTCGGCCAAGAAGTCAGACACGACAAGCGCGGTGTGAGACGGCGCATTGTCGTGATGCAGCCGCCAGATGTTTTTGATCGCTGGCCGGACGCGGGCGACTCGTTTTCGAAGCCTGTCGAGCACTTGGACGTAAAATGCAGCATTTACAGTTTGTCCTTCAGGTACAAATTTTGTCAAAAAAGACAATGAGCATCGCCTTGATCCGAGATTTGCTCATGCGAGCTTTCTTTTGACGGGGTGATGATGGGGTGTGCCACTCCGCACTTTGTCTCTTCGACTCCGGGTCGTACTCAAAGATCCACGTCTCGTCACCCGAAACAACGTTCTCTAAAAAATGTGGATCATTTTTGCAGTGATCCGAAAGTTGTGTCGCGATTTCCAAACGATTGAGTCTTTGATCATCACTGAGCACTTTCGGCACCAACTGTGCACAAATTTTTCGCATCTGTAATTGGTGACTAATAATCTCGTGCACTATTGTTTTTGGCACATTACACTGCTCTGCTATCATCCGAACACTAAGACGACGATCAGAGTTCAGTACATCGCGAACTTTTCGCACATTTTCGTCGGTGAGTGTCGTTGATGGGCGTCCAGGCCGTGGTTCGTCGTCGACCTCTTCTCTGCCCTCCACGAACATCTTGTGCCACCGAAAGATCATGTTTCTGGACATGGCTGACTCCCCGTAAGCCTGGTTAATCATACCGACAGTTTCGGTGGACGATTTCCCAAGCTTTACCGCAAATTTGATGGAATAACGCTGCTCCAAAAACTTCGGCATCGCGTTCCGTTGAGTCGTGTCGCGTTGGGTCGAGCGTGGAGGTTCGCGTTAACAGAGCTCCTCACTACACCACAGCTCAGAGCCGACTGCCTTTTTCAGCGTCGCTTGCCAACATACCCCCCTCCAATCGCAGCCGTCGGAGCGGTGCTGGGCGCGCCTGGAGCGGCGGGAAAAAATCAGTACACTTATTTTCCGGACGAACCCTGTACTTTAACGGTTGGATGAAATGGTTTTCAATTGGCGGTGTACGGTGTTTGATCAAAGTCTACTGTAATTTATATCACAAACGATGTTCCTCCAGGAAGTAATTCGGGAATCTTGATCCGTTTTTGCGTCTGCAACATCGACAGCGACATAACTTCGTAGTTATTACTAGGAAACGCTCATTTGCCTTGGACGCGGTGGTTTAAGAGGGATATCCGTAGCCCTGGGGGTAAAGTAGCCCGTGATGAGTAAAATCTTTTAGGCCTAGTATGCCTGTGCAAGAGAAGGAATGCAGTGATAGCTTCATATGTACATACGTGCGGATGAATTTACTCTGTAATTTTCCTCAATAAATACTATATTTCTCTCATAGACGTCCTGCTTGAAATATATATTCCATGCACGTTTTTAAAAAAATGGAAAGAAAAAGGAACTATAACGAAGAGATGACAAGAGAAAAAGGTGATAACAGGAAAAGTAGGAGTCCTCTCACCATTTTCTAAATATCTTAAGGGTAAGAATAAATTCTCATGTTACATAGGCACCCTTGATTTGGTGAGTATTGTCGTAACAGCCAAATTGCTTTGCATTCAGTCCAAGTAAAATCACTTACTTTAATCGTTACTTAATTGTATTATTTCGGCACGTGCACGTGCTCTGTACACGTGCTTTGTGTGCCGAAAAAGGAATTTGCGTATGGTTCTGGTTTCTTGTGTGAATGTTGCTGTTTTCTATTTGGAAATACTTAAAATAATTGTTTCGGTCGCAGTATTTGAGACAAAGTTAGTTGCAAAATGGAAGCGTACATTGTTCGTTTGTTCAAAAGATAAGAAACAAAGGGCTTCGGCGTATAATGTCCATTTTCTTTTTCAACAATCTTGTGCAACTCTTGATTGCATGTACTTCAGTTTTTCAGTATTTTCTTCGCCCGAGTCATGAAAATGTAGCTGTAATCAAATGAGAGGCCACTGTCGATTTGTCTTCCTAGTGCCTCGTCCGCATTGATAAAAGTTGGATAGAACTGCAATATTTGGAACAATGTTTTACATACCAGATTGACATGTTTTTCAAACTTGAGAGGGAATCAAGTATCGCGCCGGGGGGTTGAACTTCCAGTTGATATTCTAATTATTTGATCTTCCGTTTCCTTCTCTTGGGCGTTCTTTCTGTGAACGCCTCTTCTTGCTCCCCATTTGGTGTCATCACTCCAGCATGTTTTTTAACTTTTCCTTTCAATTTGTTTCGCAGGGAAACATTTAATCTGCTCCATATAGCTCTCCATTTGGTGTGTCACAAATGGTCAAATACTCTTTTCAGAGTGCTTACGTACTGCGA
Source organism: Hetaerina americana (assembly GCF_022747635.1). NCBI lineage: Eukaryota > Metazoa > Arthropoda > Insecta > Odonata > Calopterygidae > Hetaerina > Hetaerina americana. The sequence continues at coordinate 516,034 of NW_027287063.1, forward strand.
ATGCATCAGCTATCAGCACCACTGTGAATATCTGTATCTTATCTTGGCATAACTTAAAGATCACGCAAGAGATAAAAGCATGCTTACAGCACATTTTGTTTAACAAAAAATAAAACATTTGTCATTCATGTGCGGTGTGAGTAAAAGTCCTTCGAGCACACTTCCTCGGGGGAAATCTATATTGTCTCTTGATGTGTGTGGTTTTCATTGATTTGAGCGACTGGAACTATTATTTCTTTATCTGTGCCATTGTGCAACGAATCATCCCAAATCAGCGATGATGCAACTTTGTTCCAATTCGCAAATTCATAGGGTATTTTGAGGCATAAGCACGCGTAACAGTTTGTCCATTTACACTTGCTCCCTCCTCCATTAACTCAAAATGAGGCCAATTGCACTTTCTCTAATTATATCTGCCCGAAAACGTAACTAAAGCAGCATAGCGCATATAATTACCTTAGATATTCTTATTAAGGGTTTTTTGGATGGAAAAATCTTTGACCTTTTCAGTGTAGTAGTAGTTATTTTAATAAGGCGCCTAGGGGTCCGCTGCTTAACGTCCCATTCGACGGAGATCTTACTCATTCAAGTTCTCTACATAAAGCACCTCAGGTAGGGATCGGAATACCATTGAAAAATACTCAAGGCCACCGGGATTTGAACTCGGGCCCTCTGGGTGGGAAAGCCAGTACGGTAGCCACCGCACCATCTCGATTCCCCGAACTTTTCCGATGCCTACAAAGTTAATGTTTGGAGTTCTGGGTTGGTCGGATATTTCATTTTTGGGGATAGTGATTACAGTTACAGGGAGGCATTCATTACTTTACCTGTTGTTAACCTAGAATTTCTGCCAATGAAATGCAGTATTTTTCTTCCTTTAGAACGGCACGAAGGAACCGTGATGATTGCCATAGTTTTGTCCAATGCCACTTGACTACCCCGTTTTCGGTTTACTGCCAAACGATGGCGTAGTGCTCCATCTGTGTATGTTTTACAGCTCTACATGTTTGTACAAAAAGGTGTATGGATTCGGCTCAGCCGTCATTTAATGGTGGAACGACCTGCAGTACTCTCTCCATGTTAATCCGGTTTCGATCCTCATTACTCTTTCCTCCCTACGATTCACATACAGTTCCGCTTGGGAGTTGTTGAGTGATTCGAGTTCTACCGATTCTTTTCCTACGTGACTTGTCCGATGGGTAAAATATTCAACTTGGTCCATATCCCCGAATGTGGGAACCACTTTGAAAGTGCTTCGGTGTCCGGCTCCGTCTCGATTGCTGATCCAGTGCAGGTGCTCCCGTTGCGAGTGCCGTCGCCGCCTGCCGCGGAGGCGAGGCATCGGTGGGCCTTTCTCCCACTGGGGTCCTCCTCGCTCGCTGGATCAAAAGTCCTCATCCTGGAGGCATGGCTGTGTTTAGATGCCGATGGACGGGGCAGGGCGTGGCTCGTGTGGGGTTCGAATCCAAGCCCATCCTTATTTTAAGGCAGGTCTTTGCTTGGGATGAATCGGTTCGGCTTATTTCTTTATCGTATTCCCAAAGAAATGAAAGAAGCGAGTTTTTGGATGATCGCAGGGAGCTGTGAAAAGATTGTGCTCTGGAGATGACCGCATCGGGAGTGGTTGAAATGTGTAGGTCGCGTTCGATGCCCTGGTTACATGCGCCGACAGAGGAGGGAGCGGGAGTGCGAAGGAGCCTCAGCGGAGTAAGCAGCCAGCGGCGCCGGAGCGGGCGGCGACGGGGCGGCCGCCTCCCGGTACTCGCACCCGCTGACATTGAAAGAAAACCCTCTGGATTCCTCCCGGCCGGCCGTGCGAACGGGGACGGCAGGCGTGGGATCCGTTTCCCACGCCCCCCCCAAAGCCTGCTGCATGCGCCCTATCATATCCACCGCTAATGGGCAAGATGGGAAAACGAGCTCGCTGGAAAGAAAGGAAAACCCTCGACTGGGAAAAGTTGAGCTCGAATTAAGTCGTCATCCGATGCAGGTTCGATCCTCAGTGGTGCTGTGCCGTCGCTAGGTGGTCCAATTATCCCGAATTTTCGATCCAAAGCCTTAATACAGAATGGCCAGAGGATCCGTGGTTCGGGATCGATAATCATTCGATGGCTCGGGGCAGAACGGGGAAAGGGCCGAGTACGTTCGATGGCTCGTGTGTGTGGGATTCGATGTGTGCCAATCGGAAATATGAATTGGGAATCGGGATGTGTGGAGGAGGGGGACGTCCTTGCCAGGGGTAGTCGAATCAGTTAGCGCAGAGCATCGCGGCGGCGGTGACGGTATCCCCGCTCAGTATCGAAGCATTCCTTAGGGAGATGGAATGGGGGAGAGGTTGGGAATGTGGGGTTCGAGGGAATGAGTGGCCATGCTTCGACGGCTCTGTGTGCACCTGCGATGACCTTTCGTCGATCCGCGCGTTGCAATCCGCCTTCCGCGTGGCGGCCTAGACGAGGCGTGACGACGGCGCAAGCACGTCTCCTCCCCCCTTAAAAGGGACTGCACGCGTCCGCGCAAGTGCGCGACGCGCCGCCCACCACACCACTCGTACCCCTGCACTGCCGTCGGTGCCCGTGGGAAAGGTTAGCAGTTCTGTCGGCACACCTGATCTCTCCGGGCTTCACAAGGAGACTCTTTAGCCTCAATTAAATCAGGTATCAGAAGCGGTGCAAGATACGCCAATTGCGTTTTGATGGGACTGAATGCCTTGTGGGCGGTTGTTTTGCAGTTGCCGTGATACGGTCGAGGCAAGCACGTGATTTGCAGCCAGGGCCGGCGAGGTTTCAGGAGCAATGGGTATGTTGGGAACGAACATATCACGGTGAACGAAAACATAAGCGGGTAATAACGGAAATCATGACAGTTGGGTATTCGCCCTCGGGCCTCGGTGACCTAATAAGAAAGTCGAGTCTTATTGTTGAGGTGGATTAAGTCAGGTGACTGGAAATTAAGGATTATATCGACATGAATTTAGATTCGTAGTAGTAGTAGTATTTAGGGGAGGCGACCGACAGCTAAGGTCATTTGCGCCATAGGGGATGGACAGGAAAGGATGAAGGGTGGAGAGAAACCCGGCGTCGGCATTAGCCTACTCTTTACGAAAGGTCCGCAGCTTAACGTCCCATCCGACGGACGCCGTACTCACTCAAAGTGCCCTCCACAAAGCACCTCAAGTAGGGTTCGAGATACCTCTGAAAAATATTCAACACCACCACCGGGATTTGAACCCGGGCCCTCAGGGTGGGAAGCCAGTACGTTAGCCCCCGCACCATCTAAATCCCCCTTTAGATTCTTATACATCTACATAAATACCCTGCGAGCCACCCAAAAGGTGTGTGGCAGGGGGTGCAGCACCAGGAGGAAAGGGTTAAGGGGTGAGGAAGTTAGGGTTTTTCAAATAGATGGGGAAAAGTGGGGGGAACCTGCAAAAAAATAATATATAAATATACTGGTATAGCCATGCGCAGTCGCTACCTGGTAGGTTAATACTTATTGTGTGGAGCTGACTCCTGGGGGATTTCGATTACAAGCATTCTGGTCTCTTATTGTTCTTGGAAAAAATGACCATTTAAACACGTCTGTCTTGCAGTCAACCTCTCTAATCTTACATTCGTGATCCCTCCGCCCGTAATACGTTGGGGTTCGTATTATGCTCTTGATGTCATCGGAAAAGGACCCATCTTTAAATGTTTTCAATAAGTTTAATCTATATTGTAAACGCCGCTGTTTAAGGGAATCCCAGCCTAACCTCTCAATACCAATTAAATAACAATTTTTGACAAATCTAGCCCCCCTCCGCTGAACTCGATCCAATTCCGAAATCAAATCTCTTGAGGATCCCATATACTGGTAGCTTACTCTAGGTGGGGCCTGACTAGGGCTAGAAAACATCGTTCCTTAACTTTCTCGTCACATTTACCCATTACTCTTTTTACAAATCCCAATTTTTTATTAGCCGCATGTGTGCTTTCCCCAGGACAGACCGTGAGTAATTGTTACACCCAAGTATTTAAAGGAATCTACCCTCGCGATTTCTGTTTGTTTAACTTTGTAACTAAATTGGGGGTGTTACTCTTTTCCCAAAAATGTATTACTACGCATTTTTTTCAAATTTAATTCCAATTGCCATGTATCGCACCAAGTCTGGATTGCAATTAGGTCTTTAGCTAACGCGACTCTGTCTTCGCGATTTCGAATGTCCCCATAAATCAACGCATCGTCAGCAAAAAGGCGGAGCCTGCTATTAACCACAGTACTGAGGTCATTAAAGTAAATAAGAAACAAGAGGGGGCCTATGACACTTCCCTGTGGTACACCCGACGTGACCTTGACAGAATTGGATGGTACACCGTCCAGGACGATCTTTCGAGATTCGTGCCTTTCCACTCCATAACTTCGACTTGACTGGGAAATCGCATTCACTGTGCAGTGCAGTGCAGTCCCGCCGATTGAGCCGTACACCCGTTCACAACCCGCCCCGCCCTCTTTCCCCACTGCTCACGTCACACCCACGTGACAATGTCAATTCGAAAAACTTGTAAATTTATTCTAAGTTGCAGTGAAAACCTTTTTTTCATGGAAAAATCTCTCTTCGGTAAAACGCTGAAGGCTTCAATTCAAATTATTCCTTTTGCGTCGGCTTCCTCTCTCTCTGCCTCCGCTATCAACAAGTCTTTTTTCTCCTGCTAAAATTCTTGTGGAGGTCAACTAGGGTTGAGGTACCGACTCATTTTCCTACAGGTACATATTTCCATAGACTGAGGACCGCATTAGAAAAATTGTAGTGAATAAGGAAGTGACTTGCATGTAAATTATTTCAGGTTTGCAAGTAAGCATACAAAGTGACTACGAAACATATCTCTTCTCAAGGCATCTTGCCGCCGGGATATACCCAGGATAATTCGTTGCCCAGGTGAAAATGAAACCCCCAGATACGCTCACGGGAGTCAATTCTTGACATCTATTTAATTGAACTATTGCCGAGTCGAATCGCCTTGGAAGAGCAACAGGCGCATCTACGAGCGCCAGACTAGCTCTATGGCGTGTAACGACTTAGGATACCCTATGAAACTAACTCTATCCTTTTACGTCCATCCTACCATAGACGGAGGTGGTTTAGTTTTCCGAGTTCCGAACTGATGCTGGTAATCGCTGCCGCAGCCCTTCAATTTTTCCCCAAAGTGATGAATTGTTGAGAAAATGATGCCGGTAAACAATGCCAGAGAATAGGCAGTTGTGGAGATAGCGTGATAATGAAAACGCCAATAACCAAGTAGGGTTCGTTCAATAGTGTATTGATGCATGCACCGTGCGTAGATTAATGGGTATAGCGACGGTGGCATTTGGGCCCTCCTTTCCCTACGACTCCCTCGGTCGACCTATGCAATAATATGCTAGCCTAACCGCAGTCTTGTTGTATAATAACAATAATTGAGGTCATGTGCGCTTGTGGAAACATATTATAAATCTTTTCTAGCGTGGTGAGCAGCTGGTGCCGCGGATGAGGCATGACTAGTACAATGTCTCCCCGAGGTCGGCACGAAGTAGCTCGGGTGAGAACTCGCTCATTCAGAGACGGATTTAAACGGATGGCGATTTCCGCTGTGCTTACACATCTACCTTCATAATGTGTTAGTTAGTCCATACGTATATGGAAACGAGGTATTTATCTAAAACAATAGGGGAATAGGCGTGAGTTTAAGTTTAAAGTGTTAATACAAGACTTTGGTATCATGAGTTTATTTATCAATAAATTATTCTCTTACGCGCCGACTGTTTCCTCTGTCCCCAAAAAAACTCTGGTAATTTTTCAATCAACGCCATAATCGTCCTCAAATTCCCGAAGCACTCTCCTATGGCGCAGGATCCGAAAGACCCAACCTCTTCCTACAATTCTTTCCCGTTTGCCTGCAGTCTGCTTCTAACCACAGTATTACCTCTGTCCATTCCCTCCTTCCTAATGTTTATCATTCCCTATCCCACATACAGACCAGAGTCCAGGGGAGTTTTTAATACCCCTCCACCGCTCACCTGGCCCTGATGGTCTCAACCCTAAATATATTCGCGATTGCGCATCATCACTCTCACAACCTTTATTACTCTTGTTCAATCGCTGTTTCACATTGGAACCTTCCCTCCTCAATGGAAATACGCCAACGTCATTCCGATAAATATAACAGGTCCAAAGAATGATGTTTCAAACTATCGTCCAGCCTAATTGATTCCAATCCTCTCTTCCGTTTGTGAGCTTATTATTCTCAACAGGATTTATTATATCACCTCTCCCTTTTTATTTTCCCAGCAGCATGGTTTCCTCCCTGTCATGCCTGACAAATTTCGCTGTCTTTCAGCACCACGCGGTCATGGAAATAGACAAATCAAGTCAACTTGCTGCCATCTACCTTGACTTCTCCAAGGCTTTCGACGCCCTGCATCATCAACTCCTTCATAAACTCAGACAACAGTTTGGCGTACAGGATATGTTCGTACGCCTTCTCTCTAGCTTTCTCACCCACAGAACCCAGTGTGTGGTACTCGGATACTTCTTCCTCTTGGTCTCCTGTCACGTCTGTGGTTCCCCAGGGCAGTGTCCTTGGGCCATATCTTTTCAATTTATTCGTTAATGATCTTCCTTCCCGATTCCTTTCCTCCAAGGTCCATACACTTCTCTATGCTGATGATTGCAATATTTACAAGCAAATTAATAATACTTTGACTGTATTCACCTTCAACTTGCCTTAAATCAAATTTCCCTGTGGTGCAACACCTGGAAGCTTAACTTAAACCCTGGAAAATGCAACATCATGACTCTTGCCCTGAGAACAAAACCCCTGATGTTCAGCTACACCATTGACTCAACTCCCTTAAACAGAGTAACAACTATGAAAGACCTTGGCGTTTTAACTGACCGAAAACTAGATTACTTCTACCACATTCTGGCTAAAAAAAGAAAGCAATGTCCGCATTAGGCCTTCTTTACCGCTTCACAGAAGTTAAAGATCCAATAGCACTCCATTCGCAACGGACATCCATACGGCCCATATCACGACCGAGAAACTCTGGAGTACGAGCAGTTTCCCATATCTTATATGTAACGTATCATTCTGTTTTCCATTATTATGGATTTTCCTGGTTAGTATTCGTATTTTTGTACCAGAGATGTTTTTAAATTAAAAATAGGCGCATCACTTTTTACGTAATTCTTTGTAAGGACGGATTAAGCATGAATTTGGGCGGGGTGGCTTAATTAGTTTGATTGTTACGGCCTCCCGGGCTTCTCTTGTATTAATAGAATTAAATTAGATAACTCGTGTACTTTTTACATTGTAGTATTTTTAATAATAGTACAATACACTCTGAACCAAATCTGAATGCCAAGGTCAGTGTTACTGTTGCAAGTCTATTGATAACAGCGTCGACACTTCCCTAGCTTGTGTAGCGAAGTAAGGTCGGCAAGCCAGTTCTCGGAGTCATGGCACCGTGAATATGTCCCTGGGGTAGGATGTGGTTTGTGTGTAATTGTTTTTTCTTCTTATTATGACTTCGCCCTTAAAATTATTGGGATTACCCGCTGTCTGACGCGTAAGATTACATGTTGGCATCTGTACCGAAAATTACGGTTATTTATATGACCGCAACGGTAATCAACCCGTAGGTTAGCGGTTATTTAAGGCAATTACTAATGCGGTCAATTAAAGTTCAAACCAAATCTCTCGGCCGAGGCGTGATGCGTCGTGTGGAGGTCGCGGTAGGTGGCAGTGGCGTCGCCGTTGTCGATTGGTTAGGGTGAATGGGCTCGCTGCCAACTAGGCGGGGGCCGTGACACGGAGGAAGGCCCCGAGGGAGGCGTGTCGCTCTCCTCGGGGGAGCGGAAGTGCTCTCGCCGCCGCCTTTCTTCGAGCGTGGATGTGCCCTCTGCTTTCTTCGCTGGTGGCGAAGCAATCGGCATTCGGAATTGGGCCGAGTCCAGAGCGGTGGAGTCATATCTTCCGGGCGGCCGGCGGTGCGTTTGTTCTCCGGCACGAGAAAGCACGCTCCGTTTCCGCGCCTGGCCTCCCTATTGATCGATTGTTCTTTGTTTCTCTCATTGGTTCTTTCTTTCACTGGTACCGTGTTAAACAGAAGACCGTCAGTTATAACCGCCCCATGTTTTCGGTTAGTACTACCGTGTACATTATGGAATTAAATGTATGATTCTCGTTGCACATAAAAGAGCAAATTTGATCTGTTTCCTGCGCTTCGTTCACAAGCAGAACCTTTGCTGGTAGGTGTGACGTTCATATATGCTCGTTTGAGGGTGATTGAAACTAATTATTGAATGTTGATGAAACCACGGAAATCTTCGTGAGGGCTAAATATTTATGCCCTGCTTTGACGATATTTGTAGCAATGTAATAGTTTTTAACTGTCCCTAAATTAGTATTATGATCAATGTTGTACCTGGTTAGTTAAGGTTTCGATGGACATTGGCAATACCCAGTACTCTACTCATAAATTCTAACGTAAGTGACGAAAAATGCCCTTAAACCCCGTATTTTAGTTCACGATGGCTCATTCTTAGGCTCTGCATACCTTTCTCAATTTAATCCAAAATTCGGATTCTTTTCCTTCCTCTACTTCGCTTTTCCAGCCTTGTAACTCCGTCTTCTTCCGCCTCCCACTGTCATACCCTGCATCCACTTGCCCTACCTGTAACATCATCGTTGGTTTCCTTTCCGTCCATTTCTTTTCCTCCATTCTTTATTAGGTCCATTTCTAAAGAGCCTCCAATCCTCTGAGGCTTCATCCCGCTACTCGTAAATAAACTGGGTGTTCAACAGTATTTAAGACCCCTAAAGGGAATCTTAATAAACATTCTGTGCTTGCGTGGTAGTTGAAGCTTAGCAGCGACGCAGGGAGTCGTAAGACTGTTTCTAAGCTGAGAAAAACTAATTCCCTTTCCCGGTTAAGTATGCATTTCCGCGACAAGGGGTTTTTCCTACGCAGGTTTCCCCTCGAAACGAATCCACCGCAAGCATTTAAACGCAAGTGTATTGAGGTGGTGGCTCCGCAGTGACCCTATAATAGTGAAAAAGGGTATACGGATTGAATCGCCCCGCCCCCCCTCGGCCTTTGGCGTCAACCCGCGGGGCCAAAGGTGGAAGAGGAGACTGTCGCCATGAAATCCCCCCCAATCAGTAAATGATGATGGGCGACTTAGTCGATGGCAGATAGAAGTGGGGATGAATGCAGTCGATCGCTTTGCCCAATAAGCGGTTGGGTCGCGAGGAAGAGAGAAGGGTGGGCGACGGGAGGAAGTCGGGCGGGCTGGGCTCCGGGTCCGAGTCCCCCTACCCGGAGGCGCCACCCGGAAGCAGTCGCGCCAGCAGATGCTTCGCGCCTTAGGTGTACTCGCTGTACGTTAGACACAAATGGTGTATTATTGTGTTAATATGTGAAGTAAATATGATTTTATTGCACTCAACAATCTTAAAGGACGGAAGGCACTGTATTGGAAAAAGCGACGTTCTAGCTCTATTCGAATTTACATCACCACCCCAGAGTAATGAATACCTGGTAATGGCCCGGCGCCGCCCGCAAATCGCGCATTTCCTTTTGATACCACCTGGGCAAGTGGATTTTCCATTGGCTCTTATTGGCTCCTTCCCGCTTAGTCAGCGAGTTGAAATGTGGTTTAAAGACTTGTATATATTAACATCAAATTAAAAGTGATAGCTCCCTAGAATATAGACTTTATACCGTATAAATCGACGGCAAAATTGTATATTTCCTTGCCAATCCAAGTGCCTGCGATAGAATTAGGTTCTCGAGTTTTCCGTGTTCAGTTAAGAAAAAGGTCGACGCCAACTGCCCAAACTGTGCCGCCCTTGCGACGTGGAGCGTGCTCGAATGGATATGTTGGCTGTGGGCGGCGGCGTACGCGGCGGTTCGACTCGAGGGCCGGCCGACACTAGGCCAAGCTGGACGTTGGTGAACATTTGCCGCCGCATCCGAACTTCACTCACGGCACGTCCAATATTTTCCTTATAAATGTTGAAACATTGAAGTGAAGCTTAAGTGCGGAAAAGACACGTGACAGGATTGCTTGTCGTTGTCAGTTTCAAGAAATAGTTTAGCGTCTTTAACTAAAATCAATTTTTCTCCTGATAATATCAATAGTAATTATTTAGCTAGCCTCCGCCATGGTTTGCGCAGTTGCGGAAGGTGCATTTTGGTACCATGACATCGAGGGGTGCCGATTTTTCTGCCGAGTGCTTCGATTATTTCAGTTGGGATAATATAGGCGGATGGAGAAGTTCGGTTGAACTGAGAGGAGGACCGAGGAGCTCTTCTTGATGGACGGAAGGGAAGGAGACGAGGAAAGCGGGCGGCGGGGAAGCAATATTGCAGGTGGAATGGGGTGTTGAAGGCCGAAACAGAAGGGAGGACGTCGGGCAGCGGGGGATGAAGAGGAGAGTGGAGGGTTTTGGACGACGTGAAGGCGGGGAGATGTTGCGAAGCCGCGAAGAAAGAAACAATGTTGTAGTAGTTATTTTAATGGGAGGCGACCGACAGCTGAGGTCATTAGGGATGGACAGGAAAGGAAGAAGGGTGGAGAGAAACCCGGCGTCGGCATTAGCCTACTCTTCGCGACAGACGCCAAGGATTCGGCAGCTTAACGTCCCATCCGACGGACGGCGTACTCACTCAAAGTGCCCTCCACAAAGCACCTCAAGTAGGGATCGAGATACCACTGAAAAATATTCAACACCGCCGGGATTTGAACCCGGGGTCTTAGGGTGGGAAGCCAGTACGATAGCCACCGCACCATTCCGATCCCCAGTAATGTTGTGCAGACGAGAGGAACCTCTCGCGATTCATTTCAGTTTTTAGGTTTGGTTGTTCATTAGAGTTGCTGGGGACCATGTCTCTCGGTCCCCCGGAAATGGTTGCCACAGCGTCCGGAGGCCACCGCGGGGGTGTCAAGGGTATTAGCGGCACCGTGGGCAGCTGAGACCCTTCTCCGACCTGCCTCCCCGCTCTCTTTTCGCTAGTCTATTGACAAGTTCTTGGAAATTGCGCGCACGGGGTTTGCGGGTGACTATAATGATGTGGCGCTTTTTACATGCCTGAAATTACGAGAATTGCGAATATGAAAGTTAAACATTGCGTGCAAGACTGCTTGCAGAGGACTCGCACGTTAAAATGCAATCTTTGAAAACGAGGAGGCCCCGGTGGGAGTGTTGGCCCCCGCCGGGGATGCGGCGTGGTCGTATTTTGATTATCTCCGCATACTAACTCCCCCCCCTATCTAGACGTGAGAGAAGCAGTAATAGCGCGAAACCGGGGTCCAAGCGCCCCCTTTCTCCTCCCCCTCCCCGATCTCTCGGGTGCCCCGGGTGTCCGTCCATCCGAGGGCGTACGTGTGGACACGAGCCGCCGTGCGGCAATTGTTTCCTCCATTCACGCTCTATTTCCTACGGACGACGGCGATTATTCGTGTCGTAACTCTCCATCTGATGGCGCTTCTTCGTCTTGGGTCTGCGCGGAGGGAGGTGTCAGTCAGGAGGGGGGAGGGCATCGGCTCTCTCATTTCCTCCTTCCCCTCGTTAAACATCGCCACCCCCCTGTCGCGCGCGTGTTCTCAAGCGAGCAGCCTTGGGACCCCCGAGGGGCTTGCTTTCCCTTTCTGCCCGCCCCACGAACGGAACTGTCTTGCCCCGCCCGAAATGTAATTTGGCGAAAGGGAGAGAGAGGGGTCGCCGTGTGCCATTTCTAGTGCCCGCGTCGAAGGCCTGCCGAGGGGGGCCGTCTTTCACTTCCCAGGAGCACGCGTGTGCGATTCAAGGAATGACCGACGGTGGGTTGGCAATCGAAGCTGCTTGGCTTTACCATGCTCAGAAAGGCGAAAAATAGAAAACGACTCTTTTTTCTCGATTGAATTTAATGTCGAACCATTGTTAATTTGGCTCATCAATGGCAACGGCGTCCTCCTGGCCGTCTCGGGGGTGTGGGCGTTCGATTCTCGGTCCAGGAGCTTTGTGTCGTCTTGGAATCCGCATCTCCCGCTTTCCCCACCAACCTTGAGCTAACCCATTGTGGTGCGCACTCTTTTCGTACGTACTCGTGGTGACCGACCCCTTGGCGTTAGGGAGGAACGGGGGCAGAAAAAGCGCGCGATGACGAACGTGTCCGTGCCGCAACTAGCACGTTGAGCGTTCGAGGGTGGAGGTGGCTGTGGGCGCGTGACAGGGGGGCGAGGGGTGAGTGTTGGGAAAATGGCAGAAGGAAGGTAATGGGAAAAGTATTTCCCAGTGAGCCCCTCGGGGAAGCACCTAGTAGCCAGGTGCGCGCAGCTGACCCCTAGTAGTATTTCTAAGGGAGGGAGGTGATGTTTGGAACGAGGAAGCAGTCGTTAAACAGAATAGAGCGAGGGCTGTTGGGCACCAAAAGTGACCGTGCCTCCTTCGTACCCGCCGCCTTGTCCCCTTGGTTCCCGAACAGGTTTTTAACTCAATTCTCACTGACCAATTTTCATGCGAGTACAATGAGAGACGGGAATGTGCAATTTACCACCAAGCGATTATTATTTATGACCAAGAATTCTCTATAATGCATCGTGTTTACCTGAGCGTGATGCATCACATCAAAACCGAGGTCGGACGCGATAACTTTTACTCGTCGTCAGTGGCGAATAGCATTTGTTGGCCATCCATTCCACCCCGTCGTGACCTTGACGAGGTGAAAGGGCTCGCACGTTCCCTTAAACCCCTGAGCAGTCGTGGCGGAAGTAGGGGAGGACCCTCGAGAGAGAGGGAGAGAGAGAGAGAGAGGTTTGGTCACGCAAAGCAAGGGCCAGTCCGCGCGGCGACCCTCACTGAGGGGGCAACTTCAAAAAATAGGGCCTCTGGCCCCGGCGAGTGGAGCCGTCATTGGAAAGATGCTGTCACGTCAAAAATACTACTGAGGGAGGCAGCGGGCAACCACCGCATGAATTATTTATCCCACGACACAAGCTTTGACGATCAACAGAGTGGCCCATCATTATTGTTTTTCATGTCCATTCCACCAAATGGCGTGAGCCTTAAAACTTTTGTGAATGGGAAAGTTTTTGGTAGGGTTCGGCGAAAGCTCCGGAAATCCTGACTATTTATTATTTCCCGAAACTCGGAATGGGAAGGAGCTTTCCGAAAAGAGCTTCGGGAAATGTGTATATTGTGTTCTGCTATTTTGAGTTTCGGGTTTCATTTATTTAACCCTTATCAAGCAATGGGGTTCACGCACCGGGGAGTAGGGACGAGCAAGTACTTATAAGTGGTGTAGGGCGTGGTCGTACGCCAGGCCAAGGGACTCGGAGGCGGCACGGAAAGTCGAGAGAAGTGCAGCAGGGCCAGGTTGGGCGTCTCTGGTGTCTCGACCGGCGGGCTCAGAGGCAGGGTATCGGGTGAGGAATCGGGAAGGGAATGGGGTCCCTGCTCCAGGAGCGACTCTCTTTATAAGGCATCGCGCCTTCCGGGGGATGGACGTCTAAGTAGCTACATTGTAGCAACAAGGGAATTAGGTAGCGGACATTGTCTTGCCTTGATTTCCGATAAACCCGCGCTAAATCACCATACATTGTCTGGTATGCTGGGGGGCACTCCTTGGGAGAGTCAACCGATAGTGGGAGCTTCCGAGAAACCCACACTACACCCCAGCGAATTTTTCATGTACGACAACGGGCAAAAAAAAAGATTATTAAAATGTTGTATTTATTTCTAAGTTATCTAGTGTTTCTATTATTGTGTCTGTAGTTGCTGCGCGGTGATGTCAGCGGCAAAATTATTATTGTAGGTAATGTACAGTTTAGGGACTTGTCGAGAGCTCGCCGAAGAATCTGCCTCTCTTTTCGTGGCCTCTAAAGCTCTCCTCCATTCGGTATTAGCGTCATTCCAGTGCCTCCGGGGATCGTGATGGTGCGGTTGCTAACGTACTGGCATTACACCGAGAGGCCCCGGGATCGAATCCTGGAGACAGCAGATTTTTCAGTGGTGTCCCGATCCCTACTGGAGGGGCTTCGTGGAGAGCTTTCTGCCTGAGTATGCCGTCCATCGGATTGGACGTTTAACTATGTCACCCCTTGGCGCATTTCGATAAGAGAAGGCTAATGCCGACGCTGGGTTTCTCTCCACCCTTCATCCTTTCCTGTCCATCCGAGAAAGTTACCGGGTATTCAATCATTCAACTCAATGTGTGTTTCAATGTTCTTTGGTGAAATTGTTTTTTTTTTGGTTTGAGGAGTTGAGCTATTTCACGCGTATTCAATCATCCTGCTGTTGGTGGCCCTCCGCCATGAGTGCAACATGTGTCACATCTGTGAAGAGGGGTGGCGGCCGAATCCCGGCAGCGTGGTGCCGGTGCCGCGCCCATGTATTCATAGTGCACTCTCGAGCGGTGAAACGCATTCGACTAGTCTCGCGCCATCTTCCCACGCTCTGATTTCAAGGCTTCGCCGTCCGCGGGGCATCTGGCCACGGGCGTCGCTAGTTCTAATATCCCAGTACTTCCGTTTCTCTTTTTCTACGCTGTTAATATTGCGAGGAGGCAACCGTCTACATTCCTATTCACCCAACGGCATGTGTCAAGGGGCTTCTAGCAGTAATGGAAGGTTCCCTGACATTTTATTCAAGGAATCGGGAGGATTTAAGGAGAGTCCACACTGAATCAATTTGCAAACAAGAGCGCTGCGTCGTGAAGAGCTTCTTGTTTATGTTTTTCGCTATAAATAATATATTGGTTCTGCGCGTGTCGGCTCATGGATGTCCCCTTGCGCGCGACTACGCGGTCGCCCGCCGATTCGCATCCCAGAGGACACCCGTGATCGGAATTCAGTGTTGCCATACTTCCGACGACAGGAATTACCTGTGTTGCCTCATCTAATGGGACGCTGCTTATTATATTTGGGAATGACTTGCCTGTCTTTTCCTTTATTGAAAACCAGCGTATGTACGAGGGTAGGCTGAAGACTAATGCACATATGCTTGTAGACCACAAACAAAATGACCCTCAAAAGAACTCTTGGTGGCATGTGGAAGTAACATTCCCCCTCAACACGCCTGCGCAGCTTTGAGGTCGCAAAATTTATCTAGTGTATTTTGAGAAGCGGAAGTATGGAGACGTGTTCTCGTGCTATGCCAACGCGAGTCAAACAGCGTGCTGTTGTCGAATTTTTAACTGATGAAAAAGTGACTCCTACTGAGATTCATCGTCGTTTAAAGGCTGTTTATGGTGACGATGCTGTCGTTAGGTCTACTGTAAATCGTTGGGTGATAAAATTTCGTGGTTTTGTGGAAACTGGAAAAGCCACAATTGTTGTTGAAACACGTAGCGAACGTCCGATCACTGTCGCAGATGAAAACCATCCGTCCATCGCAAACTCGTCGAAAATGGGATTCAAAATGACCGGAAAATCACTCAAAAGCGTATAATACACCTCCGACGTCGAGTTTGTCGCGTTAAAGGCAGCATCCTGGCGCCAATAATCTAGCAAAATGACTACAACGCTTGTCCGCACACCCAACACCCCGCAACTGGAGGGGCTCTGCGAAACCTGAAATTCCAACCAATTCAACACCCTCCTTATTCCCCCCGCCTTGCTATTTTAACTCTTTTCCCCAACTCAAGAGACACCTCAAGGGCAATCATTACACCTCGGACGATGAGGTGAAGGCAGGTGTCAAGTCTAGGGGATTCGAGAAAAGTCGGAAGAAGAGTTTTTCAGTGACGGAATGAAACAACTTGTCACACGTTGGGAGAAATGCGTTCGCCTTAACGGTGACTATGTTGTAAAATAATTATATGATTTATAAACTTAAAAATTGTAATTTGATGTAATTCTTGCCGGATCTTGCTATTTGTTTTTGTTCGCGCTCTGCAAGCATGTGTGCATTACTTTTCAGCCATCCCTCGTATTAAGGAAGGAAGGAAGGGTAACGAGGAGGACCCTCCGGATCAGGAATATAGTTTTTCCAGTAAGAAATCATATTCCGCATAGGTTGACTTGGCGATTGAAAATCAAGTTGTCGATTACGACTGTATTCATTTAAACGATGTGGTTCTCTCACGTCGTGGTTTTGTTTGGGTTTTCTCCCGGAATTCTCCACTCGTGGTGTGCTCGCGCGCCAGAATGAGAAGTAAAGAAGTAAGTTAGCGCCCTCTCGCCATTCCAGCACGATTCCCTTCTATTAAACGGGTATAAATTGGGTCTCTTAAAGGAAAAGTTTCACTTTATAATGATTCATCAAAAGGAAACCGGGTCGTGAGTAATTAAGAATCTCTTTAGTGTAAGCGCATAAAATTTAATTTTTTTAACGAATAAAATTTTCAATGTGATAGAGACCTTTTCATTTCAATACTCGCCCCGCGGGTTGGTGTTCCTTGCGAGTTTAAAGGTTGCTATATGAATGTATAATTGATAACAGTTTTCACATATTTACCATTCATTATTATTTTTATACTGATTTTCATCTGATTGTATTAACTATAAGGCTTTCTTGAAAGGATACCTGTAGATGGCAAAAAATTGAAGTTTAGTCATCCATGTTGCTCTGACGTTATTTGATTCCGTGGTGCTTTCTTGTGTTTTCTGATGCTTATTAAATTTTGTGGGCCGCGAATAATCGTGTAAATAAGATGTTTATTTTTGGTGAGAGAAAAGTGCGGTTTGTTGGAGCTTGCTTTCCGAGTTCTGATTTCCGTTCCATAATGTGTGATCTGATATGTTCGGTAATTGTTTTCGGTCTGTGTTGATGCCATAAATGGGTAGTCGTTTCGCCTCAGATTGCTTCAGCCGAGCCGCTATAGTCTTTTCCCTCTCCCCTATCACCCGCTCACTGTCCGCCGTGGCTCACGATGAATTGATTCCTCCGAGCACCACGCCCTGAGATGTGTGTGTGTGTGTCTAGGAGAGGTGAAAGTTGGCCGTGGGTTCATCCCCCTTGTTTTCCTCTCATCCACACACGCAGTCGAGTGTGCGTGGGGCCCATTGGCCTTTGGTGGCGATCTGGCGAGCGCGCCTCCAGCGATTTATTTCTGCGTTAAGGGTATTTATTCTTGGTTTCACTCTGGATTTTTTTAGACTGGCATTCTCACGTAAAGAGGTTGAAGTCGTCGCTTGATTCTCCCCGCACCTCGAAAGAACTCGCACCGGTCAGTGAACCAACGGACACTGCCCACCGCCCGCACACCCTTCCCTCGATCGCCCCCCTCTCCCGTCATTTGGTTTGCTCGATCTCCGGTGCTCGCCTCACTAACCCTAGCGGTCAGCGCTGGTTATTCTAGTCCCTAGGATTGCACTGCCCTCCACACCGTCAGATGTCGGGGCGAGCGTTTCGAGGCGTTGATATAGATTCAAGATAAGCGCACGTGTGCGTACTCGGTCGAATGCGTTTTCCTTGTTGACGGAAGGTAAACAAAAATGAACTACGTAAATATTGTCCCAATTTAACAAGTTAATGCTTAGTTTTAAGACTTAGTTGTCGTAAAAAAAATATATAATCCGTCCTGTTGACGAGGAAAAGGGAAATATGTTCCCGCCCACAAATATAAGGTAATTTAGTTCTTCTCAGTATAGTTCTTCTCCTTAGGTTACGGCCAATTGCCAACCCACTAGTGGTCTTTCTTTCAATTTCTCCCTCACTAACACTGGAAAGGTACACGTTCGCCATTTACACTTTCGTTCGCCATTGTTATCCCTGTGCCGATTGCACACACACTGTCGCTGAAGGGGTGGACATTGTCACACCGAAGCAGCGTTGTAACGAAGGGCAAATGCCCAGTCAATAGGGTTTCTGGTCTGGTAACTTGAACTTAATTCAAGTGGGGTGGAGATTTGATGCAAACTAATGCGTTGATAGATAGGGTAAGCGTTTAGAAATGATTTCTAATCTTCTTGTTGTAATTGTCTTGGCATTAAAGATACGATTGCAATATCTCGTTGCTTTGACTCGCTTCCCCTTCTTGCGGACTTCTTAAGCGCAGAGAGGCGTTGGTCCTCGCGTCTTGGAGGGCCAGAGTCGCCGTTTGTGGGAAGATGGCCGAAGAGGGGGAGGGGTTACGACTGGCCGGCCGGGGATCGGCTACTGTGAAGCGGCGGCGCGTGACGGTCGCCGCGGATGATTCCTGTTGACCTCCAGTGGCGCGAGTGACTCGCCGAATCAGCGACGAGAAGTTCGGACGGTCCCGGAAAACCTTCAGATCCTCGACAACTTCTCATTCTGAATTATATGTTTATTCTTCGTCTGCTTTCCACGCATCGACCCAATTGTGGGAAATTGGCGAAATTTCTGAATTTCCGCGGAAGAAATCCTTCGACCTATGCACTCGAAAGAGGGTAGGCATTAGGAGGGCGGGAGAGGCAAAAGACCCGAGGGGTCGAGGAGCATCTACATATTGCGTGGGGGGGGGGGTGGCGCCGAAGGGGACTCTTCAAACGAATAGAGTGCGGGGGGGGGAGAATATTCGAATGAAGACGTCGAGGAGGGGAGTTGTTTCACTGTGGTCAGACCCAATTTGAATGGGCGTCGAATATTCGAAAGCTTTCGCCTAAGAAGGAATTACTTTGGGAATTAAAGAGAATGCAGAGAGAGAGAGAGAGAAGCTGCTCGGTTCGTGGAGATCAGTTGTGAACGATCGGAAAGCGTTGGGAGAGACTCGGGGAACACGAATCTTAGGTGCGCGACTTAAAGAAGAATGCGAATCTCCCGAATGAACGCGGCGGACACAATGAGAGTGAGTGTTCCCAGAGCAGGTGTGCAACGGCAGGCGAGACCACGGGGAACGTTAAAGGAGTATTGACTGCAGAACCGATCCGTATGTGAGGAATCACCCTCCCCCCCCCCCCCATGGTGTCCACATCTGTAGGAAACGCCATGTCGAAGGAATGGAGTCAATGACCAATTGCTTTGATGCTTGTCCTCCCATCCTGCCACTGCCCGTGGCTGTGGCTTGCAGGGTACGGCGCAGATGGACACACGTAGATTCTTAGCGCCTGCTGACCCTTCCATCAGCAGCCCCCCGTTGCATGGTAAATTGCTGGAGAAATGCTCTCGTCTGAAATTCCGAAATCCCTCCACAGGAAACGAACGCTCGCCGCATCACGAAGTGCACGGCGCCCTCTCGACACATCCTCGACCCACTTGTGCCTGCCTCCCCCGAGCCACCCTGGCATTTGAAGTCCCCCATTAATTGGCGCCACCAAAGAGGGTTTCTCTCCCCAAGAAAAGGACGGCGAGCCAAATGCCAGAGCGGTCGCCTTTCGCCGCGGACGGCGGGGAGGGGGTGCGCGCCATGGACCCTGCCAAGGGGCGGGGGGCAGCCGCCCATCTCCCGGTGGCTCCACATTATTAAACTATCGTTGAAAACTTCGGCCGCTCGAAACCAGCGCCGTCAGCCCTTCGGCCATCGGTGTCGAAACTTGGCTCACACCTGTCAACATTCACGTTCTCATGGAAACGCAGGAAGAGGGAAAATGGCGACTCAGGCCAAGTATTCGAATCATACAGACGCTGTAGATTAATTGAAAATACATTTGGTAGGGGATGAAGGAAGGCAGGAGAGTGGGCACGCTTTGGGATGAAGCCGCAATGGGATGTAAATAGGAAATAGCCAAGGCCGGAACTTTGATCCCTCAAGTTCACTGCCTCGGCTATTTCCGTTTTCACTTGTTTCGCGGCCGTAGGTGCGTTCGTTTAACGTTTACAAAGGAGAGTCTAATTTCCTAGGAAATTCCGTTATCATGTTTCCTTTAACTATACTCCTCAACCCCATTCCAAATGGGTCTTTTGAAATTAACGAGGGGTTTTGTATGATTTGTACGTATGTGCGTGTCTATGTATACAAATAGCAGATCCTTGTTTCCCCTCTGATTATCCAGGAAGTTGTGGTACACGATAAATCGTATAGCTCGGGTGGATATGAAGGTGCCCAGAGAGGCGTGCCCGGGAATCGAATCTGGGACCGACGGCCAGTAGGGCCAAAACCCTACTCCTGGAATACCACGGCCATCTCTCTCTCTCTCTGTCTGTATTTCACAACTTAGTATAAAAAGTGGAAAACCTTGCCTTACCTGAAGGCGTCGGAGAAGACCGAGAGCTTGAACTTCCTTAAATGCGAATGTCCTTTTACGTGTCTTCTATTTATATTTTGGTGTTCCTTCTTTCCCGCCGTGAGAGGTGGTTTGGCCACCGAAAATTTCGGAATGCGTGTGTGTTTCCTTTTTTATGTTTTTCTATATTTTTGTCGGCTAACACCCTCCCACTCCGTTTGAATTAGTATTCACATCCATGAGACTCTCATACAGAAAAGGCTATATCATGAGAGGACTAAAGAGCATTAAGTTTGATTTTCCACTCGGCTGAAGTTCTTCTCAGGATCATAAGGATAGAAGCAAATTATTAATTACGGGGTGATCAGTATGGTTATACGAAGGGGAAAGGCGCGCTCGAATCTGTTGCGGCCATGAGATTACTGATCGAGAGGAACATAGAATACAACCAAGATGTATTTGCCTGTTTTGCAGATTTCGAATAAGCGTTTGATAGAGTGAATTGGAAAAAATAATGAGTATATTGCAGAAAATAGGAATAGATTGGAGGGAAAGGAGGCTAATCCGCAGCCTGTGCATGTCTCACACTGCTCAGGTGCGGGTGGGGAACGGGGAGTCCGGATGGCCAATGTTAGGAGGAGGTGTAAGGCAGGGTTAAACGTTAAAATAGGAGGGTAAAAAACTAGCGTAGGTGTAACAACGTATCTCGGAAAGGTTTGGAACCAAAATGGTCGAGTAGCTGGGTAAAAAGGAGGAGAATTGCGTGGGAAAATGCTTTTTTTAATGCCTTAGGTAACTAATATTTTGATCTACAAGGACCAGGGTGATATAATTCCAAGAAAAAACTTTGTATTTCCACATTAATATTCATTACAACGGCTTAGGTGTAGTAGCATCGTCGTTAATTCATTGTGCTCGTTGTAATAAATATTAATGTGGAAATACGAAATTCTTGGAATTCATGGATTGCGTCCTCGGAGGAACTCCGGGAATTGCATCGTTTGGCCTTTTAACAAACCTCCTACATTTGGTGGTGTATTTCAACATGTAGAAAGTTCTTCGAGCTGTAACATTGAAGTCGCAGCACTGCTTAGATAGTTGGCCGTCGTACTGATTTCACCCAAATTTACGAGCCATGTTCGGGAAGTGAGGGCCGTTTGCTCATAAAAGTATATGTTCGTTAGAAAATGTTTTCATTGACTGTTTTGGTTTCCTACGCGCCTACTTGACTTTTCTACACAGTGGCCGTTCATTTCCAAGCGCTTTTCGTATCGCTGCGTCAGGTTCTTTGATCCCTCAGTTTGGAAGTTCGCCGCTTGGGAATATAACCAGTTGACAACTGCAATCTTGAATTCCTCGTCGTTTTAAAATCGTTGTCCTCCAAGCCACTGTTACATGGGTGCAAGAAGAGGGAATAGTCGCTAGGTTTAAGGACGTGTGATCAAATATTTGCCAAACTTTGCTCTTTGTGTTGGTCGGTTGACATTTTCGGCACACGCGTTGCACACAATTTGTGATGTGCGAGCTATTCCGTCGCGATCGTGTGAATAGTGGTGCTCCCAACAAGAGGAAAGTAATCAAGCAGAGCACTAATCGTCAGTTGTCAATCAAGATCTGAGTTCTTGGTCCACTTGCTCAGCGACGATTTTATCGAATTCTGGATATTGGGCAATGCATCGTGCAAGTTTGTTCGGCCATTTTTGAAGTCTCGATTCCCTTTGATTTTGACATTTCCTTCGCTCATTAACGGACGTCCATAATCTAGGCACAACTCCTGGTGAATTTGGGCAGCTGATAATCATTATGCTCTCATTAATCGATTCACAGCACGCACTTCGAAATTGGTGCGAGGATCGATTTTCGCGGACATTGTCATCTGCACTCACCGGCAGCCAAACGATTACGGAATCAAAACAATTACTTGGGTCGCTTTCGGAAACAATCAACAGATGGCGCAGCATTCGTACGACATAGTTCCGACCCGCAAATATTTAAATATAAGAAAACAGGTCTTACGTTTCGAATAGGCCTCGTCTTTCTTTCCTGGGTAACAATCAACAGATGGCGCAGCATTCGTACGACATAGTTCCGACCCGCAAATATTTAAATATAAGAAAACAGGTCTTACGTTTCGAATAGGCCTCGTCTTTCTTTCCTGGGTTCTCTTTGTTATTGTAACGCATTGTATAAGAAAATAGCCCTTCATTTTTTAATATGCCTCGTGAAATGAATTATTTGGAATCTGCCTCGAACAAGCATGGTTAAGAGGCACGCTTTCCTGGGAAATGCGGTTGTGGTACTAGCGGCGAGCTGTGGCAAACAACGCAAATTGTAATCAAATTAAAGAAATTAATGAAACGCACCATCTTCAATTGATCTACATCTGCACCATTGTAGCCATAAAATCCTTCACCCCTGCAGCAGCTTCACCTGGGCCGTGGGACTGCTCCCCGTAAACTCCCTAACGAGAGAGTTTACGTGAAACGCTATAATGTGAGAATTCCGCGCCCCGGACAGGAGCCAGCGAAAGCCTGTTCTATTTTTCACGCGGTAGGGGTTTAAGGTGGGAGTTCAGACAGCATCTCTGAGGGAGGCCTAAAGGGAGGATTTCCTCACAGAAATAGGACAATTTCATCATGCAGCTATTGGGTAATTTAACTTCTTTCAGTGCGAACAGTTCGTCACATCACTGAGATTCTATGGATTTTTTCATTGATAATTTCATTTTGAAAGTTGTATATTCAATAAGTATTTAAAAAAAATAAACCAATCATCTATTGAGTGAGCAAGGAACTCGTCAAGTAAGTGCTTGCCCGTACAGTCATTCAAATTGCAATCACCTATTCGTCGTGTAAAACATCCGCTCCTTGAATCAATCGATCAGAACGTCAAATATCACGTAAAAGCACATCATTTATGCGTCCCTTATAGGGAGTAGTAGTACCATGAGGCTGTTTATGTCTTTCATTCGTAGCATCACCTGGTGCACTTTATTCGAGTGTTTTGAGCGTGCCATCGGTCCGCCCGTGTGCCAATGCTTGGCGCCCATAAGGGCGCCAAGCATTGGCACACTTGCTGTAGTGACGGCGTCGCGCTAAACCTTTCATCTTGTTTTTTTTGGTCTTGCAATCACTAAGCAAATCAAAGTCTCATCAAATGACGTAATTAACGTTTTATATTTTATCCATCCCCACTATTTGAATGCATTCTATACTCTCCAAACATTAAATGGCCCATAACTGTCGGATGATTGGATTAACTCAATTTTCCCAGCCAAGTGTTCGTTTATCTCTGGTGGAGGATAAACATCCGCGGTCATTGTGTTGACGCGGGGCAGGAAACACATTTGAACGCCGTTTTAGTCTGGAAAAGCTCCTGGGCATCTATGAAACCGCGGCGATTTCAACGTCTGGCGTAGATAAGGGAGTTGAGTGGGCGTCGTCTGCTCTTCTTAGCGGGGTTCGAGGAGTAGGTTGTTGTTCGCTAATGTTCTTCACTTTATCAATTCTACGTTGTTTTAACTCCAAGGAAAACTGTGCGTAAGGAAATATTTGTTTATTTCACGTGCATATAATTGGCTATTATGAACATTTTGATGAGATTTTGAGCGCGGTCGCGACCCGTGATGAACGGAAGGGTGGAAGTGGGGAGAAGGGGGCAGAGCGGGGAAAGTGGCGCCCGCCCACCCACCCACACGTAGAAGAGCGGTCTACCCGGGGATCGAGATGGTGCGGGGGCTAACGTACTGGCTTCCCACCCTGAGGGCGCGGGTTCAAATCCCGGCGGTGTTGAATATTTTTCAGAGGTATCTCGATCCCTACTTGAGGTGCTTTGTGGAGGGCACTTTGAGTGAGTACGCCGTCCGTCGGATGGGACGTTAAGCCGCGGACCCCTTGGCGCCTTTCGTAAAGAGTAGGCTAATGCCGACGCCGGGTTTCTCTCCACCCTTCATCCTTTCCTGTCCTTCCCCTATGGCGCAAATGACCTTAGCTGTCGGTCGCCTCCCCTCAAAACTACTACTACTACTACTGCGGTCTACCCCCCCCCCACCGCGGGGGTGGCAGATGCCCCCTTCGGCCGACCGCTGGCGCCACTCATTCATGGGTTGCTATTATCATGGCGGTAAATAGATGTTGACTATAGGGCAGTCTCCCATTTCGATATTCGCAAAAAAAGATGTTTCGTGTAGCCGAAGCATGGAGGGCCACTTCCAAGTAAAGGAAGATTTTTTCTACGTATATTGTTTAGACGTTTAGACGACGGGCGTTAGCAGAGAGACGGAGCAGAGTGGCCTTGGCTAAAAAACCACACTCGGAAGAAATAAATACAAACGGACAAAACATGCGAGGTTCCAAGTTTATATTTATTTATAGAATGTATTTAGTATAGTGTTGCACAAGAAGTGGAGACGTGGTAGTCTTTTGGGTAGAGTGCTGGATATCCTACCGAGTGGAAGGCCCGGGTTCGATTGCGGCGACGCCTCTGTTGACATCGTGTCCCTCAAGCGGCGTGATTTCTCGTGGATCAGATCTTCCTGGGAAACCATAAGCGGTTAAGCGGGAATGCGCCCTCTTAATATGTATACTGTTAACTTGTGAATTTCTCACTCCGTGAGCCACGAAAAACGAGAAGTCCCTGCCGAGGCATAGAATTTTCGGCGGCACGGCCACACTCTTCAGCGGACGGAAAAGACGGTCCTCTCCTCCCTTTCATCCCCCGAAGAAGGCGGCTATACTGCCTAAGTCTTTCATGTGGTATTCCTTGGGTGAGTTTCTCTCATGTTTGTATGCTCCGTTTCTTGTTTCCTTTTGTGCGTCATGTCTGTGCCACCTAGCTGTTGAATGTCGCTTCATGAGCCTCTCCATGCTCATGCCGTTGTTGGTTGACGCATGCGTGGCACGAACAAGTAAACATACCTCGAAATGTGACCCTCCGCGCCCGGGGCGGGGGCAGGAGGGCCGTCGGAATGGCTCGACGCTCCATCATCCTCTCCTGTTCCACCAGCGCGGACAAGGACGACTCGGCTCCTGGTTCATCGGGCGACATTACCGAGCTCTTAGTTTGGCGTGGGGTGTCGAGGAGGGACGGGGCTTGGTGCGGGAATTTTGCGACTCGGGCGCAGGGAATGTGAAAGGAAGTCATACTCTGGCAGTATTCTGAAATACAATTTGTGTTGAATTTAGTGCCGTGTTGTGTTTGGCCCGAAGTACACTGGACCGCAGCTTCATTTTGTAGCATAATTTAATGCGAAATTATTGCTTACTCCGGAGGACGTTGCGCACCTTAATTATAGTCTAAATTATTGCATCTGGTACCCCCTTTTCACCGTTGTTTTACGTGTATCATTATGTTCCCATACTCTGATTTCGTATCGTATTTTCAGCGTAAATTATCGCGTTTTTTTGTTTTGGGCCAAAGAAATCGCCCATCCTGCAGTTTTTAATTCTAAATGATTAGGCATCCATGGCGCAACCGAGTCTTAATTTATTGCGCGCGCCCGAGTGTAGCTTCCTTCACCCGCGGCGGCCCCGAGGGGGGGAGGGAGGGAGAGGTGGTGACCACGAGGCGAGCAAAGCATCGCCCCGCCGGCAGGCGCTGTCCACTCTCCCGCGGAGGAAAGGTCAGGTGAAAGGACGGCTGTGGAAGGGGAGATTTTTGCGCGCTAACTCCTTCCGACGACCTTATTATTTATTCCTTGTCGATGACGTCCGTCCATATCTCGCTCAGAGGAGATGTAGCCGCGGCGCGTGATGCTCGTTCTGGGGGCGATGGGGTTGGGGGGCACCAGCGCGCACCAAGGACGTCGCACATGCACGCGCGGGGGCTGGAGGTACCGAGACGTCTGAAGGCCTTTTAACGGAGGCGTTTGACGAAAGCGCAATACTTAAAAGTGCGGCGAAGAAATTGTGACGAGTTTCGTGAAGGGTAATAGTGTATCCTCTTCGGAGTCGGCACACGAAACCGTAACGTCGTGGAAGTGCTCTCGGGCCTCAGAGGCCTGCGAGTGTGAGTCGCGTGGCGTTGTCTAAATTTCCTCCCTTCTCGCCGGCCGAGCTTCACTGCTTCTACCTCATCGTGACTCTCTAATTATGGTGTCGTATTCCGGTGTAACAAATTCCCCGTTTATTCGCTGCCAATGTAGTCACCGCTGAAACGCTTCCACTCGATGACTGCTGGCCTCACACCACTAAATTCAGTCATAATTATTTATTCTTGGTCGAGCGAGCGTGGATAGACGAAACGCGGGCCTGCGCAAAGAGGGAATGTTGCGCAAAATTGATTAGAAAGTCGATAAACTTTTATTCACAGTTAAGCATTATTTTATTGCCATCTTATATTTAATTAGAAATAAAGCATTATTGTCGTAACGGAGGAGTTAGGCGCCCGTTGAATAAATGTGACGCTGACGACAATGTTAGAACTTGTGGTGATTTTCCGTGTGCTTTTGTGGGGTTACACGGTGCCTTATGTGCCGGAAGAACATTAATACGTCCTTAGTATTCGATATTTGTTAAGGTTTAGGTTTTTAAGCTATTGATTTTCAAGTTTTGTCGCGGTATACATGCTAAATATCTAACATAACTGGCGTATTACGACTCTTGTTGCTGTGTGCCGCTTCAACCGTTGAACTCCTTTCGAGGCCCAATTTCCGGCCATTCGCCCTTTCCGCGCCCCGCCGCGACCGGATGTTTGGTGCCGTGGGGTGCCTCCTAGACAGAAGCTCGGCGGGGCGACGGTGCCTCAACAGCCCCGGGCGGCCATCTTCCCAGGAATCCGTTCCGTGGTGCAGCTGACCACTGCCATTGATAGTGACCCCCTGGCTTATCACATATATATATGTACTTCGATTAAATGCATTTGCAGCACCGGGTGGAGCGTATGTCGA
Organism: Hetaerina americana; assembly: GCF_022747635.1. Classification (NCBI taxonomy): domain Eukaryota; kingdom Metazoa; phylum Arthropoda; class Insecta; order Odonata; family Calopterygidae; genus Hetaerina; species Hetaerina americana. The sequence continues at coordinate 542,982 of NW_027287063.1, forward strand.
GATTGTGTACATCCGTCTTAACATTCTTGGTACGTTAGTTCCGAAAGAAGCGCAATATGACCGTTACTCTGCCTGACGGTCTCTTCAGATAGCCATTGTTTCACGAGTAAAAAGTGATGTTGTTTATCGTCGACTATTGCCCCTGGAAGAAAACAGGAGAAAATTGATTAAATCTCCAATACCTCCTTTGTGAAACTCAGGAGGCGAGCGAGCCAGTTTACAATGCTATTGAAATTTAATTTATGCGAGTGAAATGAAATGACTGAACTGGGGATCGTTTGCAATATCCTCGCGGTTAGTGTCCTCTTATTTTCGCTCGTAAAACTGCCCCAAGGCTATCTGTCGACTGCCTCTCCTCCTATTCTTTTCAATCATTTTCACGACCCCTTGTGACCCCGGGGACATAGTGGCCCTCGTCCGGATCTGACTTCTTCATTTCTCACCCTCTCTCTCCATTTTCTCCTCAACCGAAAGTTAAGACTCAAGAACGCCCTTCTCCCCTGCCCTCTTTTTTGCGGGCCTCCATATTTCCCCTCCCAACCCCTTCCCCACCCTCCACCCCCAAACTTTCCCGGGACAACACGTCGCAAGGGATGATGATGGCTCGTCGCCACGGCCATTGTTCTCTCTCGCGACACAACTCGGGAGCGCCTTCGAGGAATGGAAAGTCGCTTTTCTTGGGACGCCCCAAGCGCTTTCTTCCCCCCGCCCCCTAATCTCCATCCCATTCTGTCTTATTCCGCCCCCAGAGAGGGAAGTGGTGCACTTGAGCGCGCACCGAGGGTAACCGCGGCTCTGCCTCCCCACTCCCACCCATCGCCCCTCCTGCCAGGAGTGTTTGATCGCGGTAGGACCCATCTCGGACGCGCGACCTTCGACCCCCCGAGGTGCCCTTCTCCGCAGCCTCGCCCCACCCCACCGCTCTCGCTTCTTTCACCTTTGCTCGCTCCCCTCCAGAGTTAGTTCCTTGTCGGCTTTAATTTTATTTGCGGATTTTTCGCAATTTTCTTTGCTGTGGCTTACTTTCCTTTCCGCCGTCCAAACAGCCCACTCTCGTGCTCCTTCCTCGCCTCATCTCCGTTCGCGGCCTTCGCGAAGTCCTTCCGACCGCCCGATGCCCCCCCGCAAACTACCACCCCTTTCCCCGAAACCAATTGCGCCCCCTCTCGTCCAAACTCGCGATGCCCACCCACGCCCGGCGCCTCCCGCCCCTTCTCGAAGACCCGAACTTCGGAACCGGGCAACCCAGCGCTACGGATGAAAATCTTCGCCAGTCCTCAATCACCCAATTAATTAATTGCTAAGCATTGTCGCCATTTCCCTGGACCTGGGCTGCCCACATCTTGAGAATGTCTCTTGCCGTCGTGCATGCCAATCGGGGCGTTCCCTCCTCTCATTCACCCGTCGGAATCGAGTGATTCGGTCGGTTGCCCCCGTCATTAACTCGAGCCCCCCCTTCCCCCTTGGGGATAGCGATGCGCGAACGGCGCAGCTGGGCATACGATTCTCATTATGTAAGTTTAACATTGTTCCAATTGAATACACTTTGTATTGCTCGAATAATTACGCGATGTTAGATCAGGGCTCTCGCTGAAAAACTCAATAGCCGAATGAAAGTGGGGGATCGGGATGGTGCGGTGGCTAACGTACAGTTGTGAGGGCCCGGGTTCGGATTCCGGAGGCGGCCTATATTTTTCAGTGGTACCCCGGTCCCTTCTTAAGATGCTTTGTGCAGAGCACTCTGAGTGAGTACGTCGTCCGTCGAATGGGACGTTAAGCTGTGGTTTGACTCCTTGACACCGGTGGCTAATGCCGACACCGGGTTTCTCGCCACCCTTCACCCTCTCCCATCCCATCCCTAATGGCCTAAATGACCTCAGCTGTCGGTCGCCTCCCATAGTTACTTCTACTACTCCAATGAAAGTTCTTCATGGCCAAGAAAGATTTCGGGGAAGATGAGAGGAAAGCATATGTAGTTGAAACCCAGTAAAAATGTCATCGAGGTTTTGAAATATTTTCAACTTCCCGGATTTAATCTTAAATTCAGAATGCACTGAATTGATTCTGTCTCTCCATCATCACCTCATTCTCCTCTCTTCCCCCGCTCGCCTCTCGATTACATTGCCTCATCCCTCGGGCAATTCGTAGGAACGGTGTGTACGTATGATTCTTGGCCACCTTTTGTCTTTTGAACAAGTATCTATGTCTTACTTACGCTGCTCGTGTCTATGCTATCGGCGTTTTTAGTTCTCTTTGTATGCTGATAATGGATCGAACATTTATACGCTGTACATTGTATATTAGAGCCATTTTGTCTCTTGAATAATTTCATTTTCTTGTCCTTCATGGTCGAGCAGCTTTATCTATTCAACGTTACGCTACCTGTGACAGAAGTACACGTTTCTTCATTATTTAATATATTTACTGTTTATGAGTGAAATTGCTGATATTTTTAACTGAAAGACTTCGTACTGCAGTTGTAAATAACTGCAACATGTATCTATAGCGTTGGCAAAATGTCATTCTTATGAAAGTGACCATTATCTTTTAAAAAGGTAATCCAGGTTCACAAAGCCTTTACCAAGGCTGACTTCGGCCTTAACCCACCCCTGTTTCAGCCAAGTCCACCCCTTTCTTGCGATCCACATTTGTCGGCGTGTGCGGTGGATTTAAACTTGTATACTAAGTTTGATCTGCTCTCATCTATATTACTAATATTCCACTCACCCTCTTAGAGACCACCTAATATCAGGTTTGTTCGGCGCTACGGTGCCGAGCAAACCTGATGGCCCTCTCCCCACCACTCCGCCGCTTCTCATTGGCTCTCGCCCACGCTCGAACGTTGCATGCCTCCCTCCCTACTCCTCCTCGATGCTGCCTTTCCATCTCACTTCACGCGAGCCGAAAGCATTTGCACAGGCTTCTAACGTATCTTAATTGCTATATTCCCTACTTGACCAACGTCTCCGCCTTCCCAGTCGTTAATTTTCTTTAGTATTTCTATCTTGACAGTTTTGAACCCCTTCTCTTTTGTGATGTTGTTGAAAAGTATTAGTGGAGTAGTAAAAGTAAGTCGGAAATAAGGATGAAATAACTTTGGAGGGGTAACGGAATGGTGCGAAGTCACCACGTTACGCGATACTTAGGACGAGCGCGGAATTCAGTGCGCCAATGCGGACTTGAAATTTCGAAAGGGATAATTGCACCGATGACGTTTCTCTGTCGCGGTCCCTCCTCCTCCGAAGGTAGGTCCGCTGCGTTCATTCACTGCCATTTGTCTGCAATATCTTCGTGTGTTGCAGTTGCGTCAGTCTGCGAAGTACGAAATCAATCATCCATTTTTACGATATTTAAATTTCGTCCCGGTCAACTGAATCGACATAAATCGTTTCAAGGACGAAATTCAACTTAATTTTGACTTTTTTTGGCCTGCTCGCAACGATTTCAATTTCACTTTCATAAACAATCTGCTGTGAAGGCCAAATATGGTGAGCTCGAGTCAAATCAAATGAAAATTTTAGAAACGGAAAGGAAATGAAAACGCCCACTTTCTCCGCGAGGGACAATGCTTCATTTCTCCGCAACATGCTTTCCCATTGTGGAAACGTCTGCGGCTGCTCCACTTGGCAATCGCAGAGCGTGTGCGCGTTCCCACCTTTCTCCTCATTGTGAGTGCCTCGGGCGCATGCCAAGGTTAAGCGCATGTCGAGGATTGTGGGCTATTGGATGTGCGGCTTGTGGCCGGGGCATTTTATGTCTGACCACTGATTAACAAATCAAAATTAATGCACTGCAGAAAATAAGCTCTCGTTATCCTCATGTTGAACTGAATAAAAGATTAAATGAGTTAGCATGAAGAGCATGCCCTTTATAAGAAATTGACCTTTACAAATTTCTAGTAGGCCGACTATTATTTGAAACGACTTAGTGTGAACTTGAGCCGTACGATCAATCATTAATTAGATACGTAAGTAGTCTGTGTGAAGCATTATCTACTGCCAGAAATATATTTTACCCCAATTAAAGTAGAGTTAGTTAATGTTACACTCATGTGGCTCCTGACACCAAATAACAAGAAGAGAGATATCATAAGTAACATACGCGATTATATCCCCAAGTTTATTTTACATTTTGTATCGAAGTATATGTGAATGCCTGTGCAACATGTGTAAATAAATGTGTGCATGTTTATTGCTTTATTGCCGGGCGACAGCCTAAGAGACTTACCCCACGCCTCCCCCCCCTCCCCCGAGTGCTTTGCGATTTCTCGGCTGCTCTAGTTTTGGTGTGAAACTACGGGCGGAGGGGTGTGAGGTATTGCTTCCCCATCATCGCGCCGGGGGGTTGAACTTCCAGTTGTTATTCTAATTATTTGATCTTCCGTTTCCTTCTCTTGGGCGTTCTTTCTGCGAACGCCTCTTCTTGTTCCCCACTTTTCGTTTCAATTTGTTTCGCAGGGAAACATTTAATCTGCTCCATATAGCTCTCCATTTGGTGTGTCACAAATGGTCAAATACTCTTTTCAGAGTGCTTACGTACTGCGAATGCATCAGCTATCAGCACCACTGTGAATATCTGTATCTTATCTTGGCATAACTTAAAGATCACGCAAGAGATAAAAGCATGTTTACAGCACATTTTGTTTAACAAAAAATAAAACATTTGTCATTCATGTGCGGTGTGAGTGAAAGTCCTTCGAGCACACTTCCTCGGGGGATATCTATATTGTTTCTTGATGTGTGTGGTTTTCATTGATTTGAGCGACTGGAACTATTATTTCTTTACCTGTGCCATTGTGCAACGAATCATCCCAAATCAGCGATGATGCAACTTTGATCCAATTCGCAAATTCATAGGGTATTTTGAGGCATAAGCACGCGTAACAGTTTGTCCATTTACACTTGCTCCCTCCTCCATTAACTCAAAATGAGGCCAATTGCATATTCTCTAATTATATCTACCCGAAAACGTAACTAAAGCAGCATAGCGCATATAATTCCCTTAGATATTCTTATTAAGGGTTTTATGGATGGAAACATCCTTGGCGTTTTCCAATAATGCTGACAAATTTAATGTTTAGAGTTCCTCAAGGTTCGTCGGATATATAATTTTTCGGGATAGTGATTACAGTTACAGAGAGACATTAATTATTTAACCTGTGTTGTTAATCTAGGATTTCTGCCAATGAATTTTGGTTTTCGGCAAATGTTTGGCTTCGTGGTTTTTAGATAGTAATAATAATAATATATCTCGTAGGTCTTTTGCGGCAGTGGTCGTGAAGTCACGGAATTTCATTATGCATTTTATTAATACCAGCGTCAGAAGTATTCACTCCTGCAGGTCATTATGTCCTCTTCTCCATGTCCTTCTCAATGTCCTTCTCAGTCTCCGTAAAATATTTATTAATTTTATTGCCGATATCGCGATTACCTGATATATTTTGGTCATCATTAGGATATTTACTAATTGAATTTTCAATTGTATTTCATTATTTTATATTTTTTTGTGGCCTCGAGATGGCACGCGAGTGATCTAATTGGTTCCTAAATACTTGAAGTACCTGACAACGTTCGTAGTAATATTTTTCAGTATTTATGAGTTCCGAATGTATATTTTTGATTAATAGCCACTTTTTTCCCTAGGTATATCTATCATTATATCATTTCATTTCTTTTTGCCGAGTTATTTTAACTTGGTTAAACTTCGTTATTGTTTGCTATCCATGGTTAATTTTACTTACTGCCCTTATTACTGTTATTTCGTTCTTCGTGTATTAGTGTACCTAACCTTGTTGAGATATGATCTGTATCGTTATGTTATCAATGTTTTTACTCGTAAATTATTCATGCCTTAAAATATCTTCTGTGCCACCATTGTATTTCGGTCACCGATTTGTCTTTTGGTATTTCCATGTACCCTCTTATTTTTTTCTGTCTTCTTAAAAATGGGCGCAGGAAAACTTTTAAAATTACCCGCCATCCGTTTTAGATTAATTTGCTATGTTGCGTATGCCTATGTATAAAGAAATGCTATTTGTTGTGTTTATGGTGTAATACTCTTTTGTACTCTTCTGTTTTCCATCTTAATTATTGTTTGGTATTCCATTGAAGGCGTGTATTTCTTTCCGGTACTACCTTGTTCTTTAAGAAATTTATTTCTATTCATTTTCAAAATAATGCTCGTGTAACAATGCCGTTTCGGTCAAATTCTTCGCGTTTTATAGCCTTGGGTGATGGTACAGTTAATAATACACTCCGTGAACTCCACTGGGTTCGTGGAAAGAATGGTCGAAAAGTGCCTCTATACTCGAGTCACAAATCTCATCATGACCACGTGAGCAGCGACTATTTGCAATTTTATTATTTATGACCAGATTGAACGGACTCAAGGTTTTTGGAGTCATAAGAAAGCTCCATCCTTCGCCAAATGGGTTTAGCCATGAAGGTCTTGGTCCGGGTAGAGTAGTAATCTGGATTATGGCGTGCGGGCGATGAGTGCCCCTCGTCGTAAGCGCTGCTTAAAGGGCACGGCGCGCCAAAGACGCGATCTCCGCTTTCGGAGTGCCCACGATGCCAACGTCGCAAGCATAACGGAATGGTAGCAAATTCATCGCACCATCGGAATGTTAGTCTAGTTTTTGTAACGGAAATCTCGATGTGCAATATTCGCGCGCTTCTCACTATTCTTTAAGTTTCATATTTAATATATTTCCCCAGAGACTTCGCGAGTTTTTTTTGGCAGTGGCACCCATGCCATATGGACTCGCCACGGACCTTTTCTCGAACAAAACGTGACGTGCAGTGATGATTCTAGCGTTTCTGTTACGAGAGCGCGTAAACACTCCCGTGCTAATTAAGTGCCCTCTGCTGGCTTACTCACCTCCCTCGAGGATGGCAAATTTCTTGCGTTGTTCAGAATTCAAAGCCATTTTCACTGTTTTTACGAGCTATTTCGCATACGCCATTAATTGAGCCTTTTTCCGGCTTAACTGTCTAAAGCACTCGGCCGGATAGCGTGGGATACGGGTTCGAATCGAGGCGAGTGATTTTTACCTTTAAGTATTTGCATTTTATCGCCTCTGAAGCTAAACTTCGAAAATTTGCATCGCTTAAATGATCTTTACCTTATTCTCGAAAGCATTAAATCCACTCTTATCCTCTTGCCTCAACGACCAAGTTTCCAATTAATGAAAACTACGTTCCTTGTTCAATATTTCACCAGCATTTTCGGATTGGATTAATGGATTTGATTAAGAGATGGAGAAGAGGTTCGTCTTAACGTCCTAGAGGTTCCTGTCGTCAACTCTGGACTTATTTTCAAAGTTTCTTCACCGAAATAAATTTTCTATGAATGTAGGGCGGCTACGGAGAGATTAATGAATGGGAGGAGATGACGAAGACAGTACAATTCGGCAAGAAGAGTTCATATTGTGAAGAAAGTGCGTTACAAGTCCTCGCCTAATGGCGCGTCATCATAGTCGTCTGAGTTTGGCGTAAGCCACGCGGAATATTTCATACACTTAAGCGTCATTCCTTCATTCATATCTCCAACCTTTCAGAAGGCGCACATTGCGCAAGAATAGCATCTGAAAGAAACGCGGCTTCACCGAACGAATTTCAGTGTAATGTGTGGAAAACATCATGGGAAGTGTTAAATTAGATGCATAGATAGATAGAGGTCTTTATTTTGGCGAAATGGAGACCGAATGGTCCCTTCTTTCATTTAACCCATATATTACGGCGGGGGTGGGGAGGCCTAATTACAAAATAGAGCAGCCCACCGGAGAAAGTGTTGCGTAATGGATTTGATTAAGGGATGGAGACATGGTCCGACGTGCGTGTGGGAGAGAAAAATTGCAAGAAAGGAGCGAGTGTGTCGGGGTGATCCAACCCGAGGTGGGGAGCCCCCCCCCCCGGACACACGCGGAGAAAGAGAGAGAGTAAGAGGAGCTTGACCTTTGGAAGCGTGTGTTCCGAGGGCACTCGAGTGTACTTTGGGCACCGGATGGTGGGTAATTGCCCCGACCGCATCGGCGGGTTAGATCGCGCCAATGAGAGACTCCATCGCAGTGATGACATTCCATCAAAGCCATAATGAGCTTGCATCGATATTCTTATCTGTATCTCCTCAGTTATAGTACTCAAACACTCAAATAGGTGTGGTGGGACGGTTAACATTCGTGTAGATGCTTAAAGAAGTCAGCCTACGCATGACAGAATCTCTTATGGTAGAGGGGGGAAACGCTCGTATATTTGCACGTGGAAATTTAGCAATGTTTGCTGAATCACATCGGGAAAACAAAGTGGTAAAAGCGGTTGAACGAAACCTTTAAAAATTAATTCTTGTTAAAATGTCGAAAAAACCCGGAATCTGAATTAATTTTTGGCCACATTGTGACGATTTTCCATAACTAATAATACCCATAACACCCCTCACCATACGCCACTTATGTGTCCCGCAAGGAATAAATGCGTGCAAGTGCTCAGGGTCCGTCCAAAATCCGCTCGAATACAGACTCGTGTGCACATCATGAGTCGGTTTGGTCCCGCCGACCTGCTGGGGGTGCAATCGGCATCTCCCCCTCGAACGCCCCTCTATAATTGCATCCCCACTCCTCCCTCCCCCGTCATTTCCACCTACATTGATATTCTTCGTTGGCATCAAAGCAGAACGATCGCCCGCTTTCTCCTCATAACCGACTCAACCTTAAGTAATCCGGGGCGCGCACGTAATGATCGGGCCGCCGATAATCTCCGCGACCACTGGCGCCCCCCCCCCCCCGCTGCTGAAGTAATTCCCCGACAGAGGGAGAGAGCACTCGCCGATCGATCACGATCCGCTCCTCAAAAGAGTGGTGGACCTTTCATTATTCGTTTCGAAAGGCCTTCGGTGCCACCGAGCTCGCCTTTCGAAGTCTCCCCAGCCGTGGACGGAACCCCGGCCGTGCGTGCGTGCGGTCGGCCAGGGTGCGGCCGAGCGACGCCGTGCTGGGACGTTGACCACTCGGAAGCCTCCTCACTCTAGTCTCGCTCGCCCGATTGGCTGCAGTTGACGACACCCGCCCCATCGCTTAAATAAGAGCGTCTTTGAACACATTCGACGAGGGGGGCGTCTACAGCAGCGACGCCCCCCTCCCCCCCCCCCCCCCCGCATGCGCCCTTCGCCTTTGTCATCATATATTTTTTGTTTCATCTCCGAGACCCTGTGGTTATGTTCCCCTTGTACACTTGAACGACTTGAAACATGCCCGTAAATCGCCCATCGTATGAACAGCCACCTTTCGCAGGCCTTGGAGAAACTTGATTGATAGATAGTCTTTGGTAAAGAAAAATCATCCGGGATTGTGTTATTTATAGAAAAATATAATTTTAGTCTCTTAAATTAAAATTTGGTTTTCTATTCCAAAGTCGATGTAAATCTTTGTTCCCAATAGTGCCGCCCCCGCCGCATTCGGGTGAAAATTGCGATTGTCAACAGCCGTCAATGTTACACTCGTGACGATCTGCCTGGGCCCTATCGACCACTACATCCAGGAGGAGGCGCTGGGCAATGTTTTGTAATTGAGGAAACACCGGCAACATAAGTAATGTGCCACGACACCGCATCGGGCATAAGATAGCGCATTGATTCTCTTTCTTATTTAAGGACTACGTAAGTAAATACCCAAACGCGATAACAAATCAAACGCCATGCGATTGCAATCTTACTGGTCATCTACACATAGTATTCGATAAATGGCCAAGGACATCATGGTCTTTGCTCCACTGACAGGTTACTCTTATGATTCAGACATTATTTCGAATCGGCGAAAAACTCTAATGTAAATTACAATGGTTAATGGGTGGAAAACTATAGCGAATAGGCAGAAGGTGTCGAGCAAGGTACAGTAAGTAGCTTAGGGAAGACAGTGCATTGGAGAAGGGGCCGAAGTGAGCAAGTGCCCGGGGAGAGTGAGTGCCCGCGCTTGGGGATGGATCCGCCGCAGGAAAGGCAGGGAGTCAATTGGTCGTGGGGCGACCTCGGGGAAACACACCCACCCTTTGAGACATCGGTCGTGTCGCATTCAGAATATGCAGGAAGTGCTCGGCGTTGTCCATCGGAGAAAGTGTTAATTAAGGAATTGGATCACTTTCAAAGATGATCCGCTAGATATGTGTCTAAGCGTTGCGTGAGGAAAGGAAGCGTGACGGAGGAGCCGGAGAAACTCCTTTGACGGGAAATGTTGTTGAAGAGAGCCAGTCGGACTTGTGGGTCTTCTTAGGAAAGACGCGAAGCGCCCTATGTTACCTGGAGCACCAAAGGGGACCAGCCCCACGCTCACTCTATCGGCCACTGTTTAGGCCACTGACGCCACCGAGGGAAATGGAACCTGGCCATGATCACATGGAAAGTTGTTCCTTTAAGCTCTCTGCCTGCTGTCGCTCTCCACAAGACACATTTTAATCGAAAATCCCTGCTTGTTTTTATCCTTCGGCGATATGTTATATATGTATATTATAATTATATGCCTAAATGACGGTATTCGGTAACATCCCCTTTTACTCGCCATCGTTGTGGCTTGATGTAATTAGAATTGGATGCAAAACGAGAGCGACGTAAAAAATGTAAACATTTCCATGGGGGATGTTCCTTGTTGTGGCGGTCGATTAGTTTTAGACCATCTGAAATTCCCCGGAATTGGTTTCGTAAGGCTCCTGTACAATAATTTTTGAAATATTTTCCAATTCCTAGTAATTAGTGAGCTGCGTGGTGCGTTGTGTTGGCTATTTGAACGGATGAATGTCAGGTGCATGCCAAAGTTGTAAATGCTGTCGGGATAATCATGTACTTCGCCTACGTTCCTAGTTCCATTATATTAAATCTCTCTCTCTAAGCTCTTACAATGGATTCCCCTAGTACTTAATTTTTTCCGTACCAAGTCTACATGCTTAATGCAACAAGTGAAAAAAATTCATTTTGTTAACCTTATTGTGAACTTAGAATTTATTTTATTTTTTTCCGATAAATCCTTCACGCGTGTGTATATGTATATGCGCACGCACATGTATAAACACAAAAATACACACACACACGTACCCTCAATGTGGAAATGTGGAAAATCCGCAAGCTCTGTGGCCGTCGAGGGTAGAAGGGTTACGTTACGTATTTGCCATTTGCATGTCGCGAATTTAAGTAGTATATCGTTCGGAGGCTGTGAAAAGATTTAAACTGGACTCCAACTAGGGGATGTCTCTTGCTAAAAGCATCGAGTGGTGCTTTGACATTGGTTTTTGACCTCTGGGGCGACTTCCTACCACCCAAGTGTGGAGCATGGCCTCTCACGCCATTCATTCACGCGACTTTCGACCATGGCACCCTTAAAATGCATTGGGATACGAACCCGAGATATTCTCAATTGCGCGACGGGTCTTATAAGGCCTTTGGACCTTCAGAGTGCCTCATAGTTAATGCAGTTTTTATTTGATGCTTATGCAGTCAAAGATAACCGTCTTCTATTGCATTAGTGGTCAGTAGGGAGGCAGCTCCACGCGGCAAGACTCCGCCCATAAATGTCGTCACGCCTTTGGAAGGGGGGGCGGGGATAGATCCGTTGGGGGGGCGGTGATGCTGCGCTCTCCGTGTCTCCACGGGTGGTGACCTTCGTCAATCGCTTCATTTTGAACGCGGCGCTAATTTGAATGCCGTAGGTCAATATTTCGAAACGAAAGCGGGCAGTATATCCCAAGAGTCGACCTGAACTTTCAAACGGATATGTTGATGAATTTTTTTTTCAGGAATCTAGTCATCCTTGCTATGAGCACATGAATGTGAAGGTTGTACTCTAAAAATAAAAAACAACGTAACAAATTTCCAACATGTCGGAAAATTTGTTTTGAAGTTACTCTCTTCAAACGCAGTCGCACGGAGCGACAGGTCGAGGTATACCGATGAGGTCTTTTCATGCATGGGATTTATTCAGTAGTGTGGTGTGACGGTATTCGCTTGGGGAGATATTTTCATTTGTACCAAATCGATAAATGTCGTTTGTTGACTCGGTTCGTATGGAATATCAGGATTACTCGGTGGTATTTTCAGTCTGACAGTCGAAAGTATGAAAAAGTTCCCATTTTGATTTTCTCGTGCGACCCTCCTTCAGTGGCATCCGTGGAAGGACGCCTCGAGTCGTGGCCTTTATTATGGAGCTGGTTTGCGGAAAGGTGTTTCTGCCGAGACATTTTTTGAATTCTTTTTCCTGGAGAAGTGCTTTGATTTGGGAAATGGCACTTCGGAACATCCTGGGCTCATTCCTTGCTCCCACTTAGATGGGAATCATACCGACGACGCATATTTATTTCGATGGAATCCTGAGTTGATGGCTGAGAAAATGGCAATGGATGCCATTGTCATTTTCACCGAGTTGCGATTGAAACATGCGCCCGTTAGTTGAAACATGCGCCCAGGATACGTCCATTTTCTAAGTGGTTTATTCGTTTAATTTTGAAGTCGATCCCTGGTTATCCTCTCCGTAATGCTTGGCTCGAAAACCGTGGGCACGCCATTCGAGAAGAGATTAAATTCAAGTGTTAGACGGCTAACACGCTTAAATTAGTGTATTTTATTCATCCATTTTCGAATAATATTGTGTCTAATGCTTAAAGAACTCAATGGCTTCTTTTTCCCCTTGCCTTTCGTTTGTTCCCACTTCTTACCACGCACGAACGCCCATTTCACTATGTCTTAGGGTCTGCCCATGCCGACGCCCAGTATTACACGGAATTGCGACACCATGTAAAATGACGACGTTTGGTCTTCTTAATCGTGTGGACCGCTTCACGGAGCAGGGGTGTTCGTGGCCGTGGTCGGGAAGGCCTTCACGTGAGATTTCGAATGGGACGGGCAACGACGAGGCGTTCGACGTCGCCTCGCCATCTCCCCCATTCGTGCAACTGCCCTGCGAAAGTGGATCTGAGGGAGGGCGGGGGGTTGCGTGATTTCATTAATTTGGCCCTCGGGGCGGGGCGCAGAGGGGAGAGGCGAATCGACGTCGAATTCCGTGGCGCCGATCGCATTTCCCCGCGGGATCTTTCTCTCTCGACCCTTCGGTCACTGCGTTCCTCTGTTGTGTGGCTCTCTTTGACCCGTCCGGTCCTCCGAGAGGACGAGGGTGGGCGAGGCAACTGCGGGCGCCATGCCTCCGAGGGCCCCGCCTTTCGTGGCTCCTATTGCCAGTTACCAAAAATTGGCCAGTCTCTCATAAGTCCTCTAGCTTCACGATTCCTTTTGTCAGTGAAAGTATTGTTTTCTGATACGCTGATTGAAATTAAGTTGCCATTGTTTTATTTAATAAATCTTGCGTTTCTCTATGTTGAATGTAATAATTTTGCATGTACAGTATAATCGAATGGGACCATCACGAACATCGAAGCGCAAAGCGGAGGAGGAAAAGGTCAGGGCGAAAATCGAATCGGCCACTTGTAGGTAAGCCGGCAAGGACGTTACTTCACTACCAGCGAGAATGGTACACGCATGGCATACCTATTGGAATTTGCAAAGTCTTCTGCGATAAGTAATGCCAAAGGGTTATCTTAGGGGATACTATTAAGTAATCTGCCGGTTAAGGAAGGTTTTGGATGGACACAACGACCTAATAAATATTTTGCGACTCCTAACAAAACACAATCAGGGGACAAGATGGTTTTCATATTCCTCGTCAGGTCTTTCATTTTCTAACTTGCGAGATCAACTTATATGAACGGATATGTAATATTTCAAATCCTTGGTTAGAAATCTACGGACTCGTATGCAAATGAGCAAATGATTTCAGAGACTAGCGAGACTAACTTGTGCATTTCATCATGCGAAATGCACAAGTTTCGCTCTCGAGTCGTCATCCAATGTTACTCGATTCCCAGGATGGCCACGAGAGTGAGAGACGGTCGTGTTCACCTGCTGCGTTAATAAAGCGCATGTGTGGAAATCGTTCTTCCCCGCTCCACTTGAAATCTCATCTTTAACATCCCCCTCCGAAGCAAGAATGCGCTCCATTTCGGACGATGGAAGTTTCTCCTGACGGCAGAGCGATAATGTTCGATTGTACTTTCAAAAGGCCAAGAAATGGAAACCGTGTTTTCAAAGCTGATGCCTCCCAGCATTGAACAAATAGAGACGCCGCCCTTCCCTCCCGACCCGAGCATTTACTGCCAACGCCTCCGATCCCACATATTGACTCAATGCGACCTGGCACTCCTCTCGACTTCTGCACGTATCATGTGAGACTTCATAACGCGGTTGAGTGCCGATTGGTAGCTGTCAGGAGTCGCTTGTATATTATACTCCGCCGTTGAGGCTCTCGGCTCTCGTTCACCAATGTATTGTTGGTATGGCCTATGTGGTGTTAAAGTTGGGCAACTCTTAGTTTCGTCGTGAGAACCTCTGCCGCTGGTCACGACTGCACGTCGTGACGCCATACGATGTGTGAGCAGTGTGCCGGAGCCATCGGCTCTGTGACCCCTCACGTGTCAGCGTCCTCACGTTCCTAATTAATACGCGAATTCCCCGGGTACGAAAACTCGCACGAATGAAAATCGTCCGGAGGAGAAGTGGGAGTGAGAAATCCATTGATGGCGGCGCCTTAGGCATTCCACACCTATTATCTGGAGAAGACTCCATCGCACGGTAGGAGTAACGTGCGGAAAATGTATTGACTCGTCATTGTTAAATACCCGGGTGAGCCCGAGGGCGCGGTCGCGAGGGTGCGCCCTAGTTCCGTTCGAGTGTCCGTTCGACATTTTCGTCCGAGGAATGATCCGAGGCGTGCGCGATTTGCCCTTTTCCCACGACGCGACACCGCATCAAGAGAGCCGCATATGCCGACTGGGACCGTGGTGCATGGTTTCCTCTGCTGTTGCGAGGGTTGGGGTTCTCCTCGGCTTCGCGAGGCCTCCTTATTCCAGTGTCTGACTATTTTGTGTGGCTCCTATTGGCCCCGCTTGTTTACTCCCCGCGTAGCAGCCTTCTTTTGTTATCATAAGTCACGCCATACTCGTTACTTATTTGTCGTTGGGGACATGTGCACAGTTCGCAGGAAAAATAATACTCGTAGCTCGCCCTGTACGAACTCACGTACGATTCCCATTTACGGGTGCATTTATCGGGTGGATTCGGTGGCTAGTATAATGGCTGCCCACCAGAGGCCCGGGTTCGATTCCCAGCGGTGTCAGAATTTTTGTAGTGGTGTTTCGAATCCTACTTGGGATGCAAGGTAAAGAACACATTGAGTGGATTACAGAAGGCTCGCCGGAGAGGATTTTCAATGGTGAACCCCTGGGCGCCTTTCGTTAAAAGAAGAGGTCACTGCCGACGCCGGTTTTCCCTTATGACTTCCCTTTATGTTCCCTGAAAATCCTAACCTCCCCCTGGCCTTAATGGCGCAAATGGTCTTTGCTGGAGTCGTGGTCGCCTCCCCTATTGAGTCTGCGTATATTTTCCAGCTAAGACTGCTAACTTGTTATTTCGGGAATGCAACAGTCGTATAGAGCGTTGCAGAGAGATTTCTAACAAAATACCAACGCCTACATTCCTCTCCATCGTCCCAATGGGCCTATTTAGTGATGATGTCAGTTCCTTTTCACGCAAATTGCCGCCGTCTACTGCATTTACGACAAACTGTAATCCATCATCGATTGCGGATATGCTTGAAATGCGATGCCGTGGTGACCTTTTGTTCGTGACGACATGCTTAAACTATTAATTGGTTCGCCAGCGAATTTTCTGAGGCGGAGGATGAAATGATATTTGAGCAATTAGTGACGTCATGTTGTGTATCTGTAAATCAATGAGCTATAGACGCAATCGGTTAACTTTCCATATTTTCGGACGCGGCCTCGCTCCCCCGGCGACGGAAACCTCGTTTCGGGCGTCTCCATCCTAATAATCATGTGTTCGTCCCCACGAATTCCACCTCTCGGAATTCGGCGGTTGTCACTTGGTGCGCCTCGGACTCCTGGACGAGTCTACTTTTCGTAAACTGCGCAGAAGTTGCCCCACCCCATGCTGCGGTCCGTTTGTGTTTTGTTTCAACGAGGGATCGTTCGCAAACGACGACGTGACGCGTCAGGACCTTTCCTCGTTCTCCGTCGGTGCGCTCGGCCACGCTAGAGTGGACCTCCCCCCCTGACAACTGATATGACTCCACGTTTCAACCGCCCGTTTCTCCATCACAAATCAGGAAATGAAATCCTTCCGCGTGGTTTATGAATAGAAATCGCGAATCCCCGCGTATGCGGTTGTGCCCCCTGCTCATGTGAGAGCCGACTGATCCCGGGGTCAAGATGGGAGGAAAATGATTCCCGAAGGACACCAGGTGCAATTTGGACGATGAGGCACACACATCCTTTGGACTTGCCTTCGATACCGAGCTCTTCATTAATCCCGCTGCAGATTGTCATATTGATTGTTCCAGCTAATTACATTATGTATATTTTTTCAAATTTTTCATTTCACCAAAAAAGTCGATTTTCTGGAGGAGACCGACTGGGAAAAATTTTCCCTTCCTTCCTTTCCCTTCCTTCCTTTCCCTTCCTTCCTTTCCCTTCCTTCCTTTCCCTTCCTTCCTTTCCCTTCCCTTCCTTTCCTTACGCATGTGAGCACTTGAGCGCATCAGTGGCGATGGTGACGTGACGCAGCGCGAAAAAATCCTGCCGTCACTAATTGCCAATGAGTTGGTTGGGAGGGAGCCAGTCCCTCCCTTCCATCCATCCCCATCCTCCCCCAAATACCCTTACAATGCACACCAACTACCAAGTGTTCGGTGGGATGGAATTAGCGCGGCCTGCCATTATTCTGGATATTCTCAGGACTCACAGTTGGACACATTTAATTCCCGATTTCTTTGAAATGGACGCGATAGTCTCTCGGGTGCTGCACCGAGAGGTGCAGCACCCGAGAGACTATCGCGTCATTTCGGGAATATCTCTAATTTGTGCGTTTAGTTTCGTCGTCATATTTTCCATTCCGCTCGAATGATGATTCCGAGCGAGGATTAAAATGTCGTTGAGCATTTTAGAATTTTCTTTGAGCTAGAATTCAAGGGTTCACTCTTAAGATGTACATTCGACGCCATCTCCCGGAATGTTTCCATCTTCCCTCCACGGGTTCCCCTGCTGCCGCGGATGACCCGTCCCCAGCAAATACGTATGCTCTCCGCGAGAGATGCGTACGCTTTCGGTTTGTTTTAGAGTGGGATGTGTCGTGGTTGTCTGTTAAGGAAGAACTGGCAATTACCTTAATGCTGTCTGGTCGGTAGATAGGTAGTTTCCGGTCCACGGTATTACATATGAGGATCGAAGTCTGTATTCGCAGAGGCGACAGAAGGGGGTTGTCGGGATACCTTAGGGATCGGCAAAGGGATTTGGAAGGTAACTGGTGAATCTGGAAGCGGAGGGAGGCGTTGTTGCTCATGGAGGAAATTGCGCTTGTGTTTTTTTCTGAGGATCGTCGAACCAACTTCATGGAACTCTTTCCGGCCTCACTGGGCGGTGTTCTGCCGTCGTGAAAGGCAAGGCTACTCGGTGCACGCCGCAGCCATTCCGCATTCGAGCCGTGGGAAGCACTCGGCCACTGCACAAGCACGTCGCCCTCCCACCACCTCCAATCGGGAGACACCCCTGGGGGCCCTGGGGTGTGGGCGGGACGTTTGCGAGGCGACGGGGCGCACCCTCAGTGTGTCACATCTATTTTGCGTGATACATGTTCACGGTACAAGTATCATTTCAACGATACTAAGTGTCACTCTGTGGAATGTATTAAAATACATAACTTGGTAATCTAGAGATATGTCATTGCCCTCGACCCAGTTTCACCTTACGGTGTACCTCCTGCACTCTTTTCATCTGTCGTACGTGAATGCAATCATTTAATGGTCTACATTTTCATGTATAAATAAACACCGGAAGATATCGCGGCGCCGAAAATAACTAGGTCGTGGTCATTGAAGTCTCCATTGGAAATAAAGCGAATTGTTTTCATATAAATGTTTCTTCTGGATTCCCGTGGTTGTTAATTAAATATTTCTATATCAAGAAAAATGTTCATGCCAAGGAATGGGGGAAAGAGGAAGAATTCTTACGGCCCTTTCGCAGCGCCTCAGTCACGGTAGCACAGTCGTTAAAAGTTAATTATATTGTCGAGCGATTTAATATTTCCCGGGGCCATGAGGAAGAATTTTCATTTCCCCATGCTTTGTATCGTACACATGTTTATCATAATATAAGTTAACATTTTTCCATTTCTCTCTTTCTTCTTAAAAGGACAAATGCATTTCTGTTTATTAAGAATCATTTTCTTACTGTAATCAAGATAATATTTTGTGTAGACAAAATTTAATTAACAATAAAATTTGATTTCATGTGCTTACATCTACATCTACATAATACCCCGCAAGCCGCCGCAAGGGCGTGTGGCGGGGGGTGTTAGGTCACCAACCAATGGTTAACTACATCATAAATTGCGGAAAACGAACGTGGAGGAATGCATGAATGTGTAACTTGGAATAGCAGTGGGAGAGAGTTAAAGAGTGTTTTCCCTGGTTGTCTGTGGCGACCCTGTTTTGGAAATTTAATTTCAAGACGCCTCCAGGGCAGGTGGCGAATATTTGTCTTCGAAACAATGCTCACGGTTAAAACTCGTGTTAGTTGTAGCCGGCTCGTGATCGGAGGGAATGCATTAGATCCTAGGAGTCCACTAACGTCTCCGTGTAGCAGGCATTGCATACAGTCGTGCTCATATCTTCCCCGATCTCGTAGGCTCGTACTGCGACACGCCCGGGGTTCTCTTCCGCGAACGGGGAAATGGCCCGGGGTCGGGTGACGCTCTCCGGGAACCCACGGTCCGATTGCCAGATCACCTGGGGAAACGGAACTGCGGAATGGGGATCTCCCCGGGGCGCTGCCCTCGCCTCTCAACCACTCATTCTTCGGTTTAGTGTTGATAAATGATGTGTAAATAAAATTTTCAAAACGGAAGCTCAGTTTCATATCCTTGTAAGTATCAGAGAAATGGCGGCATGGACAATTTCGGTTGAAACAAATGTCAGTTCCAGTCTCGCGACAGCTGGTCGATATACTATATGTATGTCGATAGTCATCCCGTTTTAAACTCACGGACGGGGAACGTCTCGGCTGGAATTGCCAATCGCCTGGCAGCTTGGGCGTGCGGAAAGTCTCCCCTCTTGTTTCGACTGCGTTCACATCCCTTTACGTGGAAGTTTCCATTTAATCTCTTGCCTTGAGCATTACTTGAACAATACGCGCACTTCTCGGCAGTGAATGGCAACTGGGAGTTGTCTGTCGGTTTTTCAATTGGTCATACACGTTGCACCATTGTGAATACATAATAGCAAAATAAATGTAAAAAGCATTTTGTTTCCCTAGAGTCTCTCAGAAAATACGTGTGGATCTAATGTCATACGTAGGGACTAAGGGAGGGAGGGAGTTGACGGAAGTGCGGGGTGAACGCCTTGGAAAGGAGAAAGGGTAAACTGATCGAGCGAATCGTGACCAGTACCGCCACCAATCGGAGAAGCCGAAAGAGTCGGGTTCTTTTATTTAGGCAAGGGACAACGGGAAAGACCAACGACTGGGGAAAAGAAATAACTGGAAAAAGTTGTCTTGGGGGGGGGGGTTACTCCTATTACTCCTCCTCGGCTGGATGCGGCCCATAACGCGTTCAGTGCTCCACCCTGGAATACCAATTCGCTAATTATCCGGAAATGAAATTTAGTTTCTTTCGTGAAGTACTCGTTAAATATTTGTTGCTGAACTTCATTTATTGAATGGTGCCAATTTAGCCATTAGATGTTTATAAACATTTAGGAAGGTCTGTAGTATATGGTACGATCCTCAGGGCAGGGAAATTGGAAAAGATAAAGCGAGACATGGAAAGGGGGAATATAGATATTTTAGGTCTGTGCGAGGTGAGATGGAAGGATAGCGGGGTTTGCTGGAGTGATAGTTATTGAGTAATATGCGGCGGAGGGGACGAGAGCGAACGATGGGTTGCCATAATATTGAATAAATAGGTAGGAAGAAGCGTAGTCAACATAGAGCTAGCAATGGATGGGATATTACCAGTAGAGATAAAAGAAGAACCGAAGAACTAGGTCATTGTTCTGGGTGGTTAGAAAATGCTTGTCAAAACTTTGACATGGGGCGTTGTTATGTACAGCGCAGAAACATATTCCTTGAAGCGGGGTGATAGGCGTAGATTGGAGGATTTTGAAATGTGCTTTTAAGACTGTAGTGTCAGGGATCAGCTTTTTGTGTTAGGAGAGCCAAGTGAATGTGTTGCACCTTTGTGTAGACTGTGTCCATCTAAAACTTACCTTAGCCGATAGAATACCAATAATAATAGTATACAAGGTTTGTTTAAAAAGTTTCGGTGAAAATGTTTCCCTGACGTGTGCGTGAAGTGCTGAATTCAGAAGCCCGTGGGTTGAGTGTGCGCATGATCGCAGATCGTATTGGCATTGGTAAGACAATGACAGTGCACACCATTATTATCAATGAAAATTTGGGAATGTGAAATATCTTAGCTATTTTCGTCCCGAAGGTTTTGACGGACATCCAAGCTTGCAAAGAACTGCAACGTCATCGCGACGATTCCCCAACCCTCTTACTAATCCCGTCATGGCACCAGCAGACTATTTCCTATTTCCTTAAGTGAAATCCTCCCTCGAAGGACACGACCATGGGTCCCTAAGTGCCGTCGAAGAAGCTTGAACGCGTACCCTTAAGAGCCATCCGGAATCCGCCTACCAGGGAGCCTTGGAGTCGTGGAAAAGCCGCGAGGGCAAAAGTGTGTCGACGCTCAAAGGAAGAAGTACTCGGAAGAATTTTGAGGCAAATTAACAATATCTGGAATACATTTTTTAGGAAACCTCTCCCGAATCTTTTTATGCAATTCAAGTATAAATGTATTTCTGAAGATGATGATATTTGGTACTTTCGAGTAACATTTTGTTCATGGAATGACATGCTTTTTTTGAATGGGCAAACAAGGAAAACTGTTTGAATATTTCATTGAGTAATTAGTGACATCCATGGTGAGAGACTCCTTTGGCTTGCCGAGGGCAGTTGTGAAAGGAAAATCGGGCGGGAAGGCGGATGGGATAGGACGACGCCATAAGATGCCAGGCATGAAAGGCGAGGAGTGATATTGGCGGGCGGCGGAGGGAAAGGTGTGTGCGTGCGTGTGGTTTGGAGGAGCTTCGTCCGATCGCGGATTAATAATGGTGGCCACTGGTGGGCCCCCTCCCAATCTCTCTCTGTGGGAGTCGTTTCGCACGTGACCTGGATTCCGGAGTTTCAGAGTGCCCCTCCTTCGCTTGCCAGTTTTCTTATGCGATGTGTGTGTGTGTTGTCAGGTTGCCCACCTACAACTTGGGATGAGCGGGGATTTATTTCCTGCATCCGAATGATTTCTCCCAGCAATCACCTCTCCTCGCCCACTGTACCCCGGCACTTCCTCATTTGCTTTCCCTTCTGTCCACTTCACCCGCTCTGCAACCACGTTTCAAAAGCCTCCAATCTATGCCTATTATTCTGCTTCAATGATCATGTTTCCGCGCCTTACATAATAACTACGCTCAGTATCAAAGTATCGGCGAGCATTTTCTATACGTTTTTCAACGTCCCTGTCATCAATTCCCTACTCCATGTGAGGGCTTCTTTGCCAAACGCAATTATTCTCCTTATGTCCTTGGCCCGTTGTGGTCACACTTCCCAGCCATGACATGTCGCGGGGTCTGTTGGACACTACGCCGAATAATGGCTGTCATTTTGTGGTGACTCGAGAGAGATCCGCGAAAATCCAACTGGATTGATCTACTATACGCTTCATATATATGATGCGGTGGTGCAGAATTTGTTTGTTATTACTATACATTTGCATTGTTTTTAAAAATCGCGAAAATCCCCTTGTTTCGATCAAATCAGTTCAATGTTAATTGAAATTGTGAAAACAAGGCAAATTGAGTGTGCTTAAATATGTTTTTACTTTCGAAAAATTTGAAGTAATTTGGAAAAAGTATGGCAAACATTACACACACTCAAGAAATTAGAAATATTGACTGAAAATCATTCAGAAGCACCGACGCATAAATGGTGCTTGGTGCACATCGCGGGCGCAGGTGTGGTGGACATTGCATCTTGTTTATTTGTCTTCATTCCTTCTATCTTCATTTCATATGCGAAATATTTGAATAAAAAATTCATATCATTCCCTTTTTAATGCTCACTTCTCAAAACCATACTTCTGTAGATGAGAAATATATCGGAATCAGTGCACGCATACAATGATAGAATTTTGTTGTCCGTTGTTTTGTTGAATTCTGTAGTCCTTCCACATTGCTGTCTTTCCCTTTTTCCTGAATAGGAGCAAACATTGATCTGACGAAATTTTTCCGCCAAATTCTTCCCCCATGAATGCTACAAAAAATACATGTAAACTCTTTCTCCCTTGTTCTCCGAAACCTTGATGTAGTTTTGCGGGATTGTTGTACAGGGTTCATCCGGAAAATAAGTGTACTGAGCTCAGGAAAAAAAATTTATTACACTTTTACATATCTTAAGCTAATATTCCTCAAAATAGGACCCTTGTGAGTCGATACACTTGTTCCAGCGGCGTTCCCATTCCTGGAACGCTCCCGCGAAGGCATCATCGGGAACCTCTCGAAGACTCGTCGTCGACCTCTTCTCTGCCCTCCACGAACATCTTGTGCCACCGAAAGATCATGTTTCTGGACATGGCTGACTCCCCGTAAGCCTAGTTAATCATACCGACAGTTTCGGTAGACGATTTCCCAAGCTTTACCGCAAATTTGATGGAATAACGCTGCTCCAAAAACTTCGGCATCGCGTTCCGTGACGTGGGTCGAGCGTGGAGGTTCGCGTTAACAGAGCTCCTCACTACACCACAGCTCAGAGCCGACTGCCTTTTTCAGCGTCGCATGCCAACATACCCCCCTCCAATCGCAGCCCGTCAGAGCGGTGCTGGGCGCGCCTGGAGCGGCGGGAAAAAATCAGTAGTCAGTACACTTATTTTCCGGACGAACCCTGTATACATACTCCCGCAACATTATTTGATTTAAAATACGTCTAAGCCTACTGGCCTTATTTATTTTTACCATATGGTTCCTCTGTATAGTCCAAAAATCTCACTTGAATCTTCCCTGGTTTAATTAATAATTTACCCGACTTATCTGTGATTGTTTGCGAGGAATTACCCGCCCCCGTGTTTCCTGAGTGTGATTTTACCATCCTCCATACCGCACCAATTTCACCCTTCCTCTGCCAACTTTCCATTTCCTCGCACTTCGTCTTCCACCGTGCTTCTTTCGCGCTGTTTGGTTCCCGCCCAAATTCGCATATTATTCCATCTCAATGCTACAAATAATAGACCGATAGAAAAGTGAACAGCTAGAGAAACGTCTCGGCAACCCCTTGAAAATTCCTTTTCCATCACAACTCTGCCCTGCAACCCTGCTCTCTCTCTCCCTCGCAGTCGTGGCCGCCACGTTAATGGAGTTACGATTCCATCCCTTGTCCTCATTCTCCGTATTTTCCAGATTTGCCTCCCTCGGGACTACTACTACCTGATCTTGAATGTGAGAAAATTACTGTCGGGAAGTCGATTATGTTCAACGGAGGAGTTGAATGCGGAATCCAATGCCAATTTTTTGTGGACTTGGAACAAACGCGTTATTTGAAAGGGATCAACAAACTAGTGGAATGTTGGACGAATTTATAAGCCCAAAAGGAGATACTTTTGAAAAATAAAAATGATTTATTCTGAAAAATTAAGTAGTTTTCATTTTTGCATGGACTTTTTAAATTGCCCTCGTGTGCTGCAATTTGAGCGCGACATAGCTATATTTGCGGAGGGAGAAGAATTAAACAAGGACGCTAATAGACTCGAGGTATGAGAAGTGAGTGGAAAAGAAAATCCTCCAGAATATAACCGAAGTAATGGTGTGCAGTGGAAGGAGGGAAGATGATCTCCAAGTAAGATTAGGGAAAGGCACCCTGGGGTAAGTGGGAGATTTAAGCCATTTATGATCAGTAGTGATGGAAGAAGCAAGAGGCAGAATAGGAATGCTAAAAAGGGCCTTCTTATCTGATGAAACAACTGCTGATGGCAAATAGTACTGGCATGCTCCTAAGGAATCGATTCGTGAAGAGTATTATATGGATGTGAGACATGGTTGAGAGGAGTAGCAGAGAAACGAAAATGAGAGGCGACTGAAGCTGAAGAGGGATGATGAATATGAAATGGATAAGCAAGAGTGAAGGCGATAGGGGACAGGAAGAGGGGGAGGGGGGTAATTGTTGGCTCATATCCTGAGGGAAGACAGAATACTTCGCAAGGGCATAAATTAAGGAAATGTGGATGACCGCCAACGAAGAAGAATTACGGAGTAAGAAGGCCTCGGATGAACGAAGGGAGGCAGGAGATGCCGGAACTTCGAGGGAATGGAGGGATTTGGCATTTTGAAACGGGAGAGTGTTGAAGTGTTGCTGCCAAACAATTTTGGCAACCCACTGTGATGCTGAACAAATTAATGCATGTAATTGTCACAGATGAGAGTGGAATCACTTTCTCGTGTGTGTTGGATTATCATTCGTTCCGTAATTTAACCTACTGTGGCAAAAGGTTGGAATAAGTCCTTTGGTTTTTAAGAGTTTTCAATGCTTTTTCATTGTAGATTGATGTATAACGTGGGGATCGTGGTAGTTCAGTGAGTAGAGCGCAGGGTTACTTGCAGGGCGTCCCAGGTCCAGGTGACACCTTCCTTCCGGACACCCTTGGATTTGATATTAGATATGTGTATTTCGGGCTTCAGAACTTCCTGGTAAGACGAAGCCTTATCACGAATGCCCTGCTCGAAGTTTACGCGCGCCTCATAGGGTCAAGTAGAGTCGAGGAGTCCTGCATTAGGTTTGATTGAGGGTGTGTGGAGAATTTTGAGGGTTTATCATTGGGTTTCCTATGCACATATTGTTTCAAACCATAAATTAAGGGGTAATATTGATCACTTTCGACAATTGGGCATTTATATCGGTAAATTACGTCGAGTAGAATTATGGAAAGTTACCCGTTCATCAGTGATGGCAACCCCCGCGATCTTGTGAACGTGATGTCCTTCCTCAAGCAACACTGTCGCTCTCCTCGTCGGGGTCACCTCGGTCGCGGGTGCCCTTCCTCTCCGGCCAGTCCATGGCCCACCGTCTCTCGCCGTCGGCTGATTGAAAGTCTCTCGGAACTGGTTTCGCTTCGGTCCGTCCGTTCAATGCGGCGGCGATTAGTCGAGGATGAACTCGAGGTAGACGGAACGTGAAGTGCTGAGCTTTCGCGGAATCTGCGTGTGAGAGAATTGGAATGTCACTGTTATGATGACAGGTTACTTCTTTTTATGGATGGTTGTGATTTCGTAACCGTCTGAGGAAACTTCTTCTCAATTTCGCCCTTTATACTATCTTAGGAATGTGCCAATAACTAAAATTAGGATACCCCCTCTCTAGGTACTTCTACCTTCTCCGAATACGGAATCCTTCATGTGTAGGGATTTTCCAGATGAAATTCGCATTTCTTCGGTTTTATTTTGTTGGGGCGTCGTCAAGTGCAAATGCTGTGCATCTTTGGTGCGCAAATGCCTGCGCCCCGCGATTTCTTCGGTCCATATCCTTAAAGACGCGTATTTTCGGTCGCGAGATTCTACTGGCCCAATATGGAATTTTCAATCCGGATGATTGATGGCATCCTATTGTTTTAATATTCCCCTGATTTAGCATACATACATTTTCAGCATAATATGGATATCGTTACCCTTTTAAGGGGATTTAAATATTATATTCAATTGAGTGCTAAGGAACGAGGACCTTTCTTTCGTTCACGAAAGCTATTAAGGTAAATGCCAATTATTGTATATTTAATCTTTCGTGAAAGTTGCAAATTTGATGAATTATAGTGGATGAATTATAGTGTCTTTGAAAATTGTCCTTTTGAAATAGCATATAAAAATTAGCTAAACGTTCAAAATGTTGTGTTGCCTTGAGGCTAAAGTTAGGCGTCACTTCGTGGAACTGCGTTTTCGAAATATTGGTAATGCTCATGCCGAACTCATGGCAATGGGACGGGCGTTGCTGCATTTAGTGGCCCTGATGTGGTTAGAGCGGCCCTAATAGTGATGTCTTGTTTGTCGAAATCTGTGACGGCCAAAATCATTGCATTCATTGCACAAATTATTGTGTATTTCCCATTTGTTCGTTTTCGGTGTTTGATGACTTACGTGCGACCGTGCAACCTGTTGTTTCTTTCATCCGGGCTCCTTGTAAACACATACGTATGTCGGTGGTCCGTAGCTCGACAGCGGATTTAGCAGGATGGCGTCTTTGCGTGTGGAGATCGCTTACGGAAGTCCAAGTTTACGAAGCTCTGGAAATGCCAATGCGTTTGGCCCAAAAGGCGGACACGTTTTCTGTAATGCGTGAGAAATGCATCTTAAAAACTCCATAAGTTACGGGAGATACCGCGACGGTAACTTTTAACGGAGACATCCGCTGAGGCGCGTTACAATGCAACAGATTCAAAGTGTAAAAATCATTCGCCTTGACCGAGGCGAATGATTTTTACGCTTTGAAATTGTTGCATTGAGAAAATTTTCAAAAAAAAGTCGCCCGCATCGTTGGGGATTTTTCTTGAGCTTGATTGGTTGACATCCTGATCATAGCACTCGACAACCGCTCTTGCCCTGACAGTTATGTGCTAGGTTGGTCATCTGCGTGTTCATCTGTGAAGATGTTTATTGTGTTAGGGTGTGGTGAATTTTTGGATAATACTCCTAAAATATTTGTTAATTGTTTCCGCACGTGGGCGTTTTCTGCAAAACTTTCTAATTTTCAGGGTGTTTGAAAAGTAATGGTAAACGCTGTTCTTGGTGGTAGAAATTGTAGTGTATAGGTATTTCATTCTTTTCAGCGTATATCCGTGGCCAGGGTATTACACCTACCCAAAAAAAATGAAAACCAATCAACTTCATGCTTAAACTACGAGAACAATAATTTCTTGCGATAATCTTTGAAAGCAGAAGCATAACACTTTTTTCATCCTTTATTTAATCCCCATCTTCGACAAAAATATTTCTCTTTTTAGTGCTGTTCGCTCGCCATATTCAAGATAAACCTGATAATTGTCTTCAGTGAAGAAGAACCTTTTTCCTCATTATCAGAGAAACGAAATGTGTATGATGTAAACTTCCTTATTCAAGCCAATTTATTGCTTCGGTAATATCACTCGTGGAAGTCAATCTGGTGACTTCAGCTTTTTTCCCCGACACCAAACCTTTGTTGGATTCTTCAGCCGTTTTCTAAAGCTTAAAATTGTTTTACATCGATTTAAAATGTTATTACTCCCCATAATAAAGCATTTTGTAGCAATCGCATAAGGCGCTATATTGAATTTGGGTTGCCAATGAGTATTATCTTATCTCGGAAGGCTTTTTAACCTCTGCTCGAGATTCGTTAATGTTTCTCAAGGATAACTTTTCTTGGCAAATTCCCCGTCTCTCTCGACTCGAGTGGCGGACGAGTGCGTTTATGGAGAAATGAGACGAAAATGGACCGACTATCTACGATAAATCGAAAGGAAACGTGACTGGCGCCCCACACCACAAATTGCGTTCAGGCCGAGGGAAAATTTCATTTCCTTCGTCTGACCCGCGAGGTCATTTTTTTGTTTTATGTATTCTCTTGGCGAATGATCCGGCAGGGCAGCACTCCGTTAGCTGCCCTGCCACCTCTCGCCGCCACGGGTCACCACCACCACGCCCCGCCGTGGGAATCTCAGGGTCACGCTCTCTCCCTCTCTCCCGAGAGGGCCGGGTTGGGTGCCTTACGGTTGCGGAGTCGTGGCCTTCGTCCCCTCGAACCACACCCACCCACCACCTGCCCCGTTCCTTATTCTCCGCAGGGAACGGACGTCGTTGTTGTTCCGACGGGCTCTAGATCCAACAGAAAGGCGGTCGGCACTCACGCCGATTCGGAGTGGATTAGTAATTGGATGATCGAGTGGGGCGGCAATTGTGGTTCGCATCTCTTACCTCTGCCCAAATCGCAACTTCCACGCGCCCGAGTAATTTGCCTAGCGGCCGTCGCGAAAGAAGGGCGTGATGACCGAGTGGGTGCAGTGTTCTGCTTCCCACCTGAGGGCTTTGGTTCGATCCCAGCGATTTTAGATCACCATGTCATATCGCACTCGGCTGCGTAGCGCATTTCGGTTCTACCGGATCTCCCTGGGAATCCGCGCAGGGAACGGGCACCAATTGCGATGGCACTATTGCATACTGAGTGCAAATTTCACACGACTCGTATTCATTGGTGTGGTATCATAGCATAGGACTCTCTATATCACCCGAAGTCTGTTTTGTTTAAACTTCAAATGAAAAACGATGATTGATGGGGTTTTGTATTTTTTCACGAAGTAGTGAACGTTTGCAACACGGGATGTGAAATGCAAAATTCAGCCATTACTCATAGCCAAGAACGAAGGGCGGAGGTGCACTGGATCCCTACGCTTGTAGTATGTATTGTTTTTTCAAAGGCTTAACATTTTGTCGTTATTTGATAGTTCGTCTGGTTAATCGATAAGCCTAATTGGCCGCGGAGGAGACGTTTGTTGGCCACTGATTCTGGTAACTGGAAATATTGGAATTACTTATCAAAGTCGACATTTCCACACTTGACGTCCAGCCCTCCGAGTGGAAGAAATAATCGTGAACCGTGATCGGTTGGGACATGCGTCGACCAATGATTACATGCAAAGGTTAATAAGAGTGTAACATGAGTAGTTCGAAGTGGATGCGTGTTGAAAATTTCGCTTTCAAATTGTATTAGGCACGTTTAGACCATATTCGAAATTAATTTAGTGCAATTCTTAAAATCAAATGGGTCTTTGATTGAATTTGAAGAACGTTTTTCCGGGTCTTGTTTCAGTAGGGAGTAGCATTGGATTTCGATTAATTTGGTTGTTGTGTTTTCGGAAATATCTCGGCTTTCCCAATTTTCTGATGACTGACGGAGAAACAGCGGTATGCGGTGACATCATGAAAGAAAGAAACAGCCAATCGGTTTGCCTTTCCTCTCTAGGTCAATCCGCTGGCACATGCCGTGAGAATAGTTAAAAGGCTCTAAATTAAATTCCTTATTTATAATATTTCGCTAACGCACTTTGGATGTTTCAGTAAGCTTCGATCTTATTCACGCGATTTCACTTTCAGTGCCAAACCTTACCTTTTGCTTGCAAATACTAATTCGTAAGAATAAAATAGCTACACTTAAAAAATACCCACACTTTAAAAATCCCCCCCAATCCGCCGCAAGGGCGTGGGGGGGGGTGTTTGGTCACGAACCATGCGTGCTTAATCCCAATCATGACACCTCTACACTCGAAAAGAGGTAATCACACAGAGAAGGTACATGAATCTAACAATATTCAATAACAGGGTACGTGCGTATATTCAGATGATCCTGTAGAATTGTCAAAAAGATGGCTTAAGTGTTGTAAAATGGTTTAAATGATGGGAGAATATTTGTACATGTTTATATTTTGCGGGAAATTTAAAATAGGAGGGCAAAAACTAGAGCAGGTAGAACAGTTCACGTATCTCGGAAGTCTTTTGGACCGAAATGAACGCAGTGGTAGGAACGTAAGGAGAAGAATTGCGCTAGGCAAAGAGGCTTTCACAAGGAGAAGGGAGTTAATGACAGGGACATTGAGTAAGGATATTAAGAAAAGACTCGTAAAAACTTTGATATGGAGCGTAGCTATGAATGTACGGTGCGGAAACGTGGTCATTGAAGCAGGAGGATAGACGTAGACTGGAGGCTTTTGAAATGTGGGTTTGGAGAAGAATGGAGAAGGTGAAATGGACAGAGAAGAAAACAAATGAGGAAGTACATGGTATGGTGGGCGAAGAGAGGGGTTTGTTGGGAGCAATCCTATGGAGGCAGGAAAAGTGGATGAAGGGGGTATTGATCGGTAGTGGGATGTTGAAGACTGTGTTAGAGGGGAGAATGTTAGGCAAACGAGGAAAGGGAAGGAACAGGATAGGGATGTTGGACGGGATGAAGGGAGGAAGAAAGTATTCGGAGATGAAGAGGGACCTGATGTAGACTAGGATGTTGTGTTTTGCTAGGGGTCACAAATCATTTAATTAGTAATTATGTCCATCCAAAAACCTACCTAAACCGGTAGATTACCTAATAATAATAATAAAATATAATGAGAAAATTCTCAAGTATGAAGTAATTGACTTGGGAATTGATAAGAGACTTGACAAAGAAAGTATTAATTAATGTTTTTTGACAAAACTATACAGGTATTGTCGAGTTTCTCTTGTTGAGAAATGGAAAAACCGTTCAATTTGTGGAATTTATTACAAGGGCCGGGCACGGAATTCGAAGGATGTTTCTCGTCGTATCGAATCTTTCTGAAATCGTGAATTGAGTTTTCCGGGATATCGTGCGAGACTCTCTTCACCCGCTTAACTGGACGTCCACTGCCCCACCGTCCTCGACATTTCTTTCGACCGCTGTTGCAAACACACATGAATGGCATACGTATGCATGTACGTATGCCATTTGTGGGCTCCGTGCTGGCCACGGCCGATGCTGAAGCAGGAACAAATAGGTTTGTATGCGACTGCAAATAAAGTTGCATTTCGTGAGTGCTCACTTGAAATCCCAAGATGCAAATCCCAAATGCTGTCCTCAGTGGTCGCACCGGAGGGAGGGGACTGTTCCTCACCCCCTGGCGCGGGGGTGGGGTGGGAGGGTCGTGACCCCACCCCACGGGCCACGCCCTAACCCCGCCCCGCGGTCCGTCCTTGGGGAATTCGGGCGTGGGGCGCGGAAATGGGGGCGAGGGGCCGCTCTCGCGAATGGCCCGAGGTGTGCATAGCGGGGATTCTCGGCGTTCCTTCGCCCTTTCTTTTTTATTCTGCCCACTGCAGTCTAGAGCGGGCTTGGAACGCGAGTTCGCGTGTGTGGCATCCCAGTCTGGGGCGCCGTGGCCACCAATCGGGGAGAGGTAATCACGCGGAGATTTCGACCCTCGGGAAGGAAGCGAGGGTAGCGCGGGGATTGGCCAGCCAGTCCTCCGCGATCCGCCACCAGCCACCATTCCGATCTAATGGAGCTGGCATTTTTTGATCCCCCGGATCTTTGAATATTTCGGGAAGGGTGCGAACATCTGTAAAATAATGGTCCTAGGAGACTTCTTTTCATTAATTAATAATGGTGTTTGCCCTTGTATATATTTTTTTAAGGTAATCTACCGGTTAAGGTAGGTTTTTGGATGGACACCTCTACCAAACAAATATTTTGTGATTCCTAACGAAACACAAAATCCATCATCCTACTCTATATCAGGTCCCTCTTCATCTCTGAGTACTTTCTTCCTCCCTTCATCCTGTCCAACATCCCTATCCTGTTCCTTCCCTATCCTCTTTTTCCCAACATTCTACCCTCTATCACAGTCTTCAACGTCCCGCTGCCGGTCAATACCCCCTTCATCCACTTTTCCTGCCTCCATAGGATTTCTCCCAACAAACCCCTCTCTTCGCCCACCATACCATGTACTTCCTCATTTGTTTTCTTCTCTGTCCATTTCACCTTCTCCTCACCCACATTTCAAAAGCCTCCAATCTACGTCTATCCTCCTGCTTCAATGACCACGTTTCCGCACCGTACATAGCTATGCTCCATATCAAAGTTTTGACGAGTCTTTTCTTAATATCCTTACTCATCATCCCTGTCATCAACTCCCTGCTCCTTGTGAGAGCCTCTTTGCCTTGCGCAATTCTTCTCCTTACGTCCCTACTACTTTGACCGTGTTGGTCCAAAACACTACCGAGATACGTAAACTGTTCCACCTGCTCTAGTTTTTGCCCTCCTATTTTAATGTTAAGCTTGGCCGTTTTCTTTCTAGAAAATCGCATAACCTTTGTTTTATTAATATAGATTCTCATCCCATACCTGTCGCACTGAATTTCCAATTCACTCAGCAATGCTTGCAGCCCCTTGGCTGACTGACAAACTAAAGCTTGGTCATCAGCAAACCTAACTGATTTTACGAATTCCCCGCCCACTTTCATTCCTACCTCGAGTTCTTCCCATGCCTCTTTGATCATTTCCTCTGCATACAGGTTGAACAGCAACGGTGATAATGGGAAACCCTGCCTTTCACCCCTTCCTAACACTGCCCATCCTGACTCCCCGTTTCCCGCCCGCACCTGAGCAGTCTGAGACATGTACAGGTTGCGGAGTAGCCTCCTTTCCCTCCAATCTATTCCTATTTTCTGCAATATACTCATTAGTTTTTCCCAATTCACTCTATCAAACGCTTTTTCGAAATCTACGAAACAGGCAAATACCTCCTGGTTGTGTTCTATATTCCTCTCGATTAATAATCTCATTGCTGCAATGGCATCGCGTACCTCTCCCCTTCCTAAACCCAAACTGATCATCCCCTAAGTAATCATTTGCCCTGCTCTATATCCTTTGTTGGTGATCCTGAGAACAACTTTAGCTGCGTGGGATATCAAACTAATTGTCCTATAGTCCTCACATGACGTGGCCTTTACCTTTTTCCCTTGTATATCTATGAAAAAAATATTTTATAGCGGTAGTACATTACTTTTTTAAAGTGTGAAGTTGTACGATTCGACTGTGTACCCTCGTGTTATTTAGAGGCGGAGCTTAGGAGTAGTTGTGGTGCTTAGTTGAGCAAAAGCACGCCCTGGCCGTTAGACCACTGTCAATGGATATTCCATGATAGTCCTGCTTACCAGTCTCCTGTAGGACGGTGAGGAATGGACGAACTTCTGCAGCGAAATTTTGTCCCTTCAAATATGCGGACTAATGTTTGGCTGGAAAATCTGGGATCATACTGGAATTATGCATTGAACGTTTGGTGGGCATTGCGAGGAGAGAGTGCTGGCCTAGGTTCTTCGATAATCTACTTATGTACTTCTTTTTCGTGGGAAGATAGTCCGTCTCCCTAGCTGTCTTTGCGAGAGGACATTTTGACACTTCGCAATCGGATGCAAAATTCTTCGGACACATTAAGTGGCCCCAGAATGACGATTAATCGGTATTTCGTTCCCATCTCCACTTAGCAATTCCGCGGAAGAGCACTTCCACCACCCGCCCTCCGCGACCTCGACGGCTGTCGGCCTCCGCCGCCGATTCGGCGACGGAAGTCTTCCTCTCCGCCGCGAGCGCGGTCTCTCTCTCGAGTTAACAGAATATGTAAGCTGCCTCTCTTCCCCCCCCCCCCCCTTCCCCTGACCCCGCTCCCTTCCCCGTCTTTCTGCAGAACTTAATCATTGCAGCAGGAGCGAAGTGATTCACTGCTTTCTTCCTTCGATAAAGCTGTCTTTTCATGTCTGATGTAACGTAATTTGTTTTCAATATTTCCAGAAAGGCGCCCCCGATGAAGATGACAGTTTATTACTGTTGGAATCAATTATTAAATAACGTTTGTCATTACTTCTTTGATCAAAAATCTTTTGAACTTCACTCGGAAGTTTTATTTCGATTTACATGCGTTAAATTCTACCATCATCATCCCATTTGCTATCGGAATTTGTTAATGTCTATTCTCCTAAATTTGCAATTATATATTTAAATGCAATGGCTGTTCTTCTAAATCTTTGATGAGGCTTTTAACAAAGTCGTCGTTAGCGTTTATGGAGCCGATTTCGGAAATCTATTTTCGACCTCATCGCTGCTTGTGTCGGGTTTTCATCGTATTTCGACCCGACTGTGTAGGGCCTATATTTTTGAAGATTTTTTTCAGCGGAATTAATGAATGGGCACAGATCCATTGTTCTCGTAATGCACTCGTCTAAGACTTTCAAGCCTCAATTTATAGTGCATTCCATAAACTTGTTTTAGTGACTATCCTTAGGTCGGAGACTTGGGCGGGCTCTATACTCCATCATATCCAGTAATCCAAGAATATTCGTGTGAATTTGAATTTGGTGTTGTTTTTTGGCATCGGTAAAGTGTCCCGAAAAATTTTTAAGCTCCGATGTTGCGTAAATTTCTCCATCAGGGAAAAATAAAAAAAATGATGAAATGAACAGATCACTTGGGAGTATTTTCCACAATTTTTTTCGGATGTGGTTACATAACGGCCATTGTAAAGGCCTTGAAGCTGATTGTTTTCTATTGAAATCGTGGTCGATAGTAAAAAAATTCTTTGGAAAATCTGAGGGATCCATTCATTTTGCTATGGAGCGATTGCAAAATAGTGAAGCCTGAGAGGAAATAAAAAAATACGAGTCTGTGGGACATTACTCTTTGGTCAACGAAAATTCGCCGTTGAATTCTGGTTTTCATTCTCCGCATACTGTGTTTATTTTGACTATACTGCTAGTATTAATGGTATCCTCGTGAAGTTAGATTGATTGCCGAATTGAATTGATTGCCTGCAATGTAGATGATCTAGATTTGTAAAACGTTGAAATGATAAACTTGGTAGCGTATCCAAAATATTAGAGGAGCTAGGCTGAGAATAACTCACGGAGCGAAGGTTAAATTACAGATTTAAGCTCTTGCATAAATTGGAAGGAGGTCCCTTTTGCAGTGATGTTGAAAATGTACTATTACCCCCATCGTATTATGGTAGGTGAGATCATGTGAATAAAATTAGAGAGATTAAGTGTAGAACAGATAGATTTAAGATGGCATTTTTTCCACGAACGATAAGGTATCAGAATAACATTACTTGACCGCAGTTGGGGTAAAATATGAAGGTCAAAATTAGTGTGGTGTATTCACCCCCTGCCAAACACCATGCTGGTGGCTTGCAGGGAACTATACAAGCAAAAACAACACAATCGAAGAAACTAACTGGTTTCAGCAAATTCGCCCTGCTGGTCGGCGGCAGACGAGGTGGCGGGCCGCGACGGGGCGCGCGGTGCCGGGCAGCCGAGTCAGAATCGCGTTTCAATGTCTCGGATGATGACTCGGATGTGAGAATGTCATCCATGCATAGACTCAATATTGTGTAGATTATTCGGTGCCCTGTCGAATCAGGTACAACTATGAAATACGCCACATTTTTCCCGAACCATCCGTTGCCGGTACGTTTGCAAAGAATAGGTGATTTAAATTAAAATTAATTATCAATACTTCATATCAATATTCAAAAGATATAATTAAATTCATTCTCATTATTAGTATTAGTTGAATAAGCTAAATAGTGAGCAGATTTTCATTAAAGTGAAACATTTAAGGTCTCCTGGAAACATTTTATTTTTGTCAAATTTTATTCCGAATTTTAACAATTTCCTTGTAAGTGTAGTGGTCCGAGTCGATGGCCTCTTTTGTTAAACGAGAGTTACTTCACCAAGTGGTTTCATAGCCCGTTTACTTCGTAGCTTGGATCACGTCGGCCCAGCGGTTGAAGCTGGCTCTCGGAAAATTCGTGTTATTAATTATTCTAAAAATCTAAATCTACGTACACTTATCCGATGATTTTGTTTTCTAAAATATCTCGCCCTTCATCTAGTCCCTGCCATCTTCCCTTAGTACTCGACTGGCAATTTCAATATTTTATATTATCGAGTAACATTCGATATGATTGGAGAATGAATGTAATCGATAGTTGTAATCCCTTATGTCGTCAGACATGCCCTCAAAGAGAGTTCCCTGAAAGTGGGCACCCGGGAGCGAGGGCAGCAACTCCTGGGTGCCCAAACGCGCCGACGCCCGACGGGAAGAGGTGGCGACCAATGCACGTGCATTGCCGCGGCGGCCTGTGCTCGGAGCCGCCCGAGGAAAATGTAGTTTGGTATGCAGTAAAATATAAATGCCTTAATATTCTTCATTTTAATTGAATGGAAATGGCTGATGTAGCTATTTTCCGTAAAACGGCTTTCAATTCACTCTTATGTATTCTGCAATAAAGTGAAGATTTGTGCATGGCACTTGTGTGTTCATCGACGGGCTATTCGTGTTCGGTCGATTGGGCTTACCGAATGCCACTCTAAACGACGACTGCACTATGACAGTAACATTCGCGAGGTACGGACTTACTTCTTTGTGTGTGAATGCCACAGTAGCTGAATACTCCGTAGTGGGAATGATTTTATCCCCGCCCACACACGCACTCATTCGGCACCAAATGACGTCCTCCTGTGTTATCTGCCAGCCATAGAATTTTCTAAATTAATAAAATGCTTTTCTAGCTCTGTATCATTCTGTTTTTTTTTTTAGCTGTTAATGAAATGTCGATTTTTGGTAGGTTCATGATGTTTACCTATTCTAAGTCATCAAAAGCTTGCGTCAATATTCGCTAATCTATTTATTTGAATTTCCTTAATGTTGGAAGTAAAAAAAATGCTAAAAGAGTCCATGCTACTTAAAAAAATTTTCTAAATGCTAAAAAAAAGTCAGAAGCTCGAATGTTGACTGCAAGCAAGGTAATCTTTCTGCCGTACACATGGTTTCTACTCTAGTTAGCCATCAACATTTTAAAACATTTCTTTATTAATTCCTTATAGACTCATGAATGTGTAATCTGTGCTAGAGGGGAGAAGGCTGAAATATTTGTACAGGTACATTTGGCAGTGTCTATTGAGTTACCTAGGGGGTAGACGGGAGGTAGTCAAAATGCCAAGACAAGACCTTGAAAAGGGATTTTTCATCCTCATAAACCTCAACAAACCTGGATCAAACACCGTCTGATTGCTCTCCACCCTGTTTATGCTTGTTGAGGCGCAGTTGACAAGGAAAAGTTTCTACCACCGGTGTCTAGCTGCGAACTAACAGCTGAGCACCTTTTCAGTTGCTGTAAGGATTCATGGAAGCGGAAGGTAGTGAGGTCCAAGACAGCAAACTTGTGCGTCGCTAAAGAGGATGTTGTGCTTTGTGTGGCAGTGGAGCACACGAGAGTTTAATGCAGTCCCTCCCTCCCTTTTGCTTGCTACTGTTGTGGCATCATAGCACACGTTTTCTATGATTTAATTGTAGGATTTTAGGTTTTATGCTTTGGTCCTTGAGCATTTAGAAGATATTATTAATCAGATGATATGAAATATAAGCATATTATTAAATTTCGCAGTCCATGGTTGACCAAGTCTGGCATTTTACTTTGGATTATGAACAAGAAACGCCAAGGACAATCTAAATCACCCAAGGACACTCAACCTAGGCTGGAATCAAACCCATGGCCTCCTGGTAGGGCCATTGCTATGCTTCCACCAATGTGCAAACGTCATGTTTATAAAGACTCCAAATTTTGGTCCTGAAGCATTTAACCGTCTGTGTAAAAGTAGACATCACTTAAATTGAAATTTAATGGAAGCTATTGAAATTTAAGTTTGGTAGACTCAATTGGGATTTTTTAACTTTTAACTAGACTCGGTTGAAAATATCTCGCATTCAGCTGAGGAGGTGGGTTGTACGTTCAGCAGCCCCCCTCCCTCCCGAGTCGGTCGTAAGGTGATGTCTGCCATGGTGAGTAGTCAGTGGTTGAATGACCTTCCCCTTTTCAGAGAACCTGGCACCGTCAGAGCTGAAGAAGCTCCGGAACAAGCAGCGGAAGGCGCGGAGGAAGGCAGAGCTGGAGCGGGCACAGGCGGCGCAGGCGGCCGAGAAGCGGGAGCACCACCACAAGTCGCGGCAGCAGGGCGATGCCGCCGAGCCGGATGCCCCTCAGCAGGATGAGCTGGTGCCAGAGAAGCTAGCCAAGGTGCGCCCCCCCCCCCCTACACACACCCGGTCTCCACTCTTCCCATAGAGAAAGGAGAAGAATTAATTCTGGTCACATAGCAAATCATTATTCTCCATTGTGAGCAATGAAAACTGTCAAAAATGACAATTTGGAAGGGAGAATGTTATGCCTGTCATCGTTATTATGCCAGGCAATAATATTTTGTTTGTTTGTAATAATGTATTTAAAGTGAGCACGGGAAAAAACAGTGGCAATGATACTTCATGGTGGTTTTTGAGGATGGGGAATTCTTCAGGCAAGAGTGGAAAAGTTGAAGATGATGACGTGATCTCGACGACTGGTTCCTGCCCTTATCACACACATTCTGGGACCCTTTAAGTGATAGTTAGCACAGGGAGTTAAAAAAAGTAATGGTAGAGATATGCCATGGCCTTTGATGCCGAGATTCCCCTAGCTCCACGCTGTGAGGTCGTTTCCCTCCCTGTGACCTCTTACATTGAGGCGGTGGAAGGGCCTATGTGCTCAAATGACCTCTAGGACTGTGCTGACTGAAGCTGTGGTAATGCTCTCGGTGGGGTCACCCAGATGGTAGGGCTGTGTGTAGAAAATATGTAAAACCTGGAAAAGTCAGAGAATCTATGAACATTCTGTGGGGAAAAACTTCTCGGTTTTCCTCTTTTATCCTCCTTGATGCAATAAGATGCCAAACATGATTCTTGTATGCAGGAATTTTGAGGTGGGGAGTCTCATATTTTTCAGCTCATCTCACTGATTATGATGAATTTTGATTTTTGACTGCTATCGTCATCTTTTCATATACGTCTTCGCGTGGCAGCACCCTTACTCTGATTGACGGTTGTGCAATTTAAATCCATGCATTTGGGGATTCAATTCCACAATCATTGCAGTGTGCGCATTACGAGGGTAATCCCAGAAGTACCCGACCCAACAAAGAAAACATCAAAATTTTGGAAACAAACATATTTATTTTTCAGCATCATCTGCTTTCAGCTCTCTACATTTTTCCCAGCGATGTTGGATAAGTTGGATGCCATATTGATAGTAAGAACTGTCTTAATCCTCAAAATAGATATCAACTTCCGGCATCACTTCTTCACGGTTAGAAAATCTTTGACCACCGAGCCATTTTTTCAAGTTTGCAAACAGAAAATAATCCGAGAGGGCTAAATCTGGCGAATAGGGTGCATGAGGTAGCAATGCAAACTTCAATTCATGAATTTTGGCCATTGCAATGACGGATTTGTGAGCGGGTGCATTGTCTTGATGAAACAACACTTTCTTCTTAGCCAAATGCGG
Organism: Hetaerina americana; assembly: GCF_022747635.1. NCBI lineage: Eukaryota > Metazoa > Arthropoda > Insecta > Odonata > Calopterygidae > Hetaerina > Hetaerina americana. The sequence continues at coordinate 582,075 of NW_027287063.1, forward strand.
CTGCTTTTGCTTGATTCCATCAATCAAACGTTGCAATAAACTCACTTAATACTCGCCGTTGTTAGTTCTCCTTTTCAAGATAGTCAATGAAAATTATTCCTCTCGCAACCCAAAAAACCAACGCCATGACCTTGCCTGCAGATGAAACAGTCTTTGTCGTCTTTGCAGTAGGTTCTCCCTTCTGGGAATCCATTGTTTTGATTGTTCTTTTGTCTCGGGTGTAAAGTAATGGACCCATGTTTCGTCAATGGTTATGAAAGGGCGCAAAAATTCTGCTTTGTTGCTGTGAAACTTTGCTAAACACTCAATTGAAACATCTTCACGACACTGGTTTGCGTCGAGTGTAAGCAAACGCAGCACCCATCTGGCACACAGCTTTATCATGTCCAAATTTTCAGTTAATATGCAATGTGCTGCACTTTTTGAGAAGCCCACTATGTCTGCTAGCTGGTGCACTTTTGGTCGACGATCATCCAGTATCACTTTGTGCATTTTCTTCCCCGTTTCTGGAGTCGTCACCTCATTAGGCCGACCAATGCGATGCTCGTCTTGACAGCTCGTATGGCCTCATTTAAACTCTTCTACCCAATATTTCACTGCTGTAAACGAGGGAACAGACTCACCCAGAGTGGAATTCAGTTCAGCATTTATAGTGGTTGGGCCGAGTTGTTACAAATAAAAATATTGTATCACATAATGACGACCAATTTTCACAAATTCACTGAGAACGTTTACTATTGATAGCAGCCAAACAATTACTAAACAAAGTGGCGTCTTCAAACTTGAAAATATGCTTTATAGATTGCATACTCTCTAAAAGGTGATATTTGTCAAACAACCACTGCCATCTCTAGGTCAGGCTGGGTACTTCTGGGACCACCCATGTCCTGAAATCAGCCATCAGTTTGCTCGTATTAGGTATTATACAATGTAGTGGATTGATGAAATAGCCAATTTGTGAAACTGCGTTTGCCAAGTTGTGCTGGGCTCCATGTTGATGCTCACTGGGCAGTGGGCACCTTCATCAAGGATCATCATTAAGGGGTTTAATTTTGGACAGATAAATATATTATCTTTGAGTTGAGCAATTCTAATTGTGTGAACGTTGTATGTATTAAAATTCAATCCCATGCAGTTTCATTGTATTTATTTATTATACATAATCCTCCCCGGGCTACAGCCTTGACGTGGTGGAAGGGCTTGTGCGTTCCGATGTCCCCTAGAGCTGTGCTGGCGGGAGTAATAACAATTGCTCCTGGTAGGGTTGCCCATGCCAGATAGGTCGAAGGTTAGGAGCCAGACGAAAGGTAGTCCACGCAGCGTCTGTTCGTCAGTGAGGCGGCTGCAATGGCGTCTGACCCCAGTGGGGTGGCCATTAAGTGATGGTGTCACGTTAAGAAAAACTATTGAGGAAGGCAACGGGAAACCACCTCAATTATCATTCCCAAGGCAAATATGATGGACAATACAGAGACTTTGAGTTATTAGAGGCATGATACCTGAATAATAACTTTGTATACCTGAATGTTTACCTGAATAGTATACATGCCACCGAGCAACCATACGGAAGAAGAGGTCGATAGGATATAAGATCAGTTAGAGGACATAATCGCGTGTATTCCTGCAGGGAAACAATTGATAGTGATGAGGGATTGGAATGCGACGGTAGACGAAGGAATAGATGGTCATGAGGTGGGTGACTACGGTTTAGGCACGAGGAATGACCGCGGGGAGAAAGCAGTTGAGTTCTGCAGGAGACAAGGGTTAGTCATCACCAACACTTGGTTTAGACACCACAAAAGACGCAGGTATACATGGAAAATGCCAGGTGACTCAGAAAGATATCAGCTAGATTATATCCTGGTTAGACACAGGTTTAGGGACAGTGTGATAAATTTGCACAGCTTCCCGGGAGCGGATGCGAACTCAGACCACAATTTAGTTGTTATGAAATATAGCGTCCGTTTCAAAAAGATAAGGCAGGAGCGGCGGGTTAGAAAATGGAACATAGAAGCTATAAATGGATTAGAAAGGAAGGAGTACCAACTGGCTGTAGAGGAAAATATGGAAGATGGTAAAGAGCTAAGTACTGTAGAAGAAAAATGGGAAAGTATCAAGGAAGGGTTGTCTAAAGCCGCAAAAGGCACTATTGAAACCGTTAACGCAAAAAGGACTAGGAAACCATGGATTACGGATGAGACGATTACCAGGATGGATGAGAGGAGAAAATGGAAGAATATAAATACAGAATTAGGCAAAATGAAGTACAAAGAGTTAAACAATAAATTTTGGCGGGGGACAAATAAAGCAAAAGAAGCATGGTGGAAGATGCAATGTGAGGATATGGAAAGTTGGCAGAGGAAGGCTGATATTGGTGAAATTTTGCAATTGGTGTACAGCAAAGTTAAATCTTTATCGGAAAGTGAGAAAGGAAGATCTATGCTTACAGTTAGAAATAAGGCGGGTAAGATAATAGTTGACACAGGAAGTATCCAAGAGAGATGGAAGGTATATATAGAAGAACTGTATAGTAAAGAACTTAGACTAACAAAGTTAGACATAGGAAAGAAACATGATGTAGAGAAAGATAGCTTAGGTCCAGGCATACTGGACGATGAGATAGAAAGGGCTCTAAGGGAGATAAAACTAAATAAGGCCGTGGGGGTGGATAACAGTCCAGCGGAACTACTAAAAGGTTTAGGAAAATGTAGGAGGAAGAGGCTATATGAGTTGATGCGTAGTATCTATGAGGAAGGGATCTGGCCAGAAGACTTTGTAAGATCAGTGTTAGTTCCTATTCCGAAAAACGTAAAGGCTACATCATGCGAGGACTACAGGACAATAAGTTTGGTATCCCACGCAGCTTAAGTTGTTTTCAGGATCATAAAGAAAAGGATAGAGAGTAGGGCAAATGAATACTTAGGGGATGATCAGTTTGGGTTTAGGAAGGGGAGAGCTACGTGTGATGCCATTGCAGTAATGAGATTATTAATCGAGAGCAATATAGAATACAAACAGGAGGTAATTGCCTGTTTCGTAGATTTTGAAAAAGCGTTTGATGGAGTGAATTGGAAAAACTAATGAGTATATTGCGGAAAATAGGAATAGATTGGAGGGAAAGGAGGCTAATCCGTAACCTGTACATGTCTCCGACTGCACAGGTGCGAGTAGGGAACGAGGAGTCCAGATGGGCAGTGTTAGGAAGGGGTGTAAGGCAGGGTTGCCCATTATCACCATTGCTGTTCAACCTGTGTGCAGAGGAAATGATTGAAGAGGCATGGGAAGAACTTGAGGTAGGAATGAAAGTGGGCGGGGAATTCGTAAAATTAGTTAGATTTGCTGATGACCAAGCTTTAGTTTGTCAGTCAGCCAAGGGGCTGCAAGCATTGCTGAGTGAATTGGAAATTCAGTGCGACAGGTATGGGATGAGAATCAATATTAATAAAACAAAGGTTATGCGATTTTCGAAAAAGAAAAAGGCTAAGCTAAATATTAAAATAGGAGGGCAAAAAATAGAGCAGGTGGAACAGTTTACGTATCTCGGAAGTCTTTTGGACCAACACGGTCAAAGTAGTAGGGACGTAAGGAGAAGAATTGCGCTAGGTAAAGAGGCTTTCACAAGGAGGAGGGAGTTGATGACAGGGACTTTGAGTAAGGATGTAAAGAAAAGACTCATAAAAACTTTGATATGGAGCGTAGCTATGTACGGTGTGGAAACGTGGTCATTGAGGCAGGAGGATAGACGTAGATTGGAGGCTTTTGAAATGTGGGTGCGGAGAAGAATGGAGAAGGTGAAATGGACCAAAAGGAAAACAAAAGAGGAAGTACTTGGTATGGTGGGCGAAGAGAGGGGTTTGTTGGGAGAAATCCTATGGAGGCAGGAAAAGTGGATGAAGGGGCTATTGGCCGGCAGCGGGATGTTGAAGAATGTAACTGAGGGGAGAATGTTAGGATAACAAAGAAAGGGAAGGAACAGGATAGGGATGTTGGACAGGATGAAGGGAGGAAGAAAGTACTCAGAGCTGAAGAGGGACCTGAGGTAGAGTAGGATGCTGGATTTTATAATTTGTTTGGATTCACAAAATGATTTATTTACTTGCTGTGTCCATCCAAAAACCTACCTTAACCGGTATATTACCTTATAATAATAATTATGCATAAAACATTGACTTGTTCTATTAAATTCAATGCCCCTTTAATGAGTATTCTCGAAGTTGAGACTTCAGCAAAATCTCTATCTTGCAAATGAATCCTATAGAGTCACTCCTATTTTTTTAGACTCCTTTGGTCTGTTTTCATGGGAGTATTCTATGAGTTGCTCACTTAATAAAAATATGAAGCAGCCATTTAGAAAACTATTTCCTTTTCAGGGATTGAATATTATAGGAGTCAAATGAAAACATCATAACAATCACCGAAGTGGTATTCTATTACAACCCTGTATCACATATTTTTGTTACAGCAGCAGAATTAACAAATTTAATTTCACTGCATAAAACAGCATTGCATGGCTTCCTTGAAACGCATAAGGCTGAGAGTGTTCCCTGTTCTTTGAATTAGTATTTCACCATGAAACAGTGATATGAAGTATCCTCGGTGGCTGGGCAATTGCAGGAGCCTTATGTTACAATGTTGTAGGGTTTAAGTTGGCAATCACGCCGGAAGGCTTGACAAAATTAGAATCTCCTCTATTTGCCTTCCTCTTTCAAAAGATTAAACGTGGATTCATTCAAGATTATCTGGTATGGATTTACACGTACCTCCAGGGGATCTTGGTCTGAATAATTCAGCCTCTCTGGCTTTCATCACGGACACTCGTCAATTAATGTTCTATGCTCATTTCCATTTATTGGTAAAAAATATTGAAGACAGTTGTTGATAGTTTTATTATTTTAGACATGTGTATGTAAATTGTGAATACAGAGCGTTTTGCTTTTTTCATAATGTGTACTTTGAGTATAAATTGAAGTGTAACATGCAGCATATTGCATTTTACACCAGGAGTAAAATCCTTAAGTAAAGCCTTTAAAAAAAAAAGCAAATGTTTGTTGGGTAATTTATAATTGAAATTAAAACTAAATAAAGATAATGCTAAAATAAATATGACATTGTGCGAGTGAATGAATTAAAATATTGACATGATAAATGAACTGTTGTGGGTCGCGGTAGTCCAGTTGGTAGAGCGTTGGACTACTGACCGGAGGGTCTTGGGTTCGATTCCCGGGCAAGGCACTCTGGGCACCTGCAGCTCCACCCAAGCTAAAGTGATTTTTTCGGGTACCAGGTCTTCCTGGGAAACCATAACCGGCCCAGGGAAAGGAACTGACCCCCCTACTCTGATGTGTGCATTCCATATGCCGTATGGGGCTTAGTACTGGGTGAACTCTACCATCACCGACCAAACCAACCTTCGGGTTGATTAAATTATGTTTATGGTTTTTTTTTAGATGAACTATGGTCAGACAGCAAGTTTATGTATTTGAATTGTTTCACTATTTTTCCACTTTGACCGCTAAACGTGAGCATCCAACCCAGAAAAAAGTCAGTTTTTTCTTTGGACTTCAGTCTAGTCCTAGACTGAAGACCCCGCCGTGGCAGTTGGGTAACGTCCTCGCCTACCAACCCAGAGGTCGTGTGTTCGATTCCCACCTAGGTGGATTTCCCTCCATCTAGGGCTTGGTTGTATGTGATTGTCATCAAATGTCTGTAAAGTAGGGTCAGTTGGAAGAAGGGACTATTAGTCCCAACCTCGCCCAATTAAGTTGATAAAATAGTCCTTAGTCTACTTTCAAAGAGGTCTGATGTTTTCAACTTCGAGTGGAAGGTGTTCAGCAATATAAATGGTGTAAGTGGCGAGGTTGGGCGTGAGAGAAACGTAAACGATTGAAGTGTGCAAGGCTGTTCTATCTGATGGATTTGTATATTGAGGGATGATTTTCAACCATGTGCTCTCTTGATTACAGACTGAGTATCCCTTGGAGCAGGCGATCAAATTTCTCAAGCCGCTGCAGGCCCTTGGCGCTGGCAACATTGAAACCCATCTCATGGCTTTTGAAATATATTATCGAAAAGGTAAGTAGCGTTAAGTCATTCCCTTTGCTGGAATAGTAATAATGTTTCTGTTTAATTGCCATTTATAATGTGTGTGAACTGAAATCTGTGCGCACTCCAGATAATAGATTTCAACTGGAGAATGAGAATTGATTCCTCTCCTGTGTCCACATTTGTTTCCCTGCTCTGTGGCATGCAGAGAGTGCAAGGACTCTCTAATCATTCACTTTTGTGATTAATGTGTTGTTCAATAAGTCTGCGGAAGAAAATAGAAAAACAAATTATATTGGTTGATTTTGTTTTATTTTCAAACAATCTCTTTTTTTTTAGCATGGTACACTTTTGCATTTCTCTCTGTCATTATTAAGCCATTTTAAGAAGTAGGATTTTTGAAGGACCTGCGTTTGCAGTGATCCCCTCGTTCAACATGAATCGTTTTCTGCTGAGCCTTACGTTTTACTTTGGAATAAGGAAAGACATCAGGAGGCAAATCCGTGAATATGGTGTTTGTTGTAATAATTAGAACTTTAATTCTATGATGTTTTTTTCATAGAAGCTGCTTAGCTGTGCTCCCATCATTGCCTCGATGGAAGAGAATATTTTCTTGGCCAAGTGAGGATGTTTATGCGTGATTTCTTTGCTTGACTCGTACAATAACGATGAATAATATTTCCCATGCATTTTGTCCTTTCTGCAAGTACTGTATTTTTCCATATATAACGCGCACGGTATCTCTACAAAAATGTTCAGATGATCAAAAAAATGTCAATGTGTGTTATGTTATGATGAAAAAATCCAAACATTTACATTACTATGTACACAATGATTCAAAGAAGAGTCACGAAAGTAAATTGGTCTGGAAGCATGCCTAATTGCATTCTATTTGATACAGATCTGCCACTTTTACAGTTATTTCATCTCATAAATCCATGAGAAAAAGAAGAAGCATATAATTTCTATACTTCATCAATTCCAATACATAGTGCTTCTTTATTCTAATGTGTAGTACTTCACGTGTATGTAGAATATGTCGCATTATGTACATTTATGTATAAATATATTATAGGATAGGTAGATCACTCAAATCCAAGAAATTCGTCACTTGAATCACAATTAATGAACTAAGTGCATTTTTTATATCTTCAGGCACATCACCAAGTTCACTCTTTGAAGTTAACTCTTCCTCGTCTTCTAGCCCTGGCATTGAAATATTGCCTGAAGCTCTTTTGAATCAATTTTTTTCAACAAGTCACTCTGACACCCTGCCAACTTTAAAGGATCCTCCAGCTAATTTCTTCTCAAGACACTCTTTTAATCCTTCCTGTTTCTGTGCAGTCTTTCATACCAGGCATCATCCACTTATCCTAACTAGAATGTAACTTTGATTTAAAATATTTATTAATGGATAAATCCTGGCAGCCTTGCGATTTCCCTTTTGCAAAATTGCTGACTTCTAGCCTAAACATCACTGTATACGATTTTGTTCTCCACGGGTAAGCTACTTGAGAAAATTCCAAATTACAAAAGCTTAACTCAATTCAGGTTTGAAACAATCACCATGCAGGCAGCACAATCATGGAACTTGGAGGGTGTGTATGACAGCTGAGCGCAAATACTAACAAAGCGAAGTAAAGCAAGTAAAACCAGAAAATTCTATTTCATTCGTTCTCTTATTTTTTTACATTCGATTTGCTGAAAGTTAAATTATACAGCGAGTAAAAGGGCACACAACCTATGCCTCGTTTCGACTTTGAATCATAGTGGAAAAGCAATAACGCAGCATATTGTGTTGGCTTGTATATATTGTTTATTTTTTGATCCTTCAGTTGCGTGGAAGTAATTTCAATCACCTGGCTCTAATCTTCTGTATACTTACAGTAGACATAGTCACAGGCAATTATGATTTCATGTATACATTGGTTGTTACCATCTCTTAGTGAATGAATATAGACGTCTTTTTACTCATGATATATATAATATTTACATGCATTTATAATATTTACTCGCCTGTATAATATTTACGCGCATATATATGTATATATACAGATGCGTGGCATCTATACACGTTCAAGATAACTGTGAAGCTCTGGGCGTGCGGTATCTATTCATGATAACTACTTAATTCTGGGTGTGCGTTATACATGAGGTGGGCATTATCAATGGGAAAATACGGTAATTGATGCAGGTGATTCTGCGAGCATTTCAAAAACCGTGGTCATCACCTCGCCGGCCAATTTGACCATGTTCACCTTCTGCGGAGCAAGATCGCATGTAGAAACCCACTGTTCTGGCTGTGTTTTGTTTTAAGATGTGATCAAATATAAAGATTAGAGTTCTGTAATTAATGAAACTGAACATAAATGCACGTAATCAAACTGTAAGCGCATAGGTAATATAATGGGAATATGTAATAAGCATTGTACTAATTTAAACAGTTTTTATAGCGAATACGTAACCAAATACTCTGTAAAATGTAACCATAGAATTTAGAGGGATAAGTTTGTAAATTTGTAAACACCCTTTTTTTGATATCCTTGTGGCCTCAGCTATTTTGCAAACTTTGATTCAAATGATAATTCAAAATCATATTGTGGATTATGTTAACCGTTTGGAGTCAGTTACTTCCACTGGACATTGTTCATGTTTAGACACATTTTAACTCATTTACCCAAATGTAAAGAGTCACAAACACGGGAGCAGATATGGCAGGAACTTCATCCAACTCTGCTTTGATGTCGTTTCGTACAAAGCTTTTCAATGGAAGTCTTTCGTCACTGCTCAAAACTAATTTTTTCAATTTTCTAAATAAGCTATTGTTTGTTTCTTTAATTGACTATGAAAAGGAAACCACGTGATGGATATAATGGAAACTTTAACATCAGTCTAGTGAGAGATGATGCTTACTGGTGGGAAACCTTATCCGATTCTATGAGCTCCATCTCTTGGATTTTCTAAGGACTTATTGAACAACCCATGTGTCAATTTCTCTGGAGTTGTCCTCTTTCAACTGTTTGGCCAGAAACTTTTAGTGAATCCGTAGCTTTGTGAAATTGCTTTGTTTAACAATTTTAAGTGCGGTGAATCCTCAAATTGAGGGGACAGGCTATTACATATATTAATAGAGGTTGTCGGGATGAAATATTTTTCAATTGTAATTTTTTGTAAAATTTTGATTTTATTTTGGTTGCTATACTTTAGCCAGTTGTCGAGTCAAAAGTGAAGTCTCCTTGAGACATGAATTGAATGAGTGGATGTTTGGGTTCGATTCTACTAGCTTGGCTTTTGGCCAGGGATTGGCCGTAATTGACTGAGGATCAGAGATGTTGAGTAAGAGGTGAAGAACCAGCTGTAGCCTGCATTACCTTCTGCACGACCCAACATCAATTCTGGTCAATTGTTGAAGACACTATTTCAGAATTACTCTTTAAGAGGGCTAACCTCTACATCAAAATAGCATAGTTACACCAAAACCACCCCATGTAAAGAGTAATTTACCATGACCTCTGTGAGAAACCCATTATTTATGTGTTAGAGTCACTGATTTCAGAGAAATGCATCACTGAAGTACTTATAACCCTTTCAGTGTTTTGTAATCCACATAAAATATACCTGCCATATTTGTCCTGGGATAATTTGTGGAGTGGTGCATGAAAGGGTATGAAAAAGTTTTGGGCCTCAAGGTCCACTATGGTACGCGGGATAACTCTCATGGTTGAGTGACAGTGAAAGATAAAGAAGATCTGGGAGAAATGAGTTAAAATTAGGGAAACTGGCATTGCTTTGAATCAAAAGTTAAAAACTTCAATTCTGCTCAGAGAATGGTGTGCACAAGTGATTCTGGGTTTGATGTGCATCTTCCTTCAGCTGTCAGCAATCAGTCCCCTTCAATCATGGGATTGGTGGGTAGCGATCCTCCCTCCTAGCTTAACCTCTCCTTATTCGCCATGGGCTGGCACGCCCTTGAGCCTCTGCTACCCTCCCCTCTCTGGTCCCTGCTGCTATGGACTCCCGTGTCCCGACTGTGCTCCCCTTTCACGCATGCCCCCTCCCCGCAAATGACTGCCTCTCCTGACTTGTCCAACGCGTGCTTGTTGTATTTTCATTAGCCTCGCACTCTATGTGGACCCTTTCAAATTAATTTTGAATTCCCTGAGTTCTCCTTGGCTCATAGGGTCCTTGGCCTAAAGTCATGTAATGTTTTCCTAATTTGTGGATGTTTGTTATCTAACATCATAAATAGAAAATTCATAGATATGGTGTTTGCAGAATTCTAGAATTCCACTTGTTGATATTTTGAATTTCAAGAGTTTCGAATGAAATTATTCAAAATTAATTTAAAAGTGCTTTATTGTAAATCAGTGTAGCAATTTTCTGTTAGCTTTTGTCTACAAAAAGGTAAATTATCTCAAATGTTTTGTACGGTTCATTTAATTCTCCTCCATTCTTTATTATTTTGCTTTATTTTAATTGTTTAAAAAATGAATTTTGGTAATCGATCCCATATGAAAACATCATCTTGTGATCTATTCTGAATTCAAGTAATGAGGGTTTGTTGTCATTGAAAAATATGAAACATGAAGTGAGGAAATTGGAATGGTACTTGGTGTCAGTTGTCTGTAATATATTAATAAATAAATCTATCAATGATCTTCCTTTCTGGCTCCTTTCCTCCCAGGTTCATCCCCTTCTCTATGCTGATGATTGCAATATTTACAAACAAATTAATGACACTTCTGACTGTATTCACCTTCAACTTGCCTTAAATCAAATTTCCCTGTGGTGCAATACCTGGAGGCTTAATTTAAACCCTGGAAAATGCAACATCAACCATTGACTCCACTCCCTTAAATAGAGTAACAACCACGAAAGACCTTGGCATTTTAACTGACCATAAACTAAATTACTCTGACCACATCCAGACTGTAAAAAATAAAGCAATGTCCCTATTAGGCCTTCTTTACCGCTTCACAGAAATTACTGATCCAATGGCACTCCATTCGTACTTCTCCACAATTGTCCTCCCCATCGTATCATATTGCTCCCAAATTTGGTCCACCTCAGCCCAGGAACTAATCTTAAATCCCTCGATTGCATCTCTCTCTTCTTTGCCAAAATAGTCAAACACCGAGTCCCACATTTCCGCAATATGTCCTCAAATGCTGTTCTGTCTTCTTTATCCATTTCTGGTCCCAAAAGCTGCAGACTTAAAGCAGATTTAAAACTCCTCCACAACACCCTAAACTCGACTATTGATTGCCCTGAACCGCTCTCTCTCTCTCTTCAACCTCTGGATATTAACCCGATCCACCCGCACCCACTCCCTCCTCCATCTCTGCCTATTCCTAGGATATCTCTCACTAAAGCGCTCACCTTTGCTATTTTGCCTCTCCTCCCTTCTAAATTCACTCCCTCACTCTCTCCATCCTTTTTATTTATTATGCAACAATCTCACCACCCAAGCTTTATCCCACCTTTCAACATATTAAAATTTTCCCGGGTCCATGTTCAGTTCTCGTTGTTTATTGTTATGCTGTCATTGTATTTTGTCCTCAATCATGTGTTTGTTATATTCTTCACTGTAAATGGGCACTACTGCTGTTTTTGAATGATGTTTTAAAATAAATAAAACAAGAAATAAATAAAGGTTTGTTGTGGGTTTGACTCAGAGACTAAACACTGCTATTTTTTAATTAGATTACCATACTAACAGATAACTCCCCATAAAATTATTTTGAAGTTGATAGGATGCACCTCCACAGCCAATTTATTAGCTAGGTCAAAGCAACCAATCCCCATGATTTAAACATAAAAGCTTGAAGTGTTGTGAACCAAGCCTGGGAAAAAATGGTTTGAGAATCATATTGCATCTCTATGGAGCAGTTGGATTTCCCTTGAATTCCGAGTGTAGGGGTGCAAATTTAAAATTTTGTTAAAATCAATTGTGGAGACCATTCTGGACCAGAAAAATTTCTGTAAATTGGAAGATGAATATGTAGGAGATGAATTGGAATTGGGTCTCGGTGAAACCATGTCCGGGAGCATGTAATTGCATCCGGAGTCTAATTGGCACTGTTGGGCATTTCCTTGGCAGAGAGGCCATTGCTGATGATGCAGTCCATCAAGAAGGCCCACAGCCTGGAGCCAGAGAACCCCCAGTTGCACTCGTGTGTGATCCGCTTCTGCGGCTACGTGGACAAGTGGCGGGGCGGCATGCAGGCCCCAGTGATGCAGGTGGTGGACATGCAGATGAAGGACATCCTGAGGGGTCGGAGTGCCTCCACAATCAACTCGGACTTCCTGGAGAAGCACTCAAACTCACTCCCTGCACTGTTTGAAGGTAAAGGGCCAAGTGGGCTGGTCGGTGAGGTCACTTCCTCTGCCGTGCACTCCTTCTGTACGTGCCGTTTGACGTGCCATGAGGCATGTCCCCATCCCCTCCAACCATCTTGGCCTTGGCCTTAGCTATATGCTTGCTTGGCCTAGTAAAGCTAGCTTAGCTTGGTCTTAGCCTTCCGCTATATGTCCGAGACTTGGCAGTATGTATGAAACTGCTCCCATTTGCTTATCTGGTGCCCAGTCGCATAGGTCAGGCCACAGGGAAAGGAATGACATAGTGGATTGAGTGAGCGCCAGCCATTGTTAATTGAATCATCCATGTTCTTATAGTTTTGCATTCGTCATCTTATGTATTTTTATGAAAATTACACCGAGTTAGCGGCATCGTAAAAAGTGGAATTAATCTATTTGTACAAATATAAATACCCCAAATTTCCTAAACATGGACTGCAAAAAGTGAAGAAGTGCTATTTTCAAACATGAGAATTGAGACTGGAATTTAATCACCAGTATCCAAAAATGGTTGGAAAATTAGAATTAATGTGCAAATATTAGTCTGGACTCTCGTTAAGATGTTTGTGATAGCATTTTTTTCTTGCTAGTGCATCAAATCTTTAAGATCCTATTCCAAACCCATGTCATTGATTTCGTGTCATGAGTTGGTACATTTTGGTTACCCCTTTGGTGCATGGAGCAAAAGAATAAAATTAAAATTTGCCTGTGAGCAATTCAATCACTCGGCAATAAAATCATCGGAAAACTTACTCGTATGAAAATGTTATAATGTTTTCAAACGATATTCAATTTTGGTAAAGATTCATAAAAAACATTTTCCGTGTGCATTTAAAAAGGAATTGTGAGCATACAAATGACCAATGAAGAAGGAATTGGGAGCAGTGAGAATTGGGATAATGGAAGGGTGAGGAAGACTGAAAGGTAGGAGTAATGGCAATTAATGTGGCTCCGTTGTTCGCTGGAGAAAGAACCCCTGGACGATTGGCGCCAGTGGAACCAATTCTGAACGTCACTGGCACTTCCGCTACATGTCCAAGTGACACGAGATAATGAGTGGCCTCTGAGGGGAGGGATGTGTTGTAACGGAAGGTAGGGGTAGGCCATGAGGGACGAGAGGCATTCAAGGAGGGAGGCGCGATGCCATTTTGTGGACGAGAGCATCGTCATGAGTCAAGGGAGGATTGTTGAGGGGGATGGAAGGGGAAGTAACGGTGGTGGAATGTGGGGGCAGGGGCATTGGGGTGTAGGGAGAGGTTTATTTAAACCGCGAGGATAATAGGGAGTGAGAATGGGGTTAAGGGTTTGAATTTAGACTAATGAGGGTGAAACTGCGATGGTATGGGTCAAGGAGATAGATGGCCTGGGGGACTGTTTGGGAGGTGTGTCTGTGGAAGAGAGGGAGTGGCTGGATTCAATCAAATGTGTGTTTGGCTATGCTGGATTTTCCTGCTCCATTACATTTGAAACATGCTCCTTGTTCCTGATGTGATCCTTGAATGTTCCAAGAATCTGATGAAGAGTTGATGCTTGGTTTGTCCGGTGCATGTTTCGTTGCTGGGGGGCACTAAAGTAAGTGTGTACGTATACCAGATTTCTGAAGATTGAGGTTACAGTTGTGAGGATCCTTGTCTAGGAATCTTTGAAATGGGAAATGAGGTTTTTTATTATAAATATGTTCAAGGAAGCAATTGGTAGGTACGTATGTTGTTTTAAAAATGGGGGAAGACCATGAGTCAAAGACGGATGAAAAGGGAGTTCAATGAATTAAATGTCAGAAATTTGATTTGATGTGTATGAAATGTGTGTTGTCACCTAGGGTGATGGCTCTGTGCTTTTTGTGTGCATTGGGGCTGTATGGAAAAGGCATATTTATCAAGTGGGGGGGATGAAGGTGGAAAAGGTGGGTGGCATTGCTTCTTTAATGGTGGAAGGAGTTCATGAAGATCTGAATGCTACAGTCTTCTAAATTTTTGAAAGAGGTGTATTGTTGGCATTCTTTTTTATTTAAATATCTTGGAAGGGTTGGGACTTAAGTGGATTCTCTTTCACTGGTGAAGGAAATAGAACTGGGAACATATTTGAGGTCAGTGTGGAACTATAATGTATTTTGCCGTGGGAAGTGTCAAAGATGGTGAATATGTTACATTGTAAAGGAAGTAAGTGGACAGGAAATAGTTGAAGGAGATTATGACAGTGTCTTAAACTATTTTATTGCAGAGTTCAGCTAAGAATGAGGAAAAACAGTTCACCATGCCAGTGTCTGAATATTATTTGAAAAAGAGATTTTTGAGTTGGAGATAGCTCTGGGGCACGTGAAGGCTGGCAAGGGATGCCAGTCATAGTCATCCTGCTGCGGGGGCATAGCGCAGTTTGGATATCAACCAGATTTTAAGGAGGCAATAGCTTCAATGATAGGGATACTAGAGAATTAAATTTTAGCTTTGAGAAGGTGTAGTTGGTTGTATTCCTAGAAAAAAAGTTCATTTCCACATTCGTGGATGATAAAAACAGGCTGAGAAATGTCTTATTGATATTCTAGGGCATTGTAGATCTATGGAACTCACACGAGTGAATTACAATGGCTGTCACACGTCAATCACTCAAATCCCATCCATCACATCTTGTTTTCATCAAAACTGCCATGCAGTGGAAAAGCCACTTACTTATGGAATGTCACCATCTGCCAACTAGCAATGACTAAAGGTTACAGGCATAAGTACTAAATTAAAGCATTAAATTTTTCATGTTCCCTATTCTTTTTATGTGGATATGTGAAAGGAAGATTGGCAATAGCAAGCCGGAGATGTCGCTTTCACTGGTTTATTGTACATTTCAATGATAGGGCAAGTTACTGTACCCTGAGTATTACTAGCTGCCCTAAGACTTTTCATTTGCTGTATGTATTTGGTCTCACCTCGGAATTGGTCAACTTTGGATTCACGGCTGTGCCATTGCCGTCACTCTAACAGTTGTTGCCATTGGTGTCTTCTTTAGGAGCGCGAATGATGTACTTCCTGGAGACTTCCAAGCAGGAGACGTCACTCAAGTTGACTATGACGCTGGATCGGAGCATTGCAGAGATAACCCTGCAGGTGGGTGTTTTTTTTGACCTTTTCCTACCTTCTTTTTTGACACATTTCAGAACATAGATGTTGCCAAGCATGCATGACTGTGGAATGCTAACTTTTCTTTAAAAATATCAGTTATCGCTGATTGAATATAATTGTAAGGTAAATTGGTACTGATTATTTAGAGTCTAAACGAGCTGTGAATTTTTGGAATAACTAGTTGCATCATAGATGAAGCCTGTTTTGGACCTCTTTCCTTATTTTGTCATTTGTATTTTAATTCTTATTACCCTCTTATTTTCAAATGGAGTTACATTCCTTCCCTTCCCTCCATATTCCTTTCCTTATTTCCTCATCCTTTTCTATATATTTTCATTACAAGTTGATTAATGAGAGCCCTTTTGTATTCACTACCTTAAATTATTGTTCATGTAACTCACATTGCAGACAAATTCAAATTCAATTCCCAGAGATTGACGTGGGAGTAAAGATAGTTGGGGAAAGGGGGTGTGGCAGGAAGGGGGGGATTTGGAGGGAGGAAAGAGAGGATCAGAGGCAGCAACAGCGGAGGAACCAATCAGACACACTCACCCTTAGATCGTAGGCTTTCGCAGCTGTTGAGAGATGCAGAGGTAGTTCTCGGGCTGGACTGTGTGAGAACTACCTCTGCACACTCACCCTTGCTTGGCTACGTGGCCAATCACTTCTCACATCTGGAATTTTTAACCTTGCCTCTTCTCCCGATTCCCCTCTTGATTCTCCCATCATTCAGTTTTTCTAACGTACATGAGATGAAGCGACACTTATAAATCATTTAATTGCTCAAGGAAGGGATCCACACACATTCCCCACCTCCCCCCCATTCACTTTTGTAAGTTGGGGTCTATTTGCAGCTAATACCTACCACATCAATTAGCCGGCTATTATTTCTTCTGAATTAGTAGCTTATGAAGTACAGGGTGTGGCGCTTAAACCCGGACAAGCATGTATTTCCTCGAATGAGATTTCCTCGCTGGGTTAGCAAAACCTTCCCCAGACTTCTCCGAAGCATTATTATACTTAGCCACAATAACGTAAACATTAGATCTGGGGTAGTAGAAGAATCAAACTATTTCAAAACATAATGCCCGGCACCAACACTCGATAATAGTGGCTTTTTGATTGTACTCTCTACTTGTATGTAACATCTCGGCCATTTTGAGGTTATGACTGTTTACTAGAAGCCTACAGCTTTCAAGAAGTCCATTGGCAACCTCCAGTGGAACTACCATATGGTGGGAAATTCAAATTGAAATTTGTCCAGAATTAAGCATGGCACCCTGTAGTGGTCAGGCATTAAAATCCTCCCTAATGCAAAGGTTCTTGGAGGAGGCTCCAGGGTTTCAGCAAGATAGATAGATAATCATCTGTACTTCGGGGGAGATTGAGACTAAGCTGACACTACCAAGTGGATTGCATCCACCAGTCATCGTCAACAGGGTGCCCACTCATTGCATTGGAGAATTGCAGGAATGAGGCTGGCAAGGAGGAAGCTGGAAATTTCCTCTTTGCCTGTCCCTCATTCTGGACACTGGAGGTGGATTGTGGTGTGTTTTGCAGTGAACCCCCCTCTCCCGAGATCTCGGGCCACAATGGTTGGGCCCACCTTGTTCGGATGCCTCATCCACACCGGCAGCTTCGGTCATCACCTTGCTTTCCAAATTTCCCCCATTGAAAGTGGTGTTCCCTGTTGCTTGTGTCAAATGAAATAATCCCCCCTTCACCATTGGGCTCTCTGGGTACGCCGAGTGAGAACAGCAAATGCCACCGTCAGCACCAACGATCTTTTCAAATAAGAAGAAACTTTATTTTCCAAGCAACAATTGACTTAGTTTATTTTGACTTTCACTTTGAATTGAATTAACATATTTTTTTTGTATTATATGTTTTTGTGTGCACAGGAGAATCATAATTTAACGTTCTGTGATTTTATGAGAAATTTGTTTTTAAAAAAGTGAATGAGCTGTCCTATTCTATTTCCAATGTATTCTTATATTATTAATTTGGTGGTCCACCATTTCGGGTAGGTTTTGGATGGATGAAAACTCAAAACCCATACGTTTTTTTAGTAAAACAGGACAACCCACTCCGAAATAAGCCCCTCTTCATCTTTGTGCGCTTCTTTCCTCCCGTAATCCCGTCCAACATCCCTATGCAATTCCTGTCCCTTCCTTGTTTGCCCAACATTCTCCCCCTCTATTACAGCCTTAAACATCTCTCTGCTGATCAATATGCTTTGCATCCATCTTTCCTGTCTCCTTATGATTTTGGAAATGAAAAATAATAACTTTGTGATTCCACAGGATTTTTATTGTGATACGACCCGGGTTTCGACGTTCAACGTCATCTTCAGGACCTGAAGATGACGTTGAACGTCGAAACCCGGGTCGTATCACAATAAAAATCCTGTGGAATCACAAAGTTATTATTTTTCATTTCCAAGATGAATCGATTCCATAAAGTCACGCCGGAAACCATTAACTATATCCTTAAGATTTCTCCCAACAATCCCCTCTCCTCTCCCACCACTCCCCGCGCTTCCTCATCTGCTTTACTTTCTGTCCATTTTACCTTCTCCGTCCTTCTCCACACTCTCATCTCTAAAGCCTTCAATGCATTCCTATCACCTTTCTTCAGTGACCACGTCACTCCGCTGTATATAACCACGCTCCACCGTTGTCACTAATATTTCCTTAACATCCTTATTCAGGATGTTAAGGATTGGTGAGGGGCAGATGCTGCACGGACTACCGTTCATCTGGCTCCTAACCTTCAACCTATCTAGAATGGGTGACCCCATCCGGAGCAGTTAAAGCTACCAATTGCCAGTGCTAATTTTTAAATTTGATAGATATTAACATGTCGCGAGTGAGCGTGTCAATTGCTGACGAAAGTGTGTGATATTCGTGCCAATGAGTAACTGCTTTGTTCCTTGCATCAAAATGTAATTTTTAATTGGAAAATTCTGTAATTATTAACATAAATGGTTAGTACATTTGTGTGCTCTGGTTGTCCTTCAATTGCATGTGGCTTTTGGGAGGAGAGAGGGGATATGACCTTTGATCGCATTACTAAATGCACAAAGAGGACTGCGAGAGGGGATCGAGTAGGACTCTTGCGTGAGGTTTATTATGGTATTTTTACGGCCATTGTTTATGAAGGAAGAATTTTTATGATCCTTGAACGCCAGGAAGACTGTTAATACTCACTAATGAAACTGTAATTCACAATTAATTGAATATATATCAAACTATCAAAAGAGTTTCAAAATTTTTGTTTCATTTCACTCATATGTATTCTTATTCCAATGAATAAAAATAAATGTTTTTGGTGCAAACACTGAAGTATCAGTGTTCATATTGAAAAATGCTTTCATCAAACTTAAATTAAGTTTTTCCTATAATTAGGTAAAGGTGTGTGCTATTGGCAGTATAGTTGATAGTTGGGAGCGTATGTGTCTCATGCATCATTACAAGGGTGGGTGGGTTAAAATAGTCTTGAAATGGCCAAGTGTTGCAGTTGAAAGGAGACCTTTCTCAGGCGAGTGGCCCAAGGTAACAGCAGCGAGTTGACAAACATGAGCAGCAATAGCAATGAATATGAGGTCACCAGCCATGCTTTCGCCAAAAATGACAAGCGATGGAAGCTAGTGTTTTAAGAAGGTAGAGAGTGCTGTTTAAGTGACCAAATGTTGCTCTATTCCAGAATTGCATCAAAGTGCTGAACGCACTGAACAATGGGGACTTCGGCCACTGTCCGACGCAGGCAGCTGACTACAAGGTACGCTGCCACGAACGGTTTCCATACGCCCTTGCGTTCCAGCCTCCGGCGACCACCACTGCTCCACACCCGAACGCAATCGTGCAGCCTTTGTCCCCTCCCCCATCGCCAACCCCCGAGGACTCGAACCACATCAGTGCGCCATCATCTGGTGGGAAGAACAACTGTGTCGACTGATGCCCATCCCTCCCTTGCATTGCGTAGGAAATGCATGTGCGGAGGACATGTTAGCGCTGTTGTTGTAGGGTTGAAAGCCGACGATGGGGAGGGGGTGGGCGTGAAGATAAAAAAAGTGTTTTGTGCATGTCAGAGAGGGGGTTTTTGAGCGAAAGGTGCGAGCTGTGTGTGTGTGTGTGTGTGTGTGTGTGTGCGTGCGTGTGTATTGCATTGCGCTAGTGACTTCTTTCCTCAAGGAGGCATCGGTGCAAATGTGAGCACCTTCCATCGAGCTGTCCCTCCAGTCAGAGGGGGAGGGGATAGGGCCTCCTTGCATTGTTTATTTTTGTGCGATTACCCTTCTCTGTGCCCCCCTTTCCCTCGGCAATGAGCACTCCCAAACGGTCTCCTCCTCCTCCTCCCCCTCCCCCTTTTCCATGCGGGTGGCGTGTGCACACCGAGCTCCCCCTTGCATCGGCACGCGCCACGCTTGCGTTTGATAGTCATTGACGTGCATTTGGAGATCCCTGGGGTTGTCATGCGAGGAAGTTATGCATTGAGCATGGTCGGAAGAGGTGGCTAACAGTGTTGTTGTTTGACAACGAGACTTCTTTTGCGTGTGTGGCAGGAGGGGATTGTGCGTTTGCGCAAGTGACTTCGTCACTCCCTTTTTTTCTCATGTCCTGGTCTTCTGTTTTTTTATATATAGAGTAAACGTTAACAAAATGAACACATCCAAAAAATAAAGATGGGGACTGTTGGACTCTGATAACACGTATTGTGCCCGTGTTAAGGTCCTTGCCCGTGTGTGCGCGTGTGTGCGTGTGTGTGTGTCTCGTTTGGGCCCACTTGTGGGATTGTGTGTATCTCTGGAAAGAATCGACTCTTCAGTGCGCTTGTTTCTAGTGTGTGGGGGAATAGAGAAGGATCGGAACACGTGCGGATGATTGTGGACGAGGCAGTTGCGCAACGGCGGAGTGGTGCCGCTGGACAACAGTGCAGCGGAGAGGCCACTCTCTCTTGTTGTGGGCCCCCATTCCTTCGTGGCAAAGGCGACAGTCACTTTGCGTGAGCCCTCTGCATGCTGCGTGTTTATTCAAGTTTGCCGTTTCCGTCGGTGGTGATGGCACAGTGTTGAAGGGAGGGTGGATCATTCTTAAATGTCATTGGAAAGAATCGATAATGGGCCGAAGGACGTTAGAACTTCAGGAAAGTCATAGTTTTCAACAGAAGGGAATTTGGCTGTGTTCGCTGTCAAATGTTACTTAACTTATCACTTCTTTTGTTTTCAGTATTTTGGTGTCCACTCATTTTCATGCGTCATCTCCCTCCGGGAAAAGGGAAGGACTCTGTGTTTTGTCCATTGTTTCCGTTCCTGCTTCTGCAGTCTTCACTCTGACATCTGACCCTGAGCCCTGGGGCTTCCTCGCGTCGTCTCGAGCTTAGTATTTGCAAGTGCACGTACCCGCTCCAACGTCTCCCACCCCTCGCACCTTCCTCACCGAGTGTATGTTCTTTTGTACCCACGTGTGCATGCCTGCCTTGTTTGTTTTTTCATGTCCATGGCCATCACACATGAAATCCTCGCCTGCGTGGAACGAATGTGTTTGTTGAGGAGGAGTGTCCCTCACCACGAGAGAGAGATAGATTGATAGATTGATAGGTTGGGTGGCCAAGTGCTCCATTTATATGCCGTTTGGCTCGAGGGCTGTGACTAGCAGCTGCCCGCAGTTGGTTGGCCAGACCCCTCGTTGTCATGTCCTCCTTCAAGGAACTTGCCTTTTGTGTTGTGCCAAGTGTGTGCTGGCTCTGGGGGTTGTGACGTTGGCAACAGTCATGCACATTTGAAGGGTAGCCATATGTTCAAGGGGCTTGAGAGTGTTATTATATTTAGTAATTCATATCCAGAGCCCTAGTTAATGTGAACAATAAGATCAAATGTGAAAAAAGAATATTTATTCATATTTTATTCTGGTGTGAATAACTTTTGCTGATCTTCGTGAAAAAATTTTTCATGTCAGCAGGTGGTGCATTTCTTCTTTTAAACCATGGCTACTTTTTTGAAGGGAGCTGAAACGAAAATTATTTTCCTAGTCTGTATATGTTATCACTTGTCTCACATATAATGCCAATGTTCATTACAATAAGTTAATTTTAAAATAATGCCTTTATGATGTTAATGGCCAACATACTAGTGAAATGAGCTTCATTGTGTTTAGTGCTTCTTTCCATGTGGAAAGTGTGATGTTTCCCATGGAAAATGCAGGTAGCTGACAAGAGCTACCAACAGTTCATGCTCTAATTTCTAGGAGCATTGTTCATTTGTGTTGATGACAATGTTATCATTCATAATCATGTGCTGGTAGTATGATTTTGTTTCTCCTGTGGTCCATAATCAATTTTGTGGTTGAATCAGTCAAGTAATTTCAGTTCAGGAGCATTTTATCTAGTTAAATTATTACTTTTAAATATTTAATATCAACAATTATAGTTAATTTTTGTGGTAACCTGAAAATGAATTTTCTGAGAGTTCTATCGCTCGGAAGTTTTGGGGGCATTATTGAAAATTGATTAATTCACTCTCAGGCGCTAAATACTTGTTATGACTGAAAATTTGTTAGGTAATTATTTCTATAATTGGGATATTGGTGTAATATAATTTGACAGTTGGATCAAGAATCTTCTAATTGGTTAATTCCCTGAATGTGTTGATTGTTAACGCAGGGCTGCTGATACAATTTGAAAAATATCCAAACATGATACGAATAAGAAGGGCTTCATTTCTTGTGTTTGGACGAGTGCTTGGACATTGACATGCGACAAAGTATTTGGCAGAAATGTTCAGTTGTCGGCTTCCACCCAAGCAGGATGCTTTGTGTAAATACTGATATAAATATTATATAAATATTCATCTCAAGAGCTGACTACTCTTTTTGCTAGATAAATAATGGACATGGATGGCAAACTGTGATCATTGCTTTGTTGCCAGTTGTAATTTGTTGAACTTAATGGAAACACATTATTCAATGCATAACAATGGAAAGAGGTGCAAAAGGAGGAGGAGTCCCATCTGGTGGAGAGTGTAAATGGAGGAGAAATAAAAAAACCCATACATTCGCAAAAGCTGTCTGATCATGTTGTGTGTGTGTGTGCCTTGTGGACCCTTTCCTCCTCTCTCACAGCCACCAAATGCGTAGGTGTTGGTCCCCGGGAATGCCACGTGCGCTTGCATCGCAGCAAAATGTATTTTTAGTTTAATGAACACTTGATTTGCGCTATGTTCGGTGGAAAAGGTGTTCTGAAATTCAGCGTCCATTGTGCAGAGGGAGACTTCGGCACTGAGGTTGCTGATTGCTTTCATATTCACAGGGTTTCAAGTGTGCAAGGGCTTCCATTAAAGTGGACCAATTAAGAAAGCACAACTTAGGTAATTTTAGAGAAATGCATGATGCTGAAAAACTCCTTAAAAAATCATGACATTATCGTTAAGCATCGTTATACTGGGTGCTTCTATTGAAGTCACTGTGGTCTTGTTACTTTGGTGATGGATTATGGTGCTCTGAATATGCCTTTTAATTCAGGTGCCATTCACAATCAGGGAAAGTATTTTGTTATTGCCCTCAGCTTGCCTATAGATCAGTAAGTTTGTTGAATATATTTTGATAGATGTTATCTGAAACTTAAGAAACTTGACTAAATGTAAGTATTAATTCTTTAAACAAAGTAATCTGTGTTTATGGACGACTGCATGTTAATAATAATTTTAGCAGAGGGCCTTAACATTATCTTTGGGGTTAAAAATGGAATTAGTTTTGTATTAAAAAATGCTTTGAGTAAATATTTAGTCCAGATAAAAACTTAAGTTATTGGGTATATGAGGCATTCTTGTGGCAATTTCCACGCAATGCCTGGGCTGGTAAGTGGCAATGTGTAGGCATTTTGGGGTGGAGGAGGAATGGGGACAAAATCTACGAGTCATTATTTAAAGGAGGGATGGGAAATGCTGCAAGAGTAACTTCAGCTGTGTTACTCACTGACGAGCATACAAATGCAAGAACTTCACAAATCATTAGCCTTGATTGGAATTCAAACCTGGGCCCCTTTTTTTCATAGTCTGTCGAAATGCACAATGTAAGAGGTAACTTCATTGGCTCAAGCATTCCGCCAGAAATCAAGAAATCGAGGTTCAAATCCCTGGAATGGTTCTTGTACTGTGAAATTCTTACGCTAGTTATTTGTCTGCTGTTGACCAAAGGTGGCCAGGGGTCATGCAAATTGTAAGTGACGAGGAACTTACGTGACCCTTGTACTGACTGACTGGCAATGTACTGTCATTTTACAACAGATTCTGATGACCTGTTCCATCAGTTCTATAACATGTTTGGTGTTGAAATGTTTACTAATACACCAGGCTTCCCAAGCAATCACTTTACGAATTCATTCGGCAAACCTACATACTCTGTCTGAATATTATCAGTGCCTTACTTTTCCCATTTACAACCCACGGTCCCCATCGTTTGTTTTGTTCGGAAATTTGTTGAAAATGCTTTTTCATATTCGTAATGTCATCAAGTATTGTGAATGAAATTGAAAATTGAAGTGGATTAAATTTTAGACTGCCTTAATGTGTACTGCACATTGTTAACTGAGTAAGTTTACAAGTAATTTAGAACTTTTTAATTTGCTGACGTCCTTTGCTGAAATATTATATTTTGATGATCTTGCAACTAGCCCAGCACTCTGCACTTCAGTGAATGTGTATACCTAGGGGCAGGATTAGCGAGACCAAAATGATGGTAACTCCCTCCCCCCATTAAAGTACCTGAAAGTTTTAACAGGACTGTCCCACAATGTGACCTTGGAGTGCATGACCACACATGATCTGGCTAGTCATTCTTCCTGTGCAACCCTGCCTCCCCATGCTTGCTCGGTCACGGATATGTCCACGGCTGGCCTGGTACATACATGGGGTTAAGCCTTGGATGAAATAGAAATTGTCAAGTTTAGTGTTTGTGTGGTCAGATCTCTCAACAGTGTATGCCAATAGTTGGTTGGTAATTTTTAAATTTCATACCCAAGCATTGTGAGTGAATGTTAATTTACTCGTCCCAAACTAGGAATCTGCATCTGAAGATGGGCCCAGGTGAGCACATTACTTAAGGTTGTTCCTTATTAAATTTCCTGAAAAGCTCTGGAGCATAGTGAATTCCTTTTAAAATAAAGCATGTACTAGCAAACGAAGTGTTGGAAGGAGCTGGCCACTGTCGAGTTCAATGGCTACTCTGGAACAATGATTACTGAAGGGTTCCATGCCATTCAAGTGAGGAAGATGAGCAGTCTTTGAAATTGCAGTGCTCATGAGCTCAATCATATGACAAAGGCTGTCAATGATGTTGCTGAGCTATGATTCCTGTCTGTTCCACAGTCAGTCTGAATGATTGGAGAGAGACGAAGCGAGGTCAGTTTGTAAGTGTCCATTCTATTGAATGAGCAATTGTGCTCTAACGATGTCCCCTCGGAATCCCTGACCTACAAAAACAATTACTTCCATTGAGAGAGAGGAACCATTGCCAGTGAAACTAACGAGCATCGTGCAAACAATTATTTATGAATTACTATATATGTTCAATCTACTCTGCAAATTAATGTTAAAGGCGATCACTTATGCAAAAATTCACACAAATTATTGTAAATTAAATGACCAAGAGCACCACTACTTCATCCGGAAATATCAAAATGGGTGCAACACAGAAGAAATTAGCAGACAGGAGCCTATAATTAGCCAACCAAGGCAATAACAACCTTTCAAGAAGGTCTGCCGACTCAAAAATCATATAAAATAATGTATTGATTAGACTATGAGACCCTTTCTTAGTTGCTTGAGCCAAGATATATTTCTTGAAGTCAAGCCATAGGGTAGACCAGAGGTAGCGTGTCTGCCTGTGGTGCCGAAGGTCACTGGTTTGACTCCCATGACTGGCGAAAATAATTCGGCTTAGTTCGTTAATGGTTTTTCTGAATGAGGCAACCACACATTAACCTAAAAAACACAATAATGGTATGGAACGAGGCAACGAGAGGAATAGACTTCCTGAGAAGCTACCCTGAACCCATGGTGGATGGTAGCAGTTTCACCATTAGGCACTGATGGCGCAGACTGAGTGGGTCGGCTCAGCCACAGCTGCAGACGAGAGTGAAGTTAACAGTATTGGCCGCAGTACTGCAATGTGGAAGGCAATGGTAAACCACCACATTAGTCTCCCTAGAATAGCAGCCTTGCCTTGCATTGTAATGTTGTAGAATGCAGCAGCTGCAGTAAACCAATCCTAGGATAGAAATACCGATGATGAAGCCATATGTATAGAAATGATCCTCATTTTTAAAGTAATGCATTTCATTCTTCATTGTGAAACCAGCCAGCAATGGGTGATGGGGAATTTTGGTGAGTGTGTAATGCAAAAAGATATCCATTCTTCAAAGTCCAAATTACGCCTGTAAAATCAGTGACTAGAGTTACAACAAAGACTTGTACTTCGTGCATGGGAACTCAAGACTGGAATACTGTGATTTATGATTTTTGTCAGCCTGTTTTCCTCGATGCAGTTGCTTATCCCTTGGATTTCTCCGATTGAAGAGGAGGAATACACACCATGCACACACCCTTGCTACGGACACACAGTCAAGGCAAATACCATTAATGTCAATATCATTTTTGAATCATGCATGCTAAAACCATGGAAAGTACATAGTTATATACTAATCAACAGTGAACTGCACCACAAACATTTGTGTCCCAAGGAAGAAGCCAGTGTTGAGCAATATTGCAACATGAAGTGACCTTTCAACTTTGACATGACAATATCAATATAAAATAAAATGAATATTTGTTGGTTGCAGTGTTCTACTCTTTAAGTGCTGGGAGGGTGATTGACAGCCTACATTATTTATGTAAAGAATAATTAACTGACATTAAGACACAAAGGGCAGGAGTCTACCCAGTACCTCAAAGAAAGAAGATCATATATCTGTCAATTGAAGACAAAAAAGTAAGAAAAGTATGCTTATTTTACCTCCAAAATAATGAGGACTCCATTAATCTTTGAATGAATATAAATTATTGAAACAATTTGATACTGATTATTAGGTACACGTTTTCTTTGTGGAAATTTATCTTTTGGCTGAATTTAATATACTAGGAAGTCCACGCAAAGTATTTTGACTGCAATATAATTTTATTCTAAATAAAATGAAAGTGATTCCTGGTGCTGTGTGGTACCTTAGAATGGCTCTCCTAGGTGTGACATCCGGTGTGTGAGGTTCACCATTTGCAAAAAAACACCCTCGTGTAAAGTGCGATAAAAGCACATTGTTATCGATCAGGAGACTTGCGATTTTCATTGC
The DNA here is from genome assembly GCF_022747635.1 of Hetaerina americana. NCBI lineage: Eukaryota > Metazoa > Arthropoda > Insecta > Odonata > Calopterygidae > Hetaerina > Hetaerina americana. Next base: position 608,921 of record NW_027287063.1, read on the forward strand.
AATATATTGCATACGAATACAGCACACCCCTAGGTTGGGCGTGAGGACGGATGGACGTTGGAGCTGAATGCTAAATGTGCGATCTGTTGGAATGAACACAGTGTGTGCTGCACCCCACGTGCACTGCCCATTGAATGGCATGTAAAGCCCAATTGCCCGTGATGCCTTTCGCCTCGGAAAGACTGATGTATAAGCAAAGTACTGTATTTGGAAATCAATTATTTTAAAATACATGGGAGCATATTTAAAAATTTAATGATCCCTGGTAGCATGGTGCATGAAAGCTGAAAAATAAAGCAAATTAATTTTCCCCTTTAAAGAACTGAATCAGCGCCATAGAGCATATCCCAAATAACTATCGTTGAATGCCATAAAGAACAAGGCTGCGGGTACAGACCTTAATGCGACATTATAATTCCAATATTTCGTGCTTTGCATTTCTTACATGCACGTTTGCCTTAGTCTGGCCAGATGAGCTAATTCACTGACTTCTTCAGGCATGGTGAGTCTAGGAGACTCAGTTTGTTCTGATCATGAATTCACTGGAGTTAATAATGGCTGAATTAATTTGAAGAAACTTCTCATTTATTTTTTGTAAATCAAATCCAAATATGTAAATGCATTTTATTGAAAATGATACACCAACTCGTGAAGTTACATTGTTCAAATGCAATAATTTTTATTTAATTTAAATTTGAGGCCAAATAAATTTCTGCTGTGTTCATTGCTTGCATGGCTATTGTTTTGATGGCAGATGTGTTTTTGCATCCTACTTGTGGCTGTTTGTATCAAAACCATCTCTTTTTCGTATGAATTTCATTTGAAGTCTTGTATATAAATTTACATGAAAAATGCCAATTGCTGCTTGACTTTGGACATGTAGACCCTGCATAAATTGTAATTGAAACTTTGGTTTTGCTAGATCTTCTTTGATATTAAGAACAAAGTTTTGCCTTCCATTCTGCTTTATCGCGTTCCAAGCTGAATTTAGTGTGCGCAGAATAGTTTAAGAAGCAGGTGTACCAAACTGTAATTCATTCTTAACATATTCTGAAGATCAGTCATTTCATTTTCTCTTGCACATCTACTTTTAGACAAGTTAGGAACAGACAGACAGGAACTCAAATCCTCCCTTAGTTTCTTTGTATTGCATTGTTTAAGTTTAACATTTTTAGTGATCAAGCAAGGGGCTTGAATTGCTGGTAGAAGTATTACACCTTTAGTTTTTTAAGGAACAAAAGAAGCTAATTTGAATTTTTCTGAAAACACAAATTGAAGGACCCCTGTCTAGTTTCACCAGGAATAAATGCAGTGGCATGCATTTTTTTCTCTTTCTAATTGTTCCCACCTGCACCAGTCCAGTTGAATGTAGAATTAAAGTTCAATTATGCAAATTAATTGTCACAAATGATATTACAATTACTGCCTCTGAATTTTTCACCAAGTGACAGTAGTTGAGGATAAATTAGAATATCGTTCATCTCCTTCGGCCAAGTATGGTATTACATTCCATAAATATTCAAAATTGCATTTCCATTAAATTTTAATGCCATATTTTTCAGGCTTCAATGGCAATTATTGCCTGAAATGACACCTGAATGAAAGGATCCCTAAATGGCACTAATGGATCATCAACTGTTCCTCCTTGAATAATTTACTTTCTTTGGTTATGATTTATTTAATTCCATAAATTAAGAATTAGATTAAGTTAAAATGTTGTTTTTACTCTCAATTTGAGTGGTTTTATAATCAATATGCAAATATCTTTTTAAAAAATCGGAGACCATTGTTGCCCAAATATTGGAGGCAATACGATTTTTCTCCAAGAGATTCATGTTTAGTTGAGAGTACATGGTTAGATTTCAAGTGACTAGCTGTTGGCAAAAGTCCAAAGAAGTAATTAAATTTGATTTCATATGAGTATCACCTTATGTACAAAAGATTTCTCGGATGTACGTAGGGGGGTGGTACTAGGGATCATCACAGTATAAGGAGGGCACATGATTACTTAGAGGGTGGAGAGTTTGGTTTGGGGAGAGGCATGCACTGTACACCATAACAGTGAAGAATGTACAGGGTGCGACAATATAACTTCCTTTTTTAAAGGTGTTTTGCTTGATAAAAAAGGAAGTTATGTTACCGTCCTGTAGAAGAGAACAGTTGACTTATCTCAAAACATTTTGGATCAAGATGGTCAAAGTATTAAGGACCCATGAAGGGTTGCGTTAGGCAAGGGAGCTTTCGCAATGAGGAGGGCATTGATGGCAAAGGACATTAAGTAAGGGTGGCAAGCAAATAGCTGTAAAAAATGTAATATGTGTCATTGTTTTGTACAATGAGGAACATGGTCACTGAAGCAGGATGATAGTCTTAAATTGGAAGTGTATGAAATGTGGGTGTGGGGAAGGTGAAATGGACCGAAAGGAAAACAAATGAGGAAGTGCTGGGCATGGTGAGAGGGGAGGAAGAGAGACGGGTGCAGATCATATTTGTTGGCAGTCATACGTTTAAGCTTAAGGGCACAAGGTGCATTTTTTTCTCACTTGTTCAATTATAATTATGACTTAAATATCATAAACTCAGCAATAATGAATTCAGAATTTTTCTTGGACATAGATTCATTATTTTAACTTAAAAATGAACTTTTGTGCCTTAAAGCTACTTCCTGGGTTGAAGTGGTTGATCATTTTTTATGAGATAAATAATGATCCAATGCTCATTTTTGCAAAGTCATTTTGATATTCTCTTACAGTGGAGTAATTCATGTAAAGTGTTTTCAGTAGCTTCTTGGATGCCACGGTCATTTTTCAATCATAGTTGGCATCCCAAGTGTGTGCATTTATCTAGACAATACCTCGGAGGCCACTCCAAGGGCATGTGGTGGGGGTTGTTGCTGGCACAAATATTAGCTCTTTATTTATTTAATACCCTGGAAGCCACATTTAGGGTGTGTGGCAGGGGGTAATTACACACCAGACTACCCTCGACCCAAAATACTTATCAATTCTTGTTTGGTTGGACAAATGCTATTTTATTCTGATCCCTTATCATTCTTGGGAAAAATGACATCTCTACCTGTTCCACGCTTAATCTCTCGAATTTATTGACATGATCTCTCCTACCATGTTACAATGGGGGTAATAATACATTTCCAATATCACTGCTGAAGAGACATCCTTCCAATTTATGCAAGATATGATATGCAAGATATTAAAGATGACATTTCTCTTTAATCTTTTCATCACATTTCCCTCATACTCATCCAATAAATCCTATTTTTTTTACCTTTTTTACATATTCCCCAAATATATTTCACCCTAGGAGAGATTGTGAGTGAGGGTAACGCGCCAATGTTTAATCAAGTACACACTTTCGATTTCAGTGTTCTTGATGCAGTAGGCTTTCGGGAGGAATTTCATTACTATGCACTTTTTCAAATTTCATTCACATTACCATGTGTTGCACTAGTGTTCTATTGCCATTAGGTCACCTGTTAAAACTGCTTTATCCTCATGATTACTGATATCTCTGCAAACCACTCCATCATCAGCGCTATGTGTACATGAGGATATACATTCAAAAAAGGTCCTTGCAGTTTCAAACAAGTCAGAAGCAGAAATGACTCATATTCTGCGAAACGAGGTGGGCAGCGAGATGCTTACATTCAATGATAAAGCTCGCTGGCAAGTCATTTGGGTACTTCGAAATCAACTTTTCGGCCTATTTTGTTATATCTGTTGGCTCTGTAGTTGGCATATTAGACAAAAACCCAAATCTCTGATCGAGTTCAACATAGGAGTGGCAACGCTTTTTCAATTCAGAAATTAAACGTGCTATGATTTCATCGAAAAATTCAATTTTTAAGTCATCGATAGGGTTTCTGGATTCACGTGCATCTGGAGAATTTCCTTCATCGAAAAATGGTTTTCTTTTGCGTTTTCTCTGATGATCGCTCTCATAATGCCTAAATTTTCCGACAGCTTTCTTCTCGTATTCACTGAACCTGTCCTTCATTCCGGATAAATAAACAATGAAAGACTGATATAATTCTACGATATAACCCAGCTCTGTCGTAGTTGCCTGCAAGGTTTTGCTCACGGAATTGAATCGAGTTAGAATATCATACCAAACAAGAGCAATAAGATACGTCTCAATACTTCTTTAGAACTCCGCTTGCCACGACCCTAGTGAGAGGTTTTTCATTTTGATCCCTGGAAATATCAGCTAGTACTGATATGATTGTATCGAAAGATTCTACTAGAGTTTGGCACGCGTCAGAGCGGGCTGACCAACGTGTTACCGACAAGCTCTTTACTGTGTTGGTTGCAGATGAACTCAAACAAGCCCAACTACCAGTGGACGCAAGAAAAAAATTATATAACCCTTGTAAATCCAAGAAAAACCTGGTTGCAAGAAGATTAGATTCCATAGCGTTTGTCCCCACTAAATTAAGGGAATGTGCAGAACACGGTATCCATTCCGCAAGTGGATTAATTTCTTGAATTTGCGCTTGTACCCCGTTGTACCGCCCAGGCGTATTGGAAGCGTTATCGTAACATTGCCCTCGGCAATCCTGAATATCTATACCATATTCAACGAGAACATTCAGAATAGCATCTGTCATTGCTTGTCCTGAGTGTTTACAGTTGTCAATAAATTTCAAGAATCTTTCTTTCGGAACTCCATTCAATGAAACATACCTAATAATGCATGTCAACTGGTCCACGTGAGAAATATGTGGCGTTGAATCGACGCTGATGCAAACATACTTAGCTATTCTTATCTCTTCAGTTATTTGAGAAGTCAAATTTTTAGCCATTAATTGAATAAATTCCTCACATATAGTTGGAGATAAATAAGAAACGGTCCCTGAACCTTTACTGCCATACTATTTTATATGCTGAGCTAAGAATGGATCAAATTGTGAAATGAACTCCAGGCTCATAAAATGATTTCCATTTCGTAGGGATCCAAACTTCTCTTCATGTCCCCTAAAAGCTAATCCTCTAGATGATAGTGATTTAATTACAGCAACCACCCGTTCCAGGATATTGCGCCAAAATTTGATTTATCCGTTTATCTGGAGGTCCAAAGCCTGTTTTATATTACATTGACTTCGAGTGATCAAGGTCATACAATTTTGTTTATGTTCAAAAGAATTTTCATGTCCCATAATAACTTTACTCGCGTTACTCCAATCCTTGTACCCGGTGGTCAAACCTGATGATGAACCCAAAAGTGTACAGGGTCCACAAAAAATTGATTCAGTCCTTATAGAGTATATCAACCATGAGCGATGATGACGTGGAACATGAGTTTGGACACATGATTTGCTTGATTTAAAAAAATTGTTTTTGATGCATGTTACAGGGATCGGATGGGACGTTTCGGGAAATGTTTCAACTCCTATCCAAAACTTTATTTTTTACATTTCTTATTTTATTTATTTCAGCTTACATTCTTCATACCAAACATTTCCCGAAACTACCCATGCCACACCTGTGACATAAACCAAAAACAATTTTTAAAAATCAAGCAAAACCTTAAAAAAATTATGAAATTTGAAATTTTCCTCAAGTTCACCAAAATTGCGTTTTTTTAAAAGTTGACTCCAGTTTGGTAAAAAAAGATTTTTTTTGAGAACCTAAGAGGTTCACACAGAAGAGGGAACCAAACTGGATCTTTCAAGCTTTCATTTTTTTCAATGATGATGAACTTTTTTTGTAATTGCGCCAGCCAATCTAGGAACATTCAAAAACGAGAACTCGAAAAAACGCGCTTCAAAGTTCAATAGTTCGATTTAAAATAATTTTTTTTTCAAGTTCGAATATATAAAAATATTATGTGAGAAGTTAAAGATGGTTGCTTTCTTTGCCTGCACCAGAAAAATCCCGAAAAAATACGTTCGATAATTGAGCAAAGTACAGAAATGCACAACACTTGTGCACAAATTTGGGATCAGAAGTATGGCTTGACAATTACAATCTGAATTAATGACGGGCCAGACTTGACATCAAAATTAAAAATTCGAACTTCAGCCGATATTTTACCTTGATCTTTTCTTGCCGAAATAGATTCATTCCTATCGACGTTCGGCACTTCTTCGATGGAACCTGCATTTTCTGAAAAGTTGTCTTGTTTTTTTTGAAACCAAGAATCTAATTTCACAATTTTTTTGAGAACTTTCTTCTCAGCATGTTCTTTCGCTTGGTGTGCCTTCTTATATTGAGCTCCACTCAGTCTCTCACGTCGATAAACCATATTCACAAAAATCAAACACAAAAAACTTGACACCCTCACAAAGACAAACAATTTAGAGCTTTTGTTTAAATAATGCGAACCAAATTCAATGTGTCCACAAGGTCCTCGCGCCTAACAACAGGAACTAGCGAAAAAAGGAATAGCATGGTCATTCTTCGCAAGACAATGACTAATGTAAACACAGGATTCGCGCTCCTGGCGGCATATGGTGGAACCTTTTTTCTTAAAAAGAAAACGCGCGGGATTTTGAATCAATATGTTCGCATTAAAAAAAATTGAAAAAACTGATGAAATAAAAATTCCGGGACTTGTGCCGCCCCCTGGGAGCTGCCTCCCTACGCCATGGCGTTGTTGGGGTACTGGTAAATACGCCCCTGAGCGCAATTCAAAATTTGTCGGAGAAAGAAGTGAGCATGTTGTGGAACCGAAATGGGTAAGCTGCGCCACGCGCCGCCCCACCGAAGCCACTTTTGCACGACGAATCGCCGAGAAAGCCTTCAGTGATGCAATGGAGCAATACGCTTCCACATGTTTCCACCATTTTTACTTTTGCTGAAGTCGCCAACAAACAAATCGCTTTGGATTGAAAAGTGTTGAGAGTCAGCTGTTATGCTAAGAAATACTTAAAAATCATGAAACGATACACATGGAGTTGGAAGTTCAAATGGAATTGGCCGACTAATTCAAGAAATAATGCCTAATTTACTGGTTAGAAATTAGCGACAAAATAAAAAACTAACTTATTTTTGAACTCATTCACAATTTGGTACATCAAACTATTTACAATTTCGGAATAATGCCCTGACAATGTCGTTCTAAACGCACATTTTTTCGTACAGGCAATTCTGTTTCAGGAAATAACAATGAAAAATTATAAGTTATTTTCGCTAAGTATTACGGTTGAGTTCACACATTTTGCTATCATGCCCCATTATTTATTGTATATTTGCCTAAATGGAATATTCGTATCCTTACCCTAATTTAAAATGGCGCTTTGTGGCGGAGTTATTGCTTCGACCGTCCTGTATAAATTAGTTACCGAATGACACATTCAGGAAAACGACTCTTACGAAACAAAAGGTTCGATTCATTCAAAACATTTTAACCGACGCTTTCCTCAAGCATATTTTGTTTTTCTCTAGGCAGGCAGAAAGGGGATTTGCGATGTACATACAAGCGTCACTGCACTCGTCAAACACCCGTGTTCGCTGCTAGACTCAACTTACAAATCAAATCCGTCCAGCCACGCGAAGAGACAGTTCCAGCTCCGGATCGCAGCTCTGGAGTATTTACGACGATTTGAATCTCGTCCAGGGTCGTTGAATGCTCTCGCCTGGCAATCGCATCGTTTTCTCGAGAGCCTATCCGGCCGCCGTGACCCCCGCCAATCACGGACGGCCCATCGTGCCCTCTCGCTCCGGGGGCAGGGCGGGGAGGGGGGCCCGGTGCACGAGGGGTTCGAAGGTCAAGTCGAGGCCATTTCGAGGGACTTATTCGGTCGGAAATTGCGGTAATTTGGGCGATTAACTTGTCTCCTCGGAGGTCCTTGGTTCAATAGTTGGCGAAGGACTCCCGCCATATCGCTAAGGAGCATGGGTTGCGGGGAGCGGACGTCGCCGGGGAAAATGGAAAAAGGGAGGCTTTGCTGTGGTGCTGCTTCACGGCGCGTGAACGTACGACCAAGATATTAGCGGCGGCTTCGTTCGATAGACAAGAATTTTCAAAAAGAAATGCGTCCACAACAGGGATCTTAGCGACGAACTCCATCGATTATTGAAAACTTGGGTGTGGAACTCAGGTTCGAAAGAATAGCCATTGAGACAGAAGAGTGTGGATTGGAATGAATGGAGGGACTGAAATGGAAGATGGGGCTAAGGAATAAGTTCCAGGCATCTCGTATATGGAGAGAGCGGAGGTTTTTGGGGGAAATTCGGAGGAGGGAGGTGCGGGCGGGACATACCTTGGGAAACAATGGCACGCTGAGGACTGTGACGTGTGGGGAATGATAGGGCGAGGGGGGGGGGGCTGCGTATTGGATGAAATTGAGGCATGAAGAGGTAAAACACGAGCTATTGTAATCCGTAGAATGGGGTATTCAGTGCCGTGTTCGGAGGGACTGCAGCAGCAATGAGCAGTGCGAGGGGACAACTCAAATCTGCCCCAAGCATCATGTACGAGGGTGGGCTGAAAAGTAATGCAACACATGCTTGTGGAGGGCGAACGAAAACAAATAGCTAGATCAAGCAAATAGTGCACTTAGTTACAATTCTTTATAATACTACAACAGCCTTTAAACGACGATTAATGTCAGTGGGAATCACTTTTTCAGCAGTTAAAAATTCGATTACAGCACGCCTTTTAACTCGCACAGTTGACATAGCACCAGAACACGTCTCCATACTTCCGCTTTTGAAAATACACTTGGATGAATGTAACGACCTCAAACCCGCGCATGCGTGTTGAGGGGGAATGTTACTTTCACATGCCACCAGGAGTGATTTTGAAGGTCATTTTGTTTGTGGTCTGCAATGTGCATGTGTGCATTAGTTTTCAGCCTACACTCGTAAGAGTAGGCTAGTAATGTTTACAATAGGATCTGATGAACGAACGGGTGTTCGTTCGGGCGGGAGAGGGTGGAGGGAGGGGGGAGCGGGGACTACTCGAGAAAGAGAGGGAAGGAACCCAGGGATTCGGAAGGGGCGTGCTCCGCCCTCGCGGAGGGGGGCGGGGTTCCATTTGGCACCAGATACGACACACTAGTCGTTTGGAGTCGCACGAACTCCCAGAGCAAGAAACGGCGCTCCATCGTTCGTCGTCCTCCCTGAGGCCTCAGTCGCCCTCGGCCCTCTCTGTGCCGCTGACCCCGGATTCGAGGGTCCAACCTCGCCCCGGCGCGGTTGAGGCCTTGGGTTTTTCGCACCCACCGCGCAGCAGATCGGCCATTTCGCCCATCCTTTCCCCACGTGTCATCCTGCAGCAATTTTGACTCGACGCAATCACTCATTGAGGAGCCAACTGAAGACTTCGGAGTGGCACGGCCATCGCACTCCTTTTCCGAATGCCCGCGGCGGCAAGGTATTGGTCGCCCCGCGGCCATGGTGCCTTCCACCCACGCCGTCGCAGGCGTGACGACGGGCGGGCCGCGGTGGGGTCTCGCAAACGGAGTAATGCAAAGAGCATGAAAGCGTAGCTTCAGATAGGGATGATTTAATGTTGCTCGCATCTCACTCGATACTCTAGACATGTGGCCCCGATTTTCGCTGGCAATCTCTCTTCCTTTGAACACTGAGGAGGGTGTGGAACACTGTAGTAGTTTCATAGAATTGACATAGTTTACTTAATAGTTGCAATTACACAGACATGTTGAAAATGTAATCTATAATTCCAATGATTGATATCAGCGTTCGACTGAAACTGTTCGACTATTCCTTCCGTTGAGTATTACTTAGCACTTCAACAATTCAGTTCACTAAAGCCAAATAGACATCAATGATTATGTGCAAAATGTTATTTTTTGGTCTAGTTGGCATTGATTGAGGTTTTATACGACGTGGTATATTTAAGGATGATGGAGATTGGCTCTCGAGTTAATTGAAAAGGGGGTGGCGAAAACTGTGGTATAAAATAGCCAGCACAACCATTGAGAAACCTCATGAAAATGAGAAAATCTTTCGGATCAGGCGATAAACAATCAAACCGAGGGAAAAGTTTGAGGATGCGAAGATGATGTATGCCTGGTCGTATGTTCCATTCCTGATCGTTGCTTGTCGAGTTGAAAGGAAATATTGTGATCCAACTCCGTACCTCGACATCATTGGCTCTAGGAACAGACCAGTTGTCCACCAAGAAATACGGCACTAATTCCACTCGGAGCAATCGAACGTGCGTTGCGTGTTGAACACGCACTCCAAGTTGCTAATCAAAGCGCAAGTACTCTGAGAGTAATTATAAACCAAGAATTAGAATTTATAAACCAAATGTTGCAAAAAATGGAAGATATGATCGCTGAAACAGATCGTGCAATGAGAAAGCGAAGCGCAGAAATGGAATTGACTTGCGGCCGGGAGAATCGGATCCCCGGCACATAATTTATAACCGCCGCTTCTTCACTCGATTTTTTTTTATTAGAGCTTGAAATTATTTTGCATTTGCTCATCTAAATTTTAGCCTTCGCGAATAATAATATCATGGATTTAATTTAAGTTCCCATTCCCTCGTCCCCAGCACCACATGGAAGACATAGAGGGGGATAGAGAGAGTTGTAGAATCGACATCTTGCAAAAACTCCATAATCAATCAAAGTTAAACTAAGGGGATAATGATAACCCACAATAGGTATTGACATCACGAATTGATTCGCATTCTATTTCAAAATCACGGGCACGACATTTTCCATTGCATTCGAAGAGACGATCGATAAGTTGGTGAGGTGATTAATAAATGCACAGCGCCGCCCGCCTCTTTGTATAGACAGGAAATGTTTCGGTTCGGCAGAGCACCTCACTGAAATTGACGAAGAATGAAGGACAGAGTACAGACTGAAATAAACGACGCGAAGGATTCATTTGTGACCTTGGCAAATGGAATCATACCAGTGAAACACGTATAGTAAATAGATGAAGTGGCTCAGTTTCAAATAGCATCGCCTATATTTCCTCAACGCTTCAACTTTTAATGCCATATCTGCAGGCTGCCCAATTAATACCGTACGAACGGTTTACATGCAAAAAACTTTAAAGGTGGCACTTCCAAGAGCATTTGCTATTTCGGTGTTGTTGGTGCTGTAGGTGTTCGGGAGGGAACTACTCCAATTCCAAACATTCATCATCATACCACACTTTTTTAACTTTAGTCTTAATTACATGGTGCTGAAACAACATTTAATTGCATTGTTGTGATCTGCTGAAGCAAATTCATCCTCAGGATTATGAATATCTCTGTAAACACGGATGCGTAGTCGGATAGTGCTACTGCCGAGCCGTGATGCCGTGCTACTGATAGAGCAGCGTCGTTAATTGAATGAGTACACGTGCCGATGACACTCCCCTGGGTGACTTCTACCTGAAGTGAAATCTACTGCTTTATAGCTACGGCCATCTATGACTACCCTTTGTACGCGACCGTTGAAAACAATCTTCAATCGAGCCCAGGACATTTTTGTCTGTGCCATAAGCTTCTAGCTGTGAGACAATTTTCCGACCGCGTCAACTGGAACATTAATTTCTCCCGAACCCAAAATATTATGACAAAAAGCGCAAGGGATACTCATGGCACAAAATACTCGGTCGTCTAAATAGAATTTGTCCAAATTTATTTCAAAATACCTGGGAAATGGGTGTTCCATTTTCTAATGAAGAGCAGAGACAATGTCTCCCATGCACAATATGGAAACTATGTGCGAGTCGTGTTATAATGCTTCAAAATAAAAGAGTCAAAGAAATACTTGAACTTGATCATTCGAATTCATGCAGACATAAAATATGATTATCTTGGGGTGGACCAAACTATATGATCATTTTTATAGATGATAACAGCCGAGAGATATTTGTTTCAACTATATAGTTCAGGTTAAAAGAAACATTTGAGGAAATCAAAATGCAGTTCGAGAATGAAAATAATGCGATTATTCATTCAAAGTAATTTATAACCAATGAATGTTTTCGATAAATTAGGACTTAGCTTGCTTTAAAACAAAAAGGTATAAGAAGTCTTTTTGATGGGAAATGAATCCTCACGTTGAAAATGTGCATTTCCCACCCGCTTGCTCTTTGAGTCGAAACCCTCCACCTCCCCTCTGCCAATCAGCCCGTACAAAACTTCCTCAAATCCCTATCGATGTGGAAACGGAGGCGGAGGTGGCGGTGGGAAGGAGTAAAAGGTGGAGGATCCGCCCGGGGCAGGGAGGGGCGGAAACCCTCCCCTTCCCTCTGAAGGATTATTGCATTTTTTACTTCTAAGCGGGAAAATATTTTTTGCCCTGGACGGAGGGTTAATTTGGACGATGCCTCTTTTCCACCCGCCCCTATTGAGCCCTGACGTGGAAGGGAAGGCGGAAACACAGAGTGTGTAATATACTCCGTGGCGGAGCCATCGTCACGGGAGGGGGGGGGTCCAAGAGGGGGAGGGAGGGGGGGCTAGAAGGCAAACCGGAGATTGTTTATTCCTCAGGCCCCGTGAACAGCCGCGATTACCTCATTTACAGTGTAATATACGCGCGCTGGGACTTCAACTAAGAGTTGACAGATACTACTGTTATTGGAATCATTCGACTGTTACGCTCTTTAAGCAACTTCCAAATGTCAATAAGGAAGCGAAAAAATGAAACATCCTGTGGATGCAGACCATAGCATGAAAAAGGGTGATCTTTTGAAGACAGTAAATATTATTTAAGGAGGACGAATTAATGAATGAAAAACGAAACAAAATACTCTGCCGGACCGTTATTACAAATAAAAAGTATGTTGCAGGCATCTCCTAAAAATGATTCAATATTAATAAGAACATGAGCAGTAACTCCGGTAGCATGTTGCGGTGCCAGCCGCCCAGCGAGTGGCTCGGAGCCAATCTCGAGAAAGGAAAAAAAAGGCGTTCAAAGGCGGCGAGGGAGGGGGGAGGGTGGGCATCGGGGAGGGGGAGGAGGGTCGTAGGGGGCGGCCGTAAAACGCGTAGGACGGGAGGCGCTATTAGCTCTCCGGCGGGCTCCTGGAATTCAGATGGGGACGCGGCTCCCTCCCACCCCCATTCGCCTACCAAAAAAATGGAACTCATTAACCCTTTTGAGAATTGGTTCAGGGGCGGAGGGAGGTGTTATGACGGAGGGATGGCGGGGGGTGGGAGTGTTAAATCCGTACGAGGAGGAAGAAAGGGCCCTCGAGGAAGTAGAGCGCCGGGAGCAGACGACGGCGAGGAAAAAGTTTACGAGCTCATTTTTTATCTCAGGCCCCGAAGGGTTGGTTCCCTCGTAATGAACCAAAACGGGGCAATGTCCCTTATTGGGACTCCCTTAAGATTTGATATGGTCCCTTGAAAAAAAATACTACGGGCACGGATCTTGAAGATCACGACGTCGTCTCGTGATCGAAAGGAGGACATTGAGTGGATAACCCACAGGTATTCGTCGAATAGAAATAACAACTGCGGAAACTGCTCACCTGTATTCACATCCATCTGACGAAACTTTGAAAATTCAGTAATAAAAGAGGCATTTGCTAGGTAGTATCAAGTAGTGAGGATGAGAGGACGCCAGGGAAAGTTTTGCGATTCACCTGGGGACGATTTCTCGGGGGCTAAGTGCCAAGTGAAGGTCGTCTGTTTCCTCCGACATCGGAATTATCCATTCCGAAACCCATGCGGTTATTTAGGCCACGATAAACTGCGTACGGGGAGCGAAAGAGAGCCGACGTCGCCCTTCTGGTGAACGAGAAAAGGAAAGATTGCGTCGACTCTTTCATCCTTCCTTTAGGTACCCCGACACTACACGAACGATAAAGATTAATCACCTATCTCTTACGGAAGATACGGCAACCTCTCCGAGGATATAAATTATCGTACGGACTGAACACTTTCTCAAATAGTCCCCCAAGTATGTGACCTGCATTTCATTAGAGATCATTGCCATGTTTTATGTTTATTACCATGGAATGTAAACCTGATTAATGGCTTATGGCAGCTTTCCAGACCCATCTCGTCGCCTTCCGATCATCATTTCCTCACAGTTCCTCGGATTGACGTCTTCATTCAACTGCTTCCCGAAGTACTTCCTTGACCTTCCACTTCAATTATTCTCCATATTTCCGTCACTTTTGGCCTGACTCTGCATTTGGCTTCAATTACTTTCCCCCCATTTATGACATTCAAAAGCATTTATTTTCACCTTATCTTCGATATCTTAGCCATGGATTTGCTGTGCGACAACTGGTGTGCGTTTCAGATTCTGTTAAATTGGAGGAAACACAAAAATGCCTACAGTTTCTCTGGCCTTTATTATGGAAGTTTTTATCATTTATTTATGGAAACCGCAGTTGCGATCGAAAAGGCAGATTGTGGTAGGGCACGAAACATTAAATGTCGCTCAAACATTTCGACGGACGGCGGCGACAATCTTTAACGCCTGGTTGATGCACTCTACGCTCGTTGCGAATGTGAAAGTTCCAGTTTTACATACGCGAGTTCTGCTCGCGCTTCGCATTGGAAAATGTGACGCACGATTCGATTCTTTGCAAACTGTGTAAAAATTAGCAAAGGAAAACTCAATCGACGCACCCGTTTTTAAGAAGAGGAGTCAAGAAAGAAGTCCGCTCAATGAAAACGACCGAAAAAGAAAACAGGATCGTCAGTTATAGAAGTGCGATCCCGAGGCCGCCTCCAATGGGCGAGCGCGAAGGGTCGTGCCCACGACCAGGGACTACTTCACTACATCTACTACATTGTACCCCGCAAGGGGGTGTGGCGGGGGGTGTTAGGTCACCACCCGTAAAAGAGAATAAAACCACGAGCAAAACCCAAAAATTCATGCCAAGCTACACCCACAAAATCGTATATACTCATGCAAAAACCTTTTCAACTTACACGCATGCAAATACACATACTATCACCTAACATGCACATGCACCTACGAATATGCTTTGTGTCTACGCAGCGTTCAATCTTGTCCTGACTTGTAAATTAAATGTTTCTAATATTTCTTTAGTGACTTTAGTTTCTCACAGATATGATTCCTGATTGTTCGGGGAAATAATGAGTATTTTTTTCTATCTGTACTGGAATCCATCTCCCTTATTTTATCTTTGTGGTCTGATCTACCTATAATATAGTGTGGGGTCATTATAATTCCTTGATTAGTGTCATCGTTAAACTCATTTGTCGTGGACCTTAGTAAACCAATGTCCAATGCTCACTTGTTCTCTTCGTATTTCAAGCGGCTCCCAGCCTAATTCCCCTAAGAAACCTTTGACTATCACTGGGTCATCACTAGATACTTGTTGTTTTATAAAGTGACTTCCCCCTTCCTTCGCGCGCCGCCAGATCGCATTGATTTGTTCGTTGCGACTGCCGGGAGGACGCGATTGGCTCCCTTTTGCGCCCCTCTCTGTTTCCGAACGGTAGGGGCCGTACTTAATTCTCCCACTCAGCGAGCAGAGGAGGGGGGGGGGGGGGCGAGCGATCTCCAGACGTGAGGCGTGCGCGCGAATCGCCCCATGGAGCGATCGATCCCCTTGGACGGCAAGCGAGGGAAGCGAACGTCTGCAGCAGGCGACGAGAGGAGGAAGGGCAACAACCGATCGCCTCCGCACGACCCGCGGCAATTCTGGCCAGTGTGCTGCGAATTGGGGGGCGCGAACCAACCCACCACGGCGGCTCGCGCTCAAAACAGCGTATTAATCAAGGGCAGATTGACAGGATTACTGAGTTCCTCGGAGTGTTTTTCTTTGTCTCTCTACATGTCGAAATTAAGGAATAGCCTCGAAAACATTTCCTCTTACAGTTGACTCCTAAATAAGACATTTCAGAAATCTCTTTTCCTCATCTGCAGGGATAGAATGAATTCGGAATTCATCAAACCTACGTAATGAGCCAGTGTCGATACTTGGCTTATTTGTATATGTGGGTCGCGGTAGTCCAGGGGTAGAGCGTTGCACAGCTGCCGGAGGGCCCGGATTCGAATCCCGGGCAAGCCTCACGGGACACCTGCAGCTCCATCCAAACTATGATTTTTTGGGTATCAGAACTTTCTGGGATACCATAACCGGCAAAGGAAAAGGAACTGACCCCTACCCTGATGTGTGAATTTCACACGCCGAATAGGGCTTAATTGTGGGTGAACTCTACCATCACCTACTAAACCGACCTTCGGGTTGATTACTGTGTTTATGGTTATATACATATAACACGTGAAGGTTGACGTGGTGGAAGGGCTTGTGCGTCTGACCCCAGTGGGGCGGCCAGTAAGTGATGGTGTCACATTAAAAACACTATTGGGGAAGGCAACGGGAAACCACCTCAATTATCATTCCCAAGATAAATATGATGGACAAAACAGAGATTTTGAGTCCTGGCAACTACGGGGCTCGGCCCAATCGGCCGTGTGTCGTGCCCGGCAGCGGGGGGGAGGCAAGGCTTCCGCGGTCGTCATCCCACGAAACCCTTGCAAGGGAAAACCAGCAGCAGCAGGACAAAAGACGCAGGAGAAGAAGACCAAACTAGTTAGAATAGTAACGTGGAATGTTAGGACAATGATGAGGACAGGGAAATTGGAGAATGTTTAGCGAGAGATGGAAAGGGGAAATATAGATATTTTAGGTATATACGAGGTGAGATGGAAGGATAGCGGGGATTACTGGAGTAATCAGTATAGAATAATATACAGCGGCGGGGACGAGAGCCAACGAGGGGTTGCCATAGTATTAAATGAATAGGTAGGAAGAAGCGTAGTCGACATAGAGCAGGTAACGGATAGATTATTACTAATAGAGATAAAAGAAGAACCGACGAACTTGGTTACTATTCAGGTATATATGCCACCGAGCAACCATAAGGAAGAAGAGGTCGATAGCATATACGATCAGTTAGAGGACATGATCGCGTGTGTTCCTGCAGGGAAACATTTCATAGTGATGGGGGATTGGAATGCGACGGTAGGCGAAGGAAGAGATGGTGACGAGGTCGGGGACTACGGTTTAGGCACGAGGAATGACCGCGGGGAGAAAGCAGTTGAGTTCTGCAGGAGACAGTGGTTAGTCATCACCAACACTTGGTTTGGACACCACAAAAGACGCAGGTATACATGGAAAATGCATGGTGACTCAGAAAGGTATCAGCTAGATTATATTCTGGTTAGGCACAGGTTTAGGAACAGTGTGATAAATTCGCACAGCTTCCCGGGAGCGGATGCGGACTCAGACCACTATTTAGTTGTTATGAAATATAGCGTCCGTTTCAAAAATAAGGCAGGGGCGGCGGGCTAGGAAATGGAATGTAGAAGCGTTAAATGGATTAAAAAGGAAGAAGTACCAACAGACTGTAGAGAAAACAATGGAGGGCGGTAAAGAGCTGAGTATATCGAAGAATAATGGGAATGTATCAAGAAAGGGATATCAAAAGCCGCAAATGACACTGTCGCGTGGACATAGTAGGGTTGGGTTCGTGGAATCAAAGAGTGGCATTCATTGCTATACATTCATTGGACTTAGTACACAAGGAGCCCGGCCCGGAAGGAAAGAGGAAGCGTAGAGACAACAGCAGGTTCGGCCTCCGCAAGAGAGTTCCACAACCTTTAGTGTCTCCAGTCACTGCCCTGCGGGGCGCTCGGGGTTTATATATGAATTTCCGGGTACAAAGACCGAGCGCCGAACTCCGTATCATTAGCGGTAGGGGAGAGAGCAGGTTAACCTCGGTAGTGGGTGACTGTGTCCAGCCACCGTTCGCCAAATTTGCTATCGCGGATTCGGCGAAAAGGACACTAGCTCGCATGAGTCCTTCTAGATGTCCAAGCATCATGTCCCCGCGACATTGTGTATTGAGACTGCCATCTACTTGGCTTTTCCGAAACATTAGAACTAGCATCATGTCCCCGCGACATCACCCACACTATAGGAACGGTTAACGGAAAAAGGACAAGGATACCGTGGATCACGGATGAGATGATTACAAAGATGAATGAGCGGAGAAAATGGAAGAATGTACACACAGAGTTCGGCAAAATGAAGTACAAAGAAATAAACAATAAATTTAGGCGGGCAACAAATAAGGCAAAAGAAGCATGGTGGAAGATGCAGTGCGAGGATATGGAAAGTTTGCTGAGGAATGGTGAAATTGGTGTGCTGTACAGCAAAGTTAAATCTTTATCGGGAAGTAAGAAAGGAAGATCTATGCTACCAGTTAGAGATAAGGCAGGTAAGATAATAGTTGACGAAGGAAAGATCCAAGAGGGATGGAAGGAATATATAGAGAACTGTATAGGAAAGAACTTAGACCGACAAAGTTAGACATAGAAAAGGGACATGACGTAGAGGAAGATAGCTTAGGTCCAGGCATACTCGACGATGAAATAGAAAGGGTATTAAGGGAGATGAAACTAAATAAGGCCGTGGGGGTGGATAACGGTCCAGCGGAACTACTGAAAGGTTTAGGAAAATGTAGGAGGAAGATGCTATATGAGTTGATGCGTAGTATCTATGAGGAAGGGATCTGGCTAGAAGACTTTGTGAGATCAGTGTTTGTTCCTATTCCGAAAAAGGTAAAGGCTACATCATGCGAGGACTACAGGACAATATGTTTGATATCCCACGCAGCTTAAGTTGTTTTCAGGATCATAAACAAAAGGATAGAAGTAGGGCAAATGATTACTTAGGGGATGATCAGTTTGGGTTTAGGAAGGGGAGAGGTATGCGTGATGCCATTGCAGTAATGAGATTATTAATCGAGAGCAATATAGAATACAACCAGGAGGTATTTGCCTGTTTTATAGATTTCGAAAAAGCGTTTCATAGAGTGAATTGGGAAAAACTAATGAGTTTATTGCAGAAATTAGGAATAGATTGGAGGGAAAGGAGGCTAATCTGCAACCTGTACATGTCTGAGACTGCTCAGGTGCGAGTGGAGAACGGGTAGTCCGGATGGACAGTGTTAGGAAGAGGTGTACGGCAGGGTTGTCCATTATCACCGTTGTTGTTCAACCTGTATGCAGAGGAAATGATTAAAGAGGTATGGGAAGAACTGGAGTTAGGAATGAAAGTCGGCGGGGAATTCGTAAAATCAGTTAGGTTCACTGATGACCAAGCATTAGTTTGTCAGTCAGCCAAGGGGCTGCAAGCATTGCTGAGTGAATTGGAAATTCAGTGCGACAGGTATGGGACGAGAATCAATATTAATAAAACAAAGGTTACGTGGTTTTAGAGAAAGAGAAAAGCACGTTACCCGTTGGAACAGGAAGGCAAGAAATAGGGCACGTGAACAGTATATGTATCTCGGAATTTCTTGGACGAAAATGTTCAAAGTAGTAAACCCTAAGGAGAATACTAAGGAGATTAATTGCGCTAGGCAAAGAGGCTTTCACAAGGAGGAGGGAGTTGATGGCAGGGACTTGATATTAAGAAAAAACTCATAAAAACGTTGATATGGAACATAGACGTAGATTGGAGGCTTTTGAAATGTGGGTGTGGAGAAGAATGGAGAGGGTGAAACGGACCGTAAGGAAAAGAAATGAGGAAGTAATTGGCATGGCGGGCGAAGAGAGGGGTTTGTTGGGAGAAATCATAAGGATGCAGGAAAAATGGATGAAGGGCGTATTGACTGGCAGTGGGATGTTGAAGACTGTAATAGAGGGGAGAATGTTAGGTAAACGAGGAAAGAGAAGGAACAGGATATAGGTATTGGACGGGATGAAGGGAAGAAGGAAGTACTCAGAAATGAAGAGGGACTTGATGTAGAGTAGTTTGCTGGATTTTGTGTTTTATTAGGAGCCACAAAACATTTATTTGGCAGTAGTGTCCATCCAAAAACCTACCTTAACGGGTAGATTACCTAATAATAATAATATATAACTCTGAACTGAGTTCTGTCATTCTCTACAACAAATATTCATTCACATGGAAATAGGTACAAGGAAAAGGGATAGGAACATGTAGGAAGGACGAACACAGGAGAGGTGGGGAAGGCTGAATCAAGCAGATCACAAATGTAAAAATGTTTCCTTGACCAGGCCTTGAACACCGGATCTATCGATTTTCCGGGCGGAATACTCTAACCACTTGAGCTATCGAGGAATCGTATTTTACGCTGAGATTTTCGGGTCTTATATGCCACCATCTGCCCCGATTCTTTGGCCAAGAGATGGCGCCCAGAGGCTGTTTCAACCACCAAAGGAGAAATAGACAACACTCAAGAGGAAAGGACAGAGGGTGCGTACACCCATGCACGGAACCCCTTGTGCCTTTTCAAGTCGGCAGAACTCGTTCTATGACTTGATTGTTGGGATACCATTTTTTATTCGCCATTAAGGAACGAAATATCGTATTAATGCTATTTGTTGATAACATTTAGTTTCAGAATCGAGTCAAACCTCTCGCCATTTTATGGAAGCGAACCCTGGATCAAAGAAAGGCCGCGCAATAAGGGGGCGGAGGAGATGGGTCGCGGGAAAGCGGTGTAAAATGGCGCATGCGCTCTAACCGAGCTCATCAGTCTTCGTGAGAGGTCCAAATATTTGAAGTCTTTCAGTTCCTTTAATAATTTCCTTTGTCTGGCCGGCCTTGTCGTGATGGAACAAAATAACCCGATGCGGCGGCGAGGGTCGCATTATTTTTCAACCCCTGGTGCCTTCAACCTCCCTCCGGAGCCGGTCACGGTGCATCAATGGCACGTCGAGGCACGAAAATGGTCGTGGGAGTCGTGCGCCGCCCGGTCACCGGGGTTCGGGCTTGGAGGCAGGGGGAGACGTGCGGCGGGAAGGATTTCGGGGTCGCGGCGTGCGATTGGCGGGAGGCGCGACCTGCCCCGGGGAGGGGAGGTGTTGATCGACTCCGTTTCCCATCGCCAAACGACACCGTGGGCGACCATTCATTTTCGAGAGGAGCCACGGTGTCTCGGAGCAGGGGAATACACCCTGGGGCCCTGCCGATCATTATCTGCGCGCGTGGATAGTCCTGATTTTCCCGGGGCCGTGTTTCACAGAATGCGGCGGAGAAGACCCTAACGGGCGCGAAGCATGACTTGAACCCGCGTCAAAGTCATTCATTTATTTTTATTTTCCTATTTATTACCCTTTCCTCCTGGTGCTGCACCCCCTGCCACACACCTTTTTGGTGGCTTGCAGGGTATTGATGTAGATGTAGATAACCTGCAATCTACTGACAGGGCGTGTGGCAGGGTATGAATACGCACCAGAAGCCACAAAAGTAAGAAATTTGAATTTTTAAAATTTTAAATTTTTTAAAATAAGTAAAAAATTTTAATTTTGAATTTTAGAAATCCATTTTGAATTCTAGAAAGTCACCGTTATTCGAGTGACGACGTGATCAAGTCCTGTGGTGCACCGTGAATTGTTTCGGCGAGTTTTCTGCTCCCGAAGCATGTGGAAGGGCACGTGTTGCCAATGTTTTGAATTCACTAGAAGTCGGCTCCCTGGTTGGATTTCCAGCGCCCACCGTTTTCGACGGAAGGCGACCTGTTTTTTGTCGACATTACGTTGCATTTGCAGGTGAGACGCATGAGCGACCATTGTAGCGTCAAACCTGCGCGTTTGCTGCGATATTATTCGTATTCTACGTGGTACCCTGAAAGCTACCGCTGGGGTGAGTGGCAAGGGGTGATTACACGTGTCATGATAAATGAAAAATTAAGGTTTGTTCAATTATCAGTAGATATGTAAAATAATCCATTCAATGGAGATAAGATATTCAATGGAGTGCTAAATTCATGCATTACGGGACTTAAGAAAATATGTGCTTGAGCACAAAATACGCGGGTCCTCGCCATCCACATCCCCGCAAACCTCCGCAAGGTACCGTAAGGGCGTGTGGCAGGAAGTGTTAAGACCCATATTCATATAGAAATCAATTGTACGCACGAAAAGTGAAGAGTCAGGCGTGATATTGTGGAATCGAGACATAATGAAAACTTCGTTGCAATTTTCCACAGTTAAAACTTTATTGCCGACCATGGTTTCGATACACTGTATCATCTTCAGGTGTTGAAGCCCCTGAAGATGATACAGTGTATCGAAACCATGGTCGGCAATAAAGTTTTAACTGTGGAAAATTGCAACGAAGTTTTCATTATCAATTGTACGCAAACGGACATGTATGCAATAGTTGGTAATGTGCGGATATAGAAGTCAATCATATTGGAGGCGCTTCTAAACGCTCCAATGTTGCATGTAAAACAAACCCATGATGGCCGATTTCATTTAGACTGGGGATTTATGATAATTCTGAAGTGAGCATAAAAAAGGAAGAGTCAATTAAACAATTAGATCAATTTGAATGAACATATGAAATTGGCGATAAAAAAACAATAAAATGCAGTGCCAATAATAATAAAAGGAATTGAATCGGCGACTCGATATTCTTAATAGCTACTTATGAGGAGATTTGTTCAAAATTCCATTGAAGTTTAGTAAATTCTTATATTGTAGATACGAGCCAATCAAACGTTAAAAGAAATGTCGATGTTCCAAAAAAGGAAATTGATAAAGAGGCATGAGAAGAACTGGAGATATGAATGAAACTCGGCGGGCATTTCTGCAAAACAATTAAGATTGTGGATGGTCAAGCTTTCGGTAGACAGTACGCCAAGGGGTTGCAACATTTTCTGAGTGCATTGGAAAACCACTGCGATAGATATGGGATGAGAATAAATGTAAAACAAAACAAAGTTCTTGCGATTTTTGAGAAAGAGGAAGGCTAATTTAAATATTAAAAAAGGCGCTCGGAAGTGTTTGGACCAATATTGTCAAAGAAGTAGGGACACTAGAAGAAGAATTGCGCTAGGCAAAGAGGCTTTCACAAGGAGGAGGGAGTTGATGACAGGGACGTTGAGTAAGGATGTTAAGAAAAGACTCGTAAAAACCTTGATATGGAGCGTAGCTATGTACGGTGCGGAAACGTGGTCATTGAAGCAGGAGGATAGACGTAGATTGGAGGCTTTTGAAATGTGGTGTGGAGAAGAATGGAGAAGGTGAAATGGACAGAGAAGAAAACAAATGAGGAAGTACTTGGTATGGTGGGCGAAGAGAGGGGTTTGTTGGGAGCAATCCTATGGAGGCAGGAAAAGTGGATGAAGGGGGTGTTGACCGGCAGTGGGATGTTGAAGACTGTGATAGAGGGTAGAATGTTAGGCAAACGAGGAAAGGGAAAGAATAGGATAGGAATGAAGGGAGGAAGGAAGTACTCGGAGATGAAGAGGGTCGTAGTGAAATATCAGATTTTACGTGTAGGTTCTGTTTCAAGGAGAAAGGCAAAGGAATGTGTCGTTTTTCGTTCATTGTCCATCGATAAACTGTCTAATATGGTAGAATACTTATAAGAATAGTAATTTTCATTTTTTCCTCTACATTTTACCGCAGGCTTTCCTTTGTGAGTTTCACTTTTATTAAAATAAAAATACATTTAGAATTGCATACTTTCCCATAAAAATTTTATTTAATAATAATTTTACAGTTTCCCACACTTATTTGGATTTCCTGTGGTATTTGGGATCCTTGGGAGGAAATCTGGCAAAAAGAGTTAGATAAAGTCCAGAGAAAATCCGCTAGATTCGTTAAAAATTGTTATGATAAGAACACAAGTGTGACAGGTCTCTTAGGGGATTAAGGCTGGGAACCACTTGAAGTACGGAGAGAACAAGCGAGGCTTAGACTTTTAGAAAGGTTCAGAACAAACGAGTTTAACTATGACACTGAAGGAATTATAATGGCCCCACACTACTTAGGTAGATCAGACCACAAAGATAAAGTAAGGGAGATAGATTCCAGGAAAGATAGGTGCAAATACTCATTCTTTCCCCGAACAATCAGAAATCATAATAGTAAGAAATCGAAGTCACTGTAGAACTATTAAATACATTGAATTTACAATTCGGGACAAAATTAAACATTGCAAAAATGCAAGGTATACTTTAAAGTGCATGTGTATGTTAGTTGGTAGGTTGAGTGTTTGCATGTGTGTGGGGTGTAAATGTTCTTGCATGAATGGATGAAAAAATGATAGCTCTTTATTCGCCTCTTATTTTCATTTCATATGAACAAATATACGTCTAACCCTAAAAGCCCCCTCGAGGGCGCGTGGCAGTGAACAACAGTCATTAGATCAATCCTCGCACTTGGTGATCAGTGAATGGTGATATTCGGGAAGCTCGAATTATCGCTAGCAATCTATTCTACGATTTTTGTCTGGAATTGTGAATGAAAGATGATTCCGTGTGTCAGCGAAGTGCGGCGATAGGAATATTCCCCTCTCTTTGTCGAAGTTGCGAACGATTTGAATTTAGCCAAAGTTTGGGTGTCTCCAAACTGGAGTCATCCAATCATCATGCGACTTCTGACTAAGCTCTCTGTTCATTCTCAGCTCTCTGCTCCTGAACATTTTCATCCTCAACAATTCCCCTCTCCATTCGTTCGATGGACCCCCATTTCCTATTTGTAGCCCCGCGGATGCCTCGGACGTGCTTTCCCCAAGTTGGATGAATGTGTGGCTCCCGGGTCTCATTCCAATTAGTCTGATCATCTCCTGTCCTCCCTTTGGACCGTATCCGAGAAGGACGTTCCATATCTTTTCCAAAAATGCATCGATGCACTTTGAACATGTGATTCGGGCGGTGGCAGCGGCGTGGAGATTTGGAATGGCCCTGGTTCCAGAGGAGGTCACTTGCCACTGCCAGCCAGGCATGCCAGTGGGCACTGTTGCGCTGGCGGCCCAGGTCTGTAATTTCAAAACCCCGCTGTGCATAGCTTTTTGACGAATGAAGTCCCCTACATTAAAAGGGCTAAAAGTACTTCTAAATAAGACAAAAACATGTGCAGTTAATCCTCGTTTAAGTTAAACGTCAGCTGGGAAATATAATTCCATAATGAAAGCTCTTGTACACATTCCGCGTCAATTTTTAATTTAAGTATTTATTATCGATTCATACTCAAGGCATCGAATTTATTCCAAAATCATTTAACGGCTTGGGATATGTAAAAATGTCCTACTCATGGCTGACCATATCTCTAATGAAATCTAAGATCTACACGTAGTTAATAGTGAGATATACTTATTTGCCGACGACGCAGTGGTTAACAGAGATATCTATAATCCTTGGGATGAAGTCGCATTAGCAAATTACCTAAATGATACATATAAAACGCTGGTGCTGATCTTGGCAATTTGAATTAAATCTACAAAAGTGCGCAGTGATGAACTTTAGGAAAAAGAGCTAACACCTCCCGAACACCTACTGCATCGGAAACGCCGAAATGGAATGTGTACACTAGAATAAATACCTAGGCGTTATCCTTAATCAAGACCTCTCCTGGGTGAAACACAAACAGGGAATATGTGGACAAGCTAACAAAAAATTAGGATTTATGACAAGGGTATCGGAAAAGGTGACGAGAAGGTTTAACAGGCAGTGTTATCTTTCGCAAGGTTAGACCGCATTTAGAATACTATATATCCTCAAGAAGTTGGATTGGTTGAGGAATTAGATCGCGTGGGGTGTACACTCGCAGGAGCTAAATTGGTAAAACCCTGTTATGATAAACTGAGGATCTCAACAAGATTATTGGAGCAGCTAGGCCTCTCTCTCTCTCCCTCTACCCCCGCCCTCTCTTTCCCTCCCTCTCACCCTCTATCCCTCCCTCTCTCCCTCCCTCTCACCCTATCTTCCTTTCCCTCTCTCTCTTCCTCTCTCTCTCCCCCTCCCTCTCAGAGGAAGAGAGGGAGAGAGAGAGAGATGGAGAGAGGGAGAGAGGGGGAAATGTATAGAGGGGGAGAGAAAGAGGAAGGGAGAGGAAGAGAGAGAGGGAGAGAGAGAGGGAGAGGGATAGAGGGAGGGAGATAGAGGGAGGGAGATAGAGGGAGGGAGATAGAGGGAGGGAGATAGAGGGAGGGAGATAGAGGGAGGGAGATAGAGGGAGGGAGATAGAGGGAGGGAGATAGAGGGAGGGAGATAGAGGGAGGGAGATAGAGGGAGGGAGATAGAGGGAGGGAGATAGAGGGAGGGAGATAGAGGGAGGGAGATAGAGGGAGGGAGATAGAGGGAGGGAGATAGAGGGAGGGAGATAGAGGGAGGGAGATAGAGGGAGGGAGATAGAGGGAGGGAGATAGAGGGAGGGAGATAGAGGGAGGGAGAGAGAGGGAGGGAGAGAGAGGGAGGGAGAGATAGGGAGGGAGAGATAGGGAGGGAGAGAGAGAGAGGGAGGGAGAGAGAGGGAGGGAGAGAGAGGGAGGGAGAGAGAGAGAGGGAGGGAGAGAGATGGTGGGGGTAGGGGGAGAGGGGGGGAGAGGGGGGGGGAGAGGGAGGGAGGGGGAGGGAGAGACACACACACGAGGGAGCGACGTCCCTTCGCCCAATACATGAACGCCCAGCATTCGTGGGCCGAATGTCTCGCGGAAGGCATTCCATCACGCGAATCGCTCGCTCTAATGCGCCCTTAATCACTTCTCGGGAAGTCGCGTGCCCAATGCAGTTCTGCGTGCGTTGCTGACGTCGATTGTTGGAAAAAAAACAACAAAGCGAGGATTATTGTTCCCGAGGGCAGCAATTATTCCTCCCTCTCTCTCCCCAACCCACCCCTACCCACCCCTACCCACCCCCTCCCCTCGAATCTCGCGTGACTGTACCCCGCCCGCCTTGAAGAAATAATCAACCCGGGATTATCTCGAAATTAAGCTCGTATCATTTTGGTGGCGAAAATGAGGCTGTGAAAAAGAGAAACAGATTGCCCAACCTAATTTCAATTGAATTCTGGAAGGTGAACAGTAATTACCGGAGGGAATTAAAAAAACTGTTTTCTAGTTAAATAAATTCCATGTTTAAGCACAGAGTATGGGATCAATGCTTATGTGAAAAATTCTATTTTCAATGTCCCTTCCATTCCCTCTTGGGGTTGTTATATTTCCATGACCAGTTTAACTTGGGTTGACCAGTCCAGTTGAATGGCTCAGATTTACCCCCTTGAACCCGATAACCTTTTCTGTATCTGCGGTGTTGAAGGCGACGACTTGATATAATTCTTAACTTTCTGTCGGCATCCAGGCTCAAGAACCGCAGGCTTAGCCAATGAAGTCAAAGGACAAGGGCGGCGGAAGAAATTCGGCGGATTGGGCTACAAGGCGGCGGCATTTTAATTCTTTTAACCCTTGGCTTGCATTGGCAACGCGGGCGTCAGGGTTAGTTTCCCTTCCACTTTTAATTTTGGGGATTGACGTGGAACTCCATATTCAACGTCTTGAATTCACCGCAAAGAAACAAAACCAATCTCTTGCGAATATCCGCTAAACATTAAACATACAGACGACGATGAAATCTGATGCAAATGGACCGAATGAAATAGTCTGTACAAAGCGACCAAGAAGCAATGTCAGATGATATGAGAGTTCATTTGACATTGGATTCTTTCGGGAGGCCAGTTTGCATCGGCTTTGGGTGATCTGTGTGTACCTTGAGATTTTACATTTATTTGTTTTGATATTTTTCGGTAGATGTAGGTGACATGATAACATTTTGTACATCTACTTCTAAGTTGGAGAACTAAATGAGTCTGAGTACTTAGGTTTAGGAAGAAGGCGACTAACATCCAACATAACCCCTTAGCATTAGATCCAGAAACCTGACGCGATGGCACCCGCACGTCACTTCATTACAAGTATTCCAACGGTGTTCAATCGTTCGGTCGGAGGTGCCCGGGGCGTGGAATCGGTGAGCTCTGCAAGTGTGCCCTCGGGCGTTCACCGCGTTTGTTGGCTCCACCTTGTCACCTTCGACCTGAAGACGTCATCTGGACCTGTTGTCTAACTAAGCCATAGATTATTCCTTAATATTTAATTAATAGATCAAAATCTGAGATTGGTT
This sequence comes from Hetaerina americana, assembly GCF_022747635.1. Classification (NCBI taxonomy): domain Eukaryota; kingdom Metazoa; phylum Arthropoda; class Insecta; order Odonata; family Calopterygidae; genus Hetaerina; species Hetaerina americana. The sequence goes on from NW_027287063.1 coordinate 636,734, forward strand.
GAATTAGAATGGCGCCAGCTTTGTTGCATGATGTCTAAAGGGCATCTCTGTGTAGTAGTGCATGTGTTAAAATGAATATTAAATTACTAGTTAACCGCGGGAATAAAAAAGCTGAATATCATCACGTTACCCAATGCTCAGACATAAATATTGGAAAAGTAAGGCCACTTAAATTGCTGAAGGGTAAACATTTTCCAAAATCCTTTTCAACATCTACTTAATACCCCGCAAGCCGCCGCAAGGGGGGCTTTTAGGACGCCGCCCGTAATTTAGAAAGAAAAGAAAAAAAACCGCATTCAAAAGCCAAAAATTCATATATCCACAAAAAAAACATGGAATACCTTCATGCAAGAACACTTACACCCCACACACATGCAAACCCTCAAACTACCAACTTACATACACATGCACCTGAAAGTATACCTAACATCTTTGCAGTTTTTAATCCTACCCTGACTTGTAAATTAAATGTCTTAAATATTTCTATGGTGACTTCGGTTTCTTTCTATTATGAACCCTGATTGTTCGGGGAAAGAATTTGTATCTATCTGTACTGGAATCTAATTCCCTTATTTTATCTTTGTGGTATGATCTACTAATGTAGTATGGGGCCATTATAATCCCTTCAGCGTCAGAGTTAAATTCGTTTGTTCTGAACCTTTCTTAAAGTCTAAGTCTCGCTTGCTCTCTCCGCACTTCAAGTGGCCCCCAGCCTAAATCCCTTAAGAGACCTGTCACACTTGTGTTCTTACTATAACAATTTTTAACGAATCTGACGGATTTTCTCTGGACTTCATCTAATTCTTTTCCGTTTATAGGAATGAGAGCGTAAATAGGATTGGCGTTTTCATTGAAGTTAAGCACTCGTCGTCAGCAGAGCAGAGGTAATTCCATAAAAAATGCTGAGAAAGGTTAGGAATTCAAACGAATGCCCTCGATCCGAAAAAATCGACGGATGACCAATTTACGGGGCAATAAGGGATAGAGTTAATTGTATACTAGAACTGTATCAGCAAATCAAAAGTTTCTCTTCCAAAAATAGCGAACTAGACAGAACAATCGGTGGAGATTTCAATGCCTCATCGATTGGGGCACATGTAGTTGCAAAACAGGGTATAATGACGAAGATAACTTCAAGTCGCCGTTCTATTACGTTGAACTTCATGCATCTTCACTTGCCACTTCACCAACTACAGGGGATGATGATATTCCTGATTTGTTAGCGACTAAACTATGCATACGACAGGGTCTTAAATAATGATATTTCAAAATAATTAGCGGCCACAGAATCCAAAATCTAAATATTCCTTAACTGAAGGTAGAATTGCCTAGCTTAAAAGCAAAATTTACTTGTTTGAAAACGGGGACTATTATGGTTTCAAATGCGTGTTGCGGAGTTCATTTGTTAGATTTTAGAAATAAATGTGGTGAGCGATGTCCCTCGCCTGCCACTCACCCAGATGAGGAGCAAGAGCCAGCCACCTTCTTCACGCCCCCCCCCCTTTAGGTATTTTGAGCGATCGGATCCCTCCCCCTCCTCTTAGGATCCACCCCTTCCCCCCTTCCACGCCATGGGCAGGGCAAGGCAGCGAAGGGACGCGAGGCCCGTTCGTAACCCTTCATTAGGCAACCAACAGGTGGCGTGACGGTCCACTCTCTGGCAACTCTTCCCATGCCTCCCTCCCACTGCTTGTCCGGCCCACAGGGAGGGAGGGCCGCCCTTCGAATGCGTGCTCCAGCGCCCGGCTCTCCCTCAGTCCTCAGTCCCCCACTATGCGATGACCCTCGGCGGAGCCACTGCACAGTAGCACCCACCCGGAGACTGATCGCCCAGGGCACACCCGAAACCCCCTCTTAATGACCTCCTCGAGATAAACGAACGGGCACCGCAGTTACTATTTCGTCGGCATGGAACACTCCGAAGCACCGCTAGCGTGCGTGGGTCGTACGGAAACAGACGCGGAAGATCACAAAATATGTACAATAATTCAAATAATATAGAAAATAGAAAGAACTGGTGCTTGCACTAGGATATCGAAGTGGCGCTCGGTCTCTTGCAGACATGTATACCTCCTTTTATTTGCGGGCAAGAGTCTGGAGGTCACGAAACGTTCCCACAGTCACCGTGGCATTTGACGCTAACGTCGTGAGCATCCGCACTTGACCGTGAGTATTAAATCTTCTTTCGGGAGTCCTTCGGTTGCTGGCCAGCGCCAGAGATCCCGTCTTCGGTGGGCCAACAGCCGCGGGGGACAAACGGGGGCAAAGGGTACGAATGGCGCGCGGAAACGAAGCCCGCGAAGGAAGTGAGAGAGAAGGGAAAGGGAACGGGGGGTCAGGGGGTCGAGGGGAGGGGGGGCAGGCGGGCGACCGAGGCACATGCCAGGGCAAACATTTCGTACGAATTCATCCCACTCCGATGACTCGATGTCAAATGATAAAACTGTGCATACGAAAGGGTCTGCACAAAAACTCAAGGATGGTAATTAAATGTGGAGTCCGGGCCATATTTATTTTTGGTAGATTTCACGGCACTCAAGAGGATGGATCCCTTTTCCAGGGAGGGATCACGGCGTCTTCCATCCCCCTAACCCATTGCTCCAGGGATTCATCCACCGTCCGAAGCCGGACGAAGGGTCGGCTTCGCCTGCGATCTGGGTTGGAGGGGAATATCCCTGAATCCTTGGGGCGCCGCTGGCGTCAACTCCCTCCCATCGAGTTAGTTGTTCACGGAAGGGAAACGTAAGGGAGGAAGGGATCAGGCCCAGAGCTCCCCGATCGGGAAACATGTGCGGGGGTGTGGAGGCTTTGCGACGTCATTTGAGAGTTTAATATTTGTTCGAACCGAAGTAAATCAACAGCAGCCCTCCCTCCTTCGATTGTTCCAAATGCGTCGATTGAAAGATGCGAATCGTCCAAGGTAAGAACGAGCGATCTGTAGCCAATTACAATAGTCGTTATTCCCGCGCACGATAAACCACACATTTATAGCAAAATCGACCACCAGAGCTCGGGAAAAATTAATTAAATTGTTAAGAAATGGCTCGTGAAAACTTTGATATGGATCGTAGTCATGTACGGGCGCGGATGGCATCTCAATTTGCATTTTACTTGGTCAAACAAGCAATTGCTGCATGATTAATATAGGCATATACGTAGGTATGTTCGCGAGTGTTTTTGCATGTCAGCAAAAAATATTCGGCAGCACATGGGAAGTAATATCGTGTGCCGTTTCCGGGGTCATTGTGTCGGGTTCAATGCTGAGACATCGAGAAACTACTTACTTCCGCTCACTCTTTCCATTATCTCATTCCGATCGCCGCGTACATTTTTTTGCTTATTGATTATTTATTTTTCAGTGTGTTCAAATTATTGTTCTATTTTATCCTTCTTCCTTTAATGCTGATCATTTCTCTCAAGCGCTGGACAAAATAAAGTCCACCTTCATTCAGTTTATTATTTACAGGCAATGTTTAAGCTGGCAATTAGTTCCATGATGGTCATATTCTCAAGTGCCATTTTCATTCACGAGTATTTTATTCTCTTGACAATGTTCTATGGGAAATAGGGGACGGAAGGTTTTTTGGCTGTATGTGCGAATTAACAGTTAAATATTTTTTGCCGACTCTTCTTTGGAAAATGATGACGTTGAGGACAAAGATGTTGAACATATTAACCAAATGGGAACGTGGTATGCAATAGAGTAGAAGAGAGTGGGTGTGTAGAGCGTTGGCCAACCGACCCGGGCTCGATTCCCTCTGGTCACCGTCAGCTTCACCCAAGTTGTGTGATTTTTCGCTTGCCAGCTCTTCCTGGGAAACCATAGGCGGCAACAAAGAATGGAAATGGCCCCAATTATTACTTTTAAGTGTGAATTTCTCACGCCGTTGGGCCTAGTCCTAGGGAAGATCTGCCCGCACCCATTAAACGAACCCTCGGGTTGAAAGCTGGGGTTTTGATTGTTTGATAAGAACAAAAATCATTCTGTGAAATATGGCTTCAATTCCTTTAATACGATTATCGTTAGGACTTGGGTGTAATCTTTATATCAAGCACGTTTCTCATAAAAATAACCACTATGAATTACCGAATCAATATATATGATCACTACCTGAGTAAATTACTAAATCTATTGAAGAAACTATATTTCGTCATCGTTCTTGGACAAAGTATTTGAATCTTGGCGTGGTTGGGTCCATTTTTGTTATGCATACTCCTACAACAAATAAATCTGGAGTTGCTTTACGTTTTAGAAGACTATTATGCATCTATAATTTTATTGCGGTGAGGAAGATGAATAAATCATCATAATGACATCTGCTTTGGAGGTGGAGCGCTTGGAATCCTTTCGTAGAAGCCATAATCATAAAAGCTTTGCTGAATTTCTAATTTATGTTCACAGGGCCCCAGGATGTGCAACAGCACATACTCTTTCTTAGCTAAAAGCTTTGTTGTCACAATTTGAAAAAAGCCACATGAAGTCATAACAACCCGAACGAATTCCCCCACAGACAAATGATAATAAAAAATATTTTATTTCTTCCTCTCCAACCCACGAATAAATATCGAAGAATGAATTGGGGTCGGATATAATAAAATTCTGAAGAAAAGGGAGGATTCTCAGGGAAGGGCACCATTTAAGAACACGTGTTCGTTTCATGGGCGAGGAAGAATGGAGAGGTGGCGAGGGTAGGGGAGGGCGTAGCACGGGAGAATAGGGTGCGCGGCGTGCCGAGGGCTCGGAGGGAGGGAGACAATGGAGAGAGGGAAGAAGAAGCTCGGTGCAAGTGGATAATGCGATGGGGGATAGCCTTAGAAAGGAGAGGAGAGAGCCAAGTCACCGAAGGCGACGAGACGGCGTGAGCCAGCCAGGTACATGAGTACCACAATGGAGGATTGGAGGTCCCATTTTTCTGCTTCTCCGGGGAAATTCGAGAATTCCTCCCCTTGTCCATTCCGCCCCTCTTGCTCTGCTCGCGAGGGGGGAAGAGCCTCACGGCTTGGGGCCCCATTTCCGGCGTGGCTTGGAGACGAAATAAACACGAGGAGGAAGGCCACGCATTTGTCACGCCGCTCACATAATTCTTCTTTTGGAAAGTCTTAGAGGACTCGCGCCACAAATTCGCCGCTTCCCGGTGAGCTCTGCGCTAATTGGAGGCTTCGGCTCCATTGATAAATCAGCCCATGAGTGAGGCCTGGCAGGGTCGTCGAGGGTCTCCGTTTGTTCTTTGGCATTTAAACAGCGAGAGGAAGGTTCGTAAGGCGGAAGCCCATGCCGCGGCGGAGGTAGGTGACCAGAGGTCGTTAAGATAACGTTGTAATAGATTTAAAAAAAAATAATTCATGCTTGAATGAAACGTGGAGTTGATCCGGAAGTTGATAACCGTACAAATTCAATAGGAAGCGGCAGTCAATTGGAGAATGGACCGAAATCAGTCGAGGTCATTCGTATCACAGGGATACTTTTAATACAAGGATTGTTTAAAAAGTATCGGTAACAATATTTTCCTAGCGTGTGAGCGTCAAGTACTGAATTCAGACCGGCGTTGGTTAAGCGTGCGCATGATCGCAGATATAGCATATCGGCATTGAAAAGATGACATCGCACGCACCATTATATCACTGAACATTTGGCAATGCGAAAGATACGCGCTAAACTCGTTCTCCCAAAGGTCTCTACTGACGAATAAAAGAGCAGAGTCGGGTGTCTGCTAGGAGAGACTTTCTGCAATGGTATCGCGATGATTCCCCAACCCCCTTTAAGTCCTGACTTGGCACCAGCAGTTTATTCCCTATTCCCAAAATTGAAATTCTCCTCAAGGGACACCACCAAAGTACCCTAAAGTGCCGTCAAAGAAGCTTGCACGCGTACCTTTAAGGGCCTTCCGGAATCCGCCTGCCAGGGAGTATTCAAGTCGTGGAAAAGCCGCAAGGGCAAAAGGGTGTCGCCTCTCAAGAGCCTCTTCTCTTGAGAGGCGACACCCTTGAGAGGCCTCTGTACTTTGAAGAAATCTGAGACATTGGAGTCATATCTTAAAAATATTTTTCCGAAACCTTTCCCGATACTATTTATACAAACTATGAAAACATTATTCGAAATAAGAAGTTCGGGAAAATATACAACATTATAAAATAGTCCAAAGTTGAGGTGGGGTTGAGTTTGAACTGGCTGGATTCGTGAAAGATTCTCTTGTGTGTATATTTATCTTGGAAGTGGAAACTGCTAGAATAGGAAAAATTTAGTTTCGCATTTAGGAATTCATGTATGGGTGAAAAGAACTAATTGTTAGGTCAGAGATGAGGAGAAGCTGGAGGAAAACCGAGTCAGCCTTAAAATTCGCCGGATAAATTCTTGGGTTTAATAAACATCAGTATCTACATCTAAGCCATGCTCTGAAAGAAACCGAAGGAGAGCGTGGCGTTTCAATACTTTTTCTACTTATTATTTCCGCCTGGTTCTCCAAATTCGTGAAAAATTAGTACGAAAGAACACTAAGCGTCAGCAATTAACATCTGGGGTTGGAACCTTTAGGTATGCCACGACTCAGGGCAAGATTAAATGGGTACCAGACTTGAGGTTTTGCATGCGAAATAAAAGAAATAATCCAGCCTCCCGATGACAAAGGCTGAACAAACAACTGGCAGGAAATAACAGAGGGGGGATCGAGATGGTGCGGGGGCTAGCGCACTGGCTTCCCACCCAGAGGGCCCGGGTTCAAATCCCGGCGGTGTTGAATATTTTTCAGAGGTATCTCGATCCCTACTTGAGGTGCTTTGTGGAGGGCACTTTGAGTGAGTACGCCGTCCGTCGGATGGGACGTTAAACTGCGGACCCCTTGGCGCCTTTCGTAAAGAGTAGGCTAATGCCGACGCCGGGTTTCTCTCCACCCTTCATCCTTTCCTATCCATCCCCTATGGCGCAAATGACCTCAGCTGTCGGTCGCCTCCCCTCAAAGCTACTACTACCAAATAACAGAGAGACGGACTGCCGAATTGATACATTCGTTTTTCGCGCGTACTATTCGCGACAAGGAGGAGACACTGAGACGGAAATGATTGGGCACTGGCGAAAATACTTGGGGACATACTACGAGTTACATTCTCCCTCGACTCACTTCATGGCTGGCTTCCTCACTCGCCCTGCCCCGCGCCCTTGGGCTCAGTGGTATGGTGTTGCGTAAATTAATAAGTAAATGTAATTTGTCAGTAAAATGTCTGTCCTGGATGCGTGGAATTCTACCTGACTATTAGTAACTACGTACTTGGTATGAGAGGCGGGTTTTTTTAATGAGTATCCTTATTTGTCTTGTTAGTGAAGTCAGTGGAGCAATAACTATCAGTGTAATACTAGTAATGCGTGAAACGAATTATGATGCATGATTGATGTGCTCGGTCGGCCCCTTCCGCGTGCCCTTCCCGTGGATCACGTAGGGAAATGTGTTTCTGGAAGCATTAGAGTAGATGTGCGATCCCAATCATGTCACCTCTACACATATATCAGTTTGATCATGCACTCGAAAAATGTCAATCACGCGAATAAAAGTACTCACGTGCAACAGTGCTCAACAACAAGATACGCATATTCAAATCATGCTGTAGAACTATTAAAAAGATGGCTATATTAAATAAAAATAATAACATGCAGGATATCGACAAATATATACACTACCGATTATAATTATCTCCTACGCGATTGCTGTCATATCTATTATGATCTTTAATCGTACGAGGAAAAAACGACAATTTAGATGTCTCTTTTCTTCAATAAATCTTTCTGATTTCACCTTGGTGATCTGATCCGCCTTTAAGTAAGTTGGGACCTGCGATATGTCTTTAACATCCTCCGATAAGTAACCTGCTTCAAGTTCACGCAGCAAATATAACCTGTATTTAAGCCAATGGCTCCCAACTCGTGGCTCCCATCGTAATTCTTCGAATAGTGTCGTGACACTGCTATCTTGTTCATGACAACTTCTCACAATCCCAGCTGCTCAACGTTGCACTCGATCTAGTTCCAAAGTCAACTTCTTGACTTAACACTCTCTGCCCCAAGTCCTTGAGACGGCTTGCGGAATATTGTATGGGTGTAGATGGCAAGCTGATTTCTTTCTCTTATTTTTCCCGGTGGTTCCATCTACCAACATAAAATTTCCCATAATCTACTTAACATACTTACATAATCATTTCCTTGAATATATATCACATCTACATTTATATACATGTAATACCCCGCAAGCCGTCGGAAGGACGTGTAAGGGGGTGGAAGGTCACCAGCCATGTCAACTCATATGTAAACGCGATCCTGCTGATACACTCATACATGCCTATTATTATCGGTTATCTACGGGTTGAGGTAGGTTTGCAATGGACACGAGCTGCCGAACAGCGATAATTTCCTCGTATCACTCAACAATACACAACTTGACATCAACAATACAAATGAGCCCCTCTCCATCTCAGAGTACTTCCTTCCTCCAATCAACCAATCCAACATCCCTATCCTTTTCCTGCCCTTTCCCCTTTTGCCTAACATTCTCCCCTCTATTACAGTCTTCAACATACAACTGTCGATCAATACGTCCTTCATCCACTTTTCCTGCCCCCATAAGATTTCTCCCAACAAACCCCTCTCTTCGCCCACCATACCAAGTACTTCCTCATTTGTTTCCTTTTCGGTCCATTTCACCTTCTTCATTCTTCTCCACACCCACATTTCATAAGTCTCCAATCTACGTCTATCCTCCTGCTTCAATTACCACGTTTCTGCGCCACACATAGCTACGCTCCATACCAAAGTTTTTACGAGTCTTTTCTTAACATCCTTACTCAACGTCCCCGTCATCAACTCCCTCCTCCTTGTGAAAGCCTCTTTGCCTAGCGCAATTCTTCTTACGTCCCTACTACTTTGACCGTGTTGGTCCAAAACACTTCCGAGATATGTAAACTGTTCCACCCACTCAAATTATTGCCCTCTTATTTTAACGTTTTCTATAGCTTTTCCCTTTCTGGATAACCTCATAACCTTTGTTTTATTTACATTTATCATCACATCAAAGCTTATCTATCGCACTAATTTTTCAATGGACGCAGTATAGTTTGTAACTCCTTGGCTGACTGACAAACTAGAGCTTGGTCATCAGTAATACCTAATAGATTTTACAAATTCTCCGATCGTATTTCATTCCTACTTTCAGTTCTTCCCATGTAGTGAAGAGTAAAGGGGTATAAATTTGCGTTCACATACGGCAAAGGTTTCACCTATGTCAAATATGTGTCACCAATAGTATGGAGAAGGGAGAAAATGAGTAGTCAGGAGAAGATCAGGTTGTGTCTATAAAGGCGATGGGTACACTTGATGTCAATGAGGCCACTACTGGAGAGGAACAAGGAGTACAATTAGGATGTAATTTTATGCTCCGTCGATTTAGGCCACCCCTGCTGTAAACATCTAAATAGATGAACATTTTGCAGGGGATAGGAGTAGGCTGGAGGGACAGGAAACTTCTTCGGACCCTGTGCATGCATCAGACGGCCCACGTTCGGATAGGAAATGAAGTATCGGGATGGGCAATGCCAGACAGGGGAGTGATACAGGGGCGTCCGTTATAGCATGCACTTTTGAATATATGTGTACGTCGGGGAATGGTAAAGGAGACATTGGAAGTGCTGAAGGTTGGAATAAAAGTAGCTGAGGAACTCGTAAAAACAGATTTGCAGATGATATAGCGTTAGTTTGCCAGTCGTTCGAAAACCTAAGGCCATCTCTTAGCGCATTGCGGAATATGTGAGATAGATATGGGATAAGAATTAATCGTAACAAAATGAAGCTAATGAAATTCTCAAGAAATAGGCAGGCGAAGACAAACATGAACGCTTGGGGACAAAACTAGAACAGGTGAAAAATTTCGCCTATTCAGGAAATGCTTTGGAAGAAGTTGAGCGAAGTACGAGAAAGGGCATTAAAGGAAGAATGGTGTCGGCTCAGGAAGCATTTAACTAGCACTTAGTCTAGAGTTGGTGACAGGAATCTTATATACAATTATATAAACTAGAGACCGGTGGGCGCATGAACATGGAGCGTAGTTTAGTATGTCTCGGAAACTTGGTCGCTGAGCAAGAGGATAAGCGTAGATTGGTGGATTTTGATATGTGGGCGTGGAGAAAATTTGAGGAAATAACTTGAACAGAAAGAAAAAGAAGCGATGGAGCGTCCTCGGCATGATGCGGGAGGAGATACATTCAAAGGAGGAAGGCGTGTGACTAGCCTGGGGAGGCAATCGAAGGAAAAGAGTGGAACATGCAATTTGAAGTCGCGGCGTCAAGTGGACACTGCATTAAAGTTGGATGTGGCCAACCGTCGATTTCGTTTGATGCAGCTGGATGTTTTCCTGCAGCCGCGTCAAAGGAAGCAGCTCCGTGGCGGGACGAAACAAGAGCGACGCGGACGTTTGGCCGTCGTGCGCGAAGAGGTTTTGATTGCATCGAGGACTTGTGGCTATTAAGTGGTGAGCGCAGGAAGTTTAGAGTAGCTTTCGGGACCCAAAAGAGATAACATTGGCTAGATGAGTTTCCCGTTTTGTCTGGAATGGAATAACCGGTCCTCTGATGAAATCCTATCGATTATGTGGATCCTAAGTTCTTTTGATTTTTTCACGCGTTAATCCTCAATACTTCAGGGCACACGATTGATTGACTCGTCTCATGTTAGTTCCTTCGAAAGATAGTTAAGCGATCCGCGAGCTCCTCGGGGTGTTCAGCCTCTGTCTTTTCCGTCAATTTCTCAGCACAATCTCAACGAATCGAAGGAGCTTGTTCACGGTACTCAGGATCGCGGCTCGATGCACACAACATAGCACAACATCATGGCGGCCAGAGTGTGGCCTCACATCATTCCCTCCGAGAGGCAGGCGCCGGCGCCCGGTGGGTCCCATCCAGCCGTGGACATGATCGCCCAGGATTCCGCTCGGGAAAGGCGAGGGGGCGGGTCGACTGGTGTCGGCAGCAGCGCCGTGAAGGCAAGGCACCCTGAGTTCTCGCCGGTACGCGACGACGTCAACCCGCAGCCTCCCTTCCTCGGGGCACCACCGTCCTCCGGGGGGCTGCTAATCGCACCCCCTCTCCAGATGGAGGCCGGGACGAGGAGGTGATAGTATTCGAATCGCTGCGCTAAGTGTATGTGTGTGTGTCCGCCTCCATTCCCTGCACCGTCCACCTCGGTGCCTCCCCGTTGGCCCCGCCCTCTCCTGACGACGGTGAAGGGGGGGGGGAGAAAGAAATGAGCCGCGCGAGCGTGGCCTTGGGAGAGGAGTTGGCGAGCCGTCGGGTGGAACTGATTGCGTCCTGCTTCTGTGAAGCATTGCTGGAGGGAGATGTTTACTTCTTCATCTTGTGGGAAACATTCTATTCTTCGGACACATTTCGATCTATAAAATATTCGTCAACACTTAATTATAAGAAAAATATATCACCAAAGGGAATAATTAATGAATGGAATTCAGTAATCTGACGTTGAATGTTAATAATGAGCCATTCTTACAGGAGTAATGTTTGCAATCTTCTCCAATACTTACATATACTCTGTAAGTAATACCCTATTCTTGGACCAACTCATTCGTATTCTAGTCTGGGCAAATATTTCTGTATCCGATAGCGCGACTCAATCTAAATATGATGACATTCTTTCGCCCAAGCTTTTATATCCTTATGCTGACTTACGAGAACGTTGTATCTGATGGCGAGTTCTTCGGAGGGACGATGGCGGGAGAGAGGGTGTACGTGCCGATCGCGCGAAATTTATTCCCCCCACGCACACCTACCCAGGTGGGAGGGGGGGGGAGAACCCCTTCTCCTTCGTCTACATGTGCACAATACCCCGCAAGTCGCCGCAATGGCGTGTGGCGGGGGTTTTTAGGTGACCAGACGTCCATGCATAATTTTTACGCAGATATCACTTCGACCATGCACTCGAACATAGTTATTCACACAAAATAAGCCTCTATACACTTACATAGAAGCGAAAACAGTATTCATATTATGCGGGAACAATATCATATAAATAGGTCAATTTAATTTTTTCAATTTAAAAATTTTAAATCCATGTAGAATATCGACAAAATATGTACATTGACTATGCTAATTATTCTCTTTGCTCTGGCGATAACATATCTTATCATCTCTGATGGCACGAGGAAAAAACGACAGTTTAGCTATCTATCCGTTTTACAATAGATCTCCCTGATTTTACGTCGGTGATCTGATCTACACTAATAAGCCGGGACAGGTAATATGTCTGTAACATTCCCAGATAAGTGACCTGCCTCAAATTTACGTAGCAATTTAGCCATCGTACAGGTATTACGACCCTTTGCTCGTCGCCTGTTGAAACTTGATGAATCCAGTCTATTACACACCTATCTTGTCTATAGCTACCCAACTGTTGGAGCAAGTTCCTATGAGGAACTTCGTCGAATGCCTTTTTGAAATCTAGAAATATAGACATAGCGTCGACTAGAACATTATTTTCCCTCGAGACCAAAATATCATGAACTAAAAGTGCCAGTGGCGTCTCGCAAGAGCTACTACCCTTTCGGAAACCGTGTTGGTTTATTATCAGTAAACTCTGAGAATCAAGATACGCCATGTTTGAATTCCAATTATGTGCTTTACGTGAGATTTTACATGAGCTGGATATGAGGGAGCTGGGTCAGTGATTATTTGGATGCTTTCTGTCAACGTTTGAGCATGATACGAGGGTCATCCGGAAAGTAGTACCCGTTCGTGAAATAAAGACACAAAAGTAAATATTAACAAACATAAAAAATTTTATTTGAAAGAGGATACTTTAAACTACTTCTCAACATAATCTCCAAGCAAATTAAGGCATTTGTCATAACGTGTGACAAGTTTCTGTATTCCTGCTGCATAGTCCTTCGCCGCCAGCTCATTGAGATACGCGAGGGACCCATCTTGCACAAATTTTTGCATAATGCAGATGGTGTTTAACAATTTCATGAACAATTGTTCGAGAAACATTGGGAAAATGCTCACAGATGTCATCAATTGTGACGCGCCGATCGTTCCTCACGAATTCGTCAACTGAGCTCACCAGTTGGTCTGTAATGACAGACGGTCTCCCCGAACGCTCATCGTCGTGTGTGTTCCCCCTCCCCATGTTGAAGTTGCGACACCACCGCCGAACAGACGACTCGTCCATTACATTGTCTCCATACACCTTTAATTGGCGATGAATATCACATGGGCGAACGTTTCTTGCATTGAGGAATTTAATCACTGCCCTCACTTCACAACTGGCGGCGTTCTCAATTTTTTTAAACATTGTAAACAATCACAGAAACAACACAGGCAATGCTAGCGTCACGCAACTTGGCTCAGAGAAGGCAGACAAGCCACTGAAGCTATCTGACCTCGTCCAGCGGCTACTCGCGTCGTCAGCACTTCATGCGGCACGAACGGGTACTACTTTCCGGATGACCCTCGTACTTTCTAGTCCTTGGAAACTGTGCAATCATTTTAGGGTTTACTATAAAATATTATATTTTAGTAAGCAGCTATTTCTAAGGCCATCTTTGGATACACGGGGGATTTGATGAGTACCAGGCGATTTCTTTGGACTGATTTCTTTCAGTAAGCGTTCAACTAGAAGAGAAGATATTAGTTTTGGGTCATGGAAGCTATTGGGTAGCAACTCTAATTGTTTCGGTGAGCGATTATTAAAAACGCTATAAAAATAGTGGTTTAGTGAACTAGATTTTTTCGTAAACTGGTTGTATGTTTGTACTCTTGACATAATTAAGGAAATGCCTCGCAGACGATTTTTCGGATTAATCGTTCTTAAATTTGACGCTATCGCTGCTACTTAAAGAAGGATAAAGTTTTGTTCTTCATCCTGGGAGCGCCCGCCATCTGGAGAATATTTCATATCCACATTCAATAGAGAATCGGGGTGGTACGGTGGCTAATGTACCGGCTTCCCAACCCGAAGGCCTGAGTTTGAATCCCGGAGGTATCTGGATTTCTCCGTGGTATCGCGATTTTTGGGGTTCTGTGTGGGGGGGCATTTTAAGTGAGTGCGCCGTCCGTCCAATGGGACGTTAAAATGTTGGCCCCTTGAAACCTTTCGTTAGGAATGTACATCCCTGCATACCCTTTCCCATGCGATCGCTGCCTTGGGGACACGCGACTGCCGACGGGAAGTGGCAATGACTACAAGGCAATTGATGTCACGCTGTGATGCGCGAACGTCGTCACGCGTGTCACGACGAAATGGTGGATAGGTTTGACTCCCAGTATGTTCTTCTATACCAGGCCGAATTCCGCACGTTTCCCAAAATACCGGGTAATGATCCCAGAAACATGGTCACCACTTTATCTTCTCGTGTAAGCTTCTTTAAAATCGGAAGCTGTTCGGAGATTATCTCATTCCAAGGCATTGATGCGGCATTTAGTCAGTCCCCGCACGCGTTATCAATCTACCTCGACGACCCCTCCGCCACCGGCTCGGACGCACGCGGTCCCACCAACGGAAGTATCGAAAATTGAGATCGCATTTAACGGCTCGTAAATATTTACGACCGCTGCCGTGGGGCCGAAGCCGAGGATCGATTAGCGCCTTAGAGAAACGTCCAACCCACCGCCCAGTCCCCAGGGAAAAATACATGTTCTCCTTTCGTGTGACCTATGCATACAAACGCCCAATGCGCATCTGTTTTTACACCAATCAAACAGACTGGAACAACTGAAATTTGTAAAATACGTATATCGTTTTTCTATCGTGTGCCTCCAAATTACTTTTCGTATGCCACATCCTCTAAACGAAAGAGATTTCGTAATAAGGATTTCACCATTGAAACCGCTATTAAAGTAGTCTACCGTTTAAGGAAAGTATCGTAGGATTCCGGAGCCAAGAACTACATTTGTAAACTTGTAAACTCCTTGATACAAAATAATCTGAAGCCACGAATTACAACAAAACATACTTTAAATTCTTCGGAAAGCTGGGTTAATTATTTCCAGCAAACCATTCCATCATATGAAATTAAATTTTGGGCTTCGGCAGGCGGATGCGATTTGGTAATCCACCGTAGATATTCGGTGAGACATTGGTGAAGACTCTTTGAAAGAAGGAATTAAATAAGTGAGCCATTTATAATCTGCTGGTTACTCTTTCACCTTTATTGTTTTTGATAAAATTAACCGTAGACATATTTCCCCGAATCTCTCTGACGTACGAAATACTTTCGGACTCTCGTTTGCATTTTCAGTTATTTCCCTGTGAATTCACTTAATGCTTTCAAAAATTCCTTCTTGGCACTCGCCCTGGATATTTTATAGGCAGTGATCAATGATCTCACTCCGTTTGTCACTAGAAATATTGTTCCTTATATTTTTCATTTCGACATGACATTGTCCCTGACCTCTTAAAAATGTTCGTATCCTTGAGTTGAACCATCTAGGTTACGTGTTGTCTTTTGCGAAGTTTTTACATGGTAAGATTTGAATTTACATTTAAGGAAACACCCTTCAGCAAGAGGCGTAGGATGAGGTGTGAAGGGATGGGGAGAAGATTTTCGAGGCTATTTCGCAGGAGGGGGTGATTGGTGAGAATGGAACAAGTTTTGTATTTCGGATGACTACCTGGAGCTGGTGGCATCTTGGGAGGGTTTAGCGCTTTATTGAGGAGTCCGGTGGTTTTAAGAAGGCTTCCAAGAACTGCAGGGCAGCTGAAGGACACTGGGGTAGTGTGGGTCATGGGTGGTTTTATCATTGAGCATGCGTACCCAGGGAAATACGATCTCCTGTAATGGCTTGGAGGGATTACACCCCTGGGTATGACAGATAGAAAGGTTACCCTACTGGATTATGGGAGAATCGGTGATGCTGGGATGTGTACAGGTTGTTTTGTGGAGAAAGGATTCTGGGTAATTGACGCTAAAGGAGAGAGGGAGGGAGGGGTGTGCAAAGCTGAGTGTCTGAAGCATTGAGTAAACCTGGGTCCTTACTGAAGCAGTGACCTCGAATAGAGAGGGAGGAGGGGAGGATGTGTTGGAAGGGAGGCACCCGACCTATTGTAAAGTAAGTGTATGTGCTATGCATTTGTTGGCTCGATGTGAACAGGGGTTGGTCTTTGGGTAGTGTGGGGGTGCCACAATCTTGGGATGTGGGGGTGGAGGAACTGAGAGAGACCAGACCTGCGCGCGCTCACGTGTGTGTGTGTGTGTGGGGGGGGGCTTGAGAGTACCAATCGTCCGCGTGCACGGCTGGAAGACAGTATATGTCATTCGCAGGTTTTCTTAGCCATGTGCCTAGCAACGGACTATCACCAAAGCGTCATTTGGCTGGAGAACCAGCTTTGTTTTTAACCCTATTCGAAAATTAAACTCGGGGTAGGAGTATTTGAATTAGCACAGTACTCAACCTCAATGCTTGTTTGATAGGAGAGATGAGAGCTCACCTGGTACAATACGAGGTCTGTCCCATAAATACACGAACTGAGGCCATACAAACTTTATTTTTCAAAATTTAAGTCTGCATCGATTTTGTCCCCTTTTCAAAGTACTCTCCATTCTTTGCTAAACACTTATTCCACCTTCTCTTCCACTGTTTAAAGCACCCTTTATGGAAGTCCTCTTGGCAGTTAGGCTTTTTAGTTTTCTCGTCGTTTCTTGCTTTATTGTGTCTTCCACATCTTCCCAGTGATATGTCCCCTCATCACATTTTTACATTTTGGGAATAGGAAAAAGTCGCAGGGGGCGAGAGATCTGACGAATAAGGAGGGTGACCAAGGATCAAGGTGATTGAATTTTTAGCCAGAAACTGACGAACAATCAATGCAGCTTGGGCACGATTTTTGCACACATTTTTTAAAACCCAAATGTTCGGTTAAAATAGTGTGCACTGTCGATTTTCCTAAATTCATTTCATCAGCTAACAATCGGACAGTTTTACGGTAAGAATGATAAGGGACTGTAAACGATGAATGCTTCAACCACTTGCCAAACGGCAGGTGGTTAAAGGTCGTCCCGGCCTTGCATCATCCGTGGCGTCTTTGTCGGCCATCTTTAAAACACTTAATCCACTTGGAAACGGATGTTTTCTTCAGAGCATTATCACCGTAATCAGCTGTCAACATTTCAGTTATTTCTTAATGACTTTTACCGCACTTCGCCAATATACTTGATGTTGATACGCTGCTCCGTGATTTCGTCAATTTCCATTTTGGACAAACAATAAAAACAGGGACAACAGAAACTAATATAACTGGCGCCATACGCACAGCTCGACGATCCGCCAATCAAAGACGGCTCATTGGGTCTCAGGCAACCAGCGCCTCGTAGTGGGCGGGATAATGGCCGCCGTCATGGCCGCCAGATCGCACCAGTTCGCGTATTTATCGTACGCACTACGCAGATGCTAAACCCAACGGCGTGTGTGAAATGCACACATCAGGAAAGGTGGGGCCGGTTTCTTTTCTTGTGATTTCCTTGAAAGATCTGGTATCGAAGCATCTCATAGCTGACGTGAAGCTGAGGGTTCCCAGACGCATCACGTAGAATGGAGCACAGGTGCAATTTTGCGAGTAATGAATAAAGTGTAATTGATCGGAGATTCGATCCTGCAGTGATCTCCGTAACCCTTGACAACCTTGCTTCGCAACCCTTGCTTTCACTTGTATTTTTCCTTTGCCTTCAAAAATAGAAAATACCGCATTGTGATGGCATAAATTGTGTGTGAGCAGGTAATCAAATAAAAGGGTTAAACTGGGGTGCATGGATTGCGATTCGGGTCTCATTGCATTCTCATTGCGGAGGCCTCTGGAACATGTCGTGCAATGGATCAATTCATCCCTTTTCTCAGGAGTCCGTACCGTCTAAACTCTTACCCGTTTCTTCAGAAGTGGTGGGGACGTCTAGTGGGTAGAGCCCTGGGCCACTGACTGGATGACCTGGGTTCTATTCCCGGCGACGCCCGTTGGCACTCTCAGCTTCGAGAAAGCCGAGCAATTTTTTGAGTTCTAGGTCTTCCCGTGGGAAACCACTCGCGGCACTGAGAATAAGGAACTGATGTGTGAATGTATCGCACCATTGAGCTTAGTATTAGGTGAGCTCTACACCCATCCATCGAACCTACCTTCGGGTTGATTAATGTGGTGTTTGGAGGTGATTCAGGTGTGCTCCGTGCAAGCCGAATGGTGTGCACGAACACCAGCCTTCTCTTACTTTGAAATAAATACATAATTTTTAATGCGGAAGCCCGTTCGAAATTCGTTTACTCAAATACTATTTTGGCTAAAATCCCTAGGCCCATGCACTGATTCCCTAAAATTCGATATTTATTCCTTGGTTATCCCCAAACCCTATTTAACTGTACACGTAGATTATTTTAAAGCCGAAAAAACATTTTTGCTGATGACATTGAGAATTGATTTTTCAAAATCAACCCGAGACGGAAGTCGATAAACTAAGGAATATTTGGGATCGCAGCATTGCTCAAATAAGTTATGCGCTTATTTGACATCATCTGTGCGATGGAAATAGTTGAAATTTCTTTCGTATTAACTCTGGGCGCTTTTTCATTGCTTGTATTCTGCTCGTTTGCGCAGAATGACCCCCCCTAGCGAGGCTGGCCGTTGGCACCCATGCCAACGGTTGGTCGTTCGGCCGACGGTTGGAGGTTATACATAGTATATCCAGGGCCCTGCCAACTTTCGCGGGAACCGTTCAGTAATCCAGGCGCGAGGATTTCCTTGCCACTAACTCCAAATTCGTGAAAAACCGTATGGTTGCTCGGAGAAAGAATATTCCTCCGTCTTTACCATGCGAAATATATGAATTTCGCATGCCTTAAGCCGGGTCAGCCGGAACTCTCCCCTCTGCTGGCCACTCGCTGTTTTAATGATAATTCCCAAATCAAGTCAATTGTGATGGAAAACAAAGCGGTTGAAAACATTACCTTTGCGGGATGTTTTGGAGTCGGGATCTTGTTATCCGTCTGCCGATTCTGTGGGATTTCAAGCGTTACTTTCCCGAGGACACCACTCCCTCTTGGAAGCTGCCCGAGGACCAGTAAGCACATGCTTCAGCCATTGCCCGTCAAAAGGCAATGGCGTCCTGTGCGTTTTCTTGGCTTTCCCTAAACTACAATTGAGATTCTCTTCCAGCGAAAAAAACGATTGGTCTTCGTATTGTTTTTTTAGACAATAGATCTTCCTTGTAAAACTAGTAACAAAGCTAGACGGAGGAGAAACGGTGTAGGGAATATGAGATAACTGCTGGCGGGCATTTTAATGGATAGCATAACTCTGATGTTTGATCGCCTTTGAGCCAAAGGGATTGGACAGAGTTATAATCCCTCAAAAAACATTAAATTTTCTGAATCCGATTTCCTACCTCATAATTGTGTTACATTGAATATGGATGGGCAGTTTGGATGGAACTACGGCTCAGATGAGCTTTGCTTCCCGCCACTGCTTACGTACCTGATGCTCACACCCCCCTGCAAGGGATCCATGGATTATTATTCAGAAGATTGTCGATGGTGGCATGATTCAGGCAATTGCTGCTATTCGCAAAAAGTTAAACTAGTCCGCGCATATGTGTTCTGCAACTTTTTTAAAGTTGCCGACTAAACTGATATCCGCAATCCGAATGATTACACAAAAATTCTAAGGACATGAAAATGGCATATAAAATGGTGACAACTGAAGTGAAGAAATTCTTTTCGTTAATTTATCTAGTTCTTTCGACTACCGCGCTCATGAGGCGCCAGTGTTCACTTTGTGTGCTCACGTTTCAGTTTGTCTATCCTCGCATCTCAATTATTTCTCAAATTTAGAAGACAATGATAGCATCATGTATATCATCATCATATCAGTGGTTTTCAAAGTGGAACTCCCACCGTGCTCTTTTTTTTTAAGGCGATTATAAATTGCAAATGCATCTGAAGACAATGAAAAATATATCTCGGCAAAGAGACATTTGAGGAGATGATGATATATCGCCATGAAAATGTATGAGACGAAGAAGTTGTTGAACGTTGAATATGCATAAAGCCCTCTCGATGAGCGAATCCTCAAAGGCAAGGATGGGGGGAGGTTTATTTCCGTCCCAGCGCTCAGTGCTAGAACAGGGTGCCCCTAAGGGTCAACGCCGACGAGGCCTCTGACGTCCTTGCACGTGCTTAGCGGCCACATTGAAGGGTTAATGACGGCTCGAAGGCCTCGTCTCCCCGCTTATGCTTACGTGCGCCCGTTCCTTCCGACTGCGCTTCTTTTTCCCTCGCACAGAGCGCCAGAGCGGGGAGTGGTGCGCGACTCGGATTAGCTCCTGAGGAACGATGGAAGTGCGAAAAGGAGGTAATGCTGGGCGGTGGGTGTACGAGGGTTGCTGTTAATATTATGAGCCTTGACAACACTAAGTGCTTTTGGCGCCATCTGACGTTTCCATCTGAAAGTTTGGCCCTTTTTAAAATAATTTTCTCCAAAGCATTTTGTCGTTTGATCATAACTTGTGCTGTTTACAGTGAGTCGAAAATTTTGTCTCGGCGAAAAAATGGATTTAATTCGTGAAGACTTTCATGCGATAAATTTTTACGACTTTCGACGTGGATTATCAAGGCAGGAGTGCATCGATCAACTTACTTCCAATTTTGGCGATGAAGCCCCATCCTATGCCACTGTGAAACGCTGGTATAACGAATTCCATCATGGCCATTGTTCGTTCAGCGACGAAAGTCGTGAAGGTCGTCCAAAATTGAGATTGAGGCATCCTCGGGAATTAGGATGACGAGCATCAATATGAACATTTCGCTGTGAAAATAATTTGTTCCCGTTGGATCCCGCATAATTTGACAAAAGCTGAAAAAGATGCCCGTGCCAACTTGTGCAAGGAATTGCTCAAGAAATACGATCGCGGTGCATCAAAAGCTATGTATAACATCTAAACAGGTGACCAATCTTGGATATATGCGTATGAGCCCGAAATAAAATAGAAATCCACTGTATGAGTCAATCAAGACGAGCCAAATCCGACAACAGTGATTCGTGCACGAAACACATCGAAGCAAATGATCGCCTGTTTCTTCGGAATAACTGGACATGTGGCAACCGTGCCGTTAGAGCAACGTAGAACCGTGAATTGTGAATGGTACACGACAATTTGTTGGCCAAAAGTGCTTGGTGAAATACGGAAAAAGAAGCGGAAACGTAGGATCATTCTTCATCATGACAATGCAAGCTCTCACAGATCGGCTGAAACAACTATCTATTCGACTGGCCGAAACGTCGGATTGATGGGTCATCCTCCATACAGCCCTGATTCATCACCAAATGTCTTCTTTTTATTCCCGTGAATCGAGAAAAAATTGCGTGGCCAACGTTTTTCGGCGCCAGAAGAAGCCGTTGTTGCATTCAAAAACCATGTTTAGGAGGTACCTCAATCGGAATGGAAAACGTGTCACGAAAATTGGTTCGAGCGCACACAAAAATGTATTGATTATCATGGAGAATACTTCGAAAAACAATGAAGCAATTTTCAGCAATAAATTACCTGCCTTTTCATTATTAGGGCTGAAAATATAAATAGCAACCCTCGTATCCAGGCGAGAGCGGGGCAGAGCTCGGCGCGAAAGCACTGCACTCGAATGAATGACGACTCATCATGGGCTCTCGTCTCTTAGTTCTCCGGGCTCCAAATCAATTTTTTGGGGAGAGACCACAGATCTCGCTGCCTCATTCCCGGACGGGGTGCCGTCCGAATGTAGTAAAGGACATTTCAATACTATTTGATCGGGCTTCGGGTAATTCATGACGTTCAGTGTGCCGTGGAGGTTTCGTATCCACGTTGGGTACACCAAGACGGTACTTAAATGGCGTCAAACTGGGTTCCTCCACGTGAATAACTGACCCAAATCCACACGATAGTAGAAGAGGGTTGAAGGTGGATGGGCAAATAGCCTCATTTTAATTCTCCCTTAGGGTTTTTATTTCCAGCAGTGATCCATAGGCTGGTGGAATGATTTCTCCAACGGTCCGAATTTTTTCTGACACGCCACAATAATAGTTACAAAACATATGGAATTTTTTTCGCGAACGCCAATGAGTCTGGCGAGGACATTTCTCATCAAGTCCAGCGGTATGCCACAAAAATGGATTTCTTTAAATTCTTATTCGTATTTGATATTGCGTGAATATATATTGTGTGCGTGTGTGTGTGTGTGGGTTTATGAAATGAATATGAAGTTAGCACAAGCGAAAACAGTCAAAAACACAGAAACACACAAAAATGAAAAGAAAATCACTAGTTTTCGAATTTTCGGTGGTACAAGCCACCTTTCTCAAGGGAGAGAAGGAAGGAACTCCTTCCTAGGATAGACGTAGATTGGAGGCTTTTGAGAATATGTGGGTGTGGAGAAGGTGAAATTGACCGAAAGGAAAACAAATGAGGAAATGCTTGGAAGGAGAGGGAATCGCTGGGAGAAATCATAAGGCGGCAGGAAAAATGGATGAAAAGCATATTGATTGGAAGTGGGATGTTGAAGACAAACAATTGAATGCGGAGAGCTTTGCTTGTATCTATCTTTCCTGTCTCCTTATGATTTCTCCCAGCGATCCCCTCTCCTCTCCCACTTCTTTCTTTGTTTTCTTTTCGGTCCATTTCACCTTTTCCATTCTTCTCCACTTCCACATTTCAAAAGCCTCCAATCTACGTCTATCCTCCTGCTTCATTGGCCACGTTTCCGTGCCGTGCCTAACTACGCTCCATATCAAAGTTTTCATGAGTCTTTTCTTAATATCCTTACTCAACGTCCCTGTCAGCAACTCCCTCCTTCTTGTGAAAGCCTCTTTGTCAAGTCCATTTCTTCTTCTTATGTCCCCACTGCTTTGATTAATTTGGCCTAAAATACTTTAAGGATAAATAAACTTCCAACTGGTTTGGTTTATGACCTCCTATAGTATATGTATGCGTTTTTCGGGCGCGCTTACGTGTATGTGGTGGAGAAATATAAATTAGTACATGGATTATCAAATAAAAAATGACCAATAACTTATAATAGGAATTCAAGAAACGAACAGTTTACCAAATTATTAGCTGTCAATATTTTGTTAAAGAAGGGAAGAAATCAATTTATTAAATTAGTTAGCTGGAGATATGAAAATATTTATGTGGGTGGGATAGCCTCACTGAAACATAAATCGCCCCTGGCAACCTTAAGCGAGAACCCATAAGATTCCATCTCTGTCATATTCCCGGACCAGTTTGTGCTAGCTAAAGTGCTTCAATTTAATGAATGAATGAGGGTAACGTTTGCACTTCCATTTAAGCTTCACTTGGTTAGGCTAATTAGAGCGACGTTAGCGTTCGGCGTCGGTCGATTCTGGTGATATCTAAGTCACGAGTGATATCGTTATTCAGACCGCGGGTAAGGCATCTCGACTCCGGAGTGACGCCCGGAATGGGCGACAGACAGCCCTCCCCTTGGTTCGGACGAGGCGACGCGGCGCGTGCGGGCGGAGGGCCATCGAGTGGCCGATGGCTCGCGAGGCACGCGATTGGATTTATAGAGCCGGCAACCACCCCGCCGGCCCCTCGCCAAGGCTCGTGTCACGCAAGGGCGTGTGGCACGGGGTCATCTACGGTCACCACCCGTAAAATAGAATAAAAACACATGGAAAACTAACAAATTCATGCCAATTCACATCCTTCGCGTTGCTTCGAATCTCAATGGCGATAGTTCTGCCTACCGGCGTCCTCAGATCGTCAGCCATGGCAATAGTCTACCAATGCGCGCAATGGCGTGTTCCAGCCGCTTTCTGCCGCGGCGAAGTATTTCTGTGACCCTTACTACACACAAGATTACTAGAAACCGCGGGAGATGCGGCAACAGTAACTTATAACGGAGCCATCCTCCATTAAATGTGCATTACGATGCAACAATCCCGGTCAAAGCGAATGATTGTCACACTGTGAAACCGCTGCATTCAATGGAGGGGTCAGAGGATTGTTTCTTGCATGCTTCCCGTCAGCGCAGAATGTCGTGCGTCCTAAGTTTAATGACAACGGAGTTAGACAAAGCTAGTAACTTATTTCATCAGAGTTTTATCATTAAGATTGATAAACTGATCATAAATTAGCCAATTTAGAATTACATACGCAAACACGCTAATAATGAAGCATTCTACCTCCCATTCTCTTCGATTATTACGTGAGCAACGACTTTGGATGAACATATCAGGTTCCTGTAACTTTAATTTCTGAAATATGGATTGAAATGATTGCTTTAGTACCATTTTAAGGTACTCACTGGCAATTATTCAAATAATCTATCGGCAGAAGAGAAAATATTCTGAGATCTCAAATTTTACTGCCATGGTAATGCCCTGATGTATGCCTTTAAAAAAACCCCAGCTTAGATATTTCGGCCTGATTGGAAACTGCAGATCGTCACCGCGAATACGTGCTTCCATCAGCTACTGCGGCCTTCGATCGGAGCGGTTGGCTCTTCTTCGTGCTTAAAAGTACAGTGACTGACTTATGTTGGAACTCTCGGAAACTCGTACATTAAGTAGGATACCAAACCATGAGTAGACTCGATTAAATACTTTGGCGTGACCCTCACTCACGACCTCTCCTGAGTGAAACGCATATGGGCAATAAGCATGGACAAGTTAACAAAAATTAAGATTCATATTATTGGTGCCTTGCCAGCGTACTTAATAGGCCGACAATTCACTGAGGCGCGATGTTAACCGGGCTTAGCAATTTTCGTAATGGCAGTGGTTTCAAGAGATATCCGTAATCCTGAAGATAAACCAGTTTTGGCAGGTGACCTTAATTCCATACAACACCAGTGCGATACATGGTTTTTAGAATTGAACTTAAAAAAGTGTATAGTGGTGAATTTTTGGAAAAAGAGCAATTCCCACCCGAACGCCTAATGCATCGGGAACACCGAAATGGAATGTGTAGACTCGATTGAATACCTCTTGCACACGACTTCTCCTGAGTGAAACACATGCGGGGCTTATGTGGGCAACTAACAAAACATTAGGATTTATTGGAAGAGTACTGGGTAAATGTGATGAAAAGATTGAAGAGAAATGTCTTCTTGAAATGAAATCTTTCGCTGGTAAGGCCTCATTTAGAATATGCTGCTAGTATGAATGGGATCCTCACGAAGTTGGATTAATTGCCGAATTGAATCGCGTGCAGCGTAGAGGAACTAAATTTGTAAAACGCTGCTATGATAAACTGAGTAGCACGTCAAAATTATTTGAGCAGCCAGGCTGGGAATCACTCAATGGAGCGATGGTTTAATTACAGATTGAATCTCTTGCGTAAATTGGAAGGAGGTCTCTTTAGCAGTGACATTGAAATGGTATCATTAACCCCATCGTATAATGGTAGGCGAGATCATGCCAATAAAATTAGAGAGATTAAGTTTAGAGCGGAGAAATTTAAAATTTCATTTTTTCCACGAATGATAAGCGATCGGAATAACATAGTCCGATCTCGGTATGGTCATATTCGAGTCAAAATTATTCTGGTGATTATTCACCCCATGCCACACACCCTATTTTAGGAAGATACTTGAGTCAAAGTTAAACTTATTTAAAAATAATATATTGGATAGAAGGCTAAAAAATCCAACAAGTAATTGTGTCAGTTTTGTTTAATTGCTAGTCTGAAAAGATCTAATTTCAGTTCATATTGGTTTGATTTGACTAATCGAAATAAATTCCAATGAGAAATATCTAATGGGCAGGAAGGGTGTTTGAATGGTTGGGGAAGGAGAGAAGCATTCACTAAAAAACCCCGAAAAGGCATTCAAATCTATATGCCAGAGAAGTGTTAATTTTACCCCTCATAAAAGTTCTTTGGTATGCGAAACAGGAGGGAATGAAAGAGTACCACATTCATTTAGATAGCTTCACCATATTAAGGTGTGCCATGCAGAACTGGAAAACGACTCAAGTGGGGATTCATCCCTTGATCCTTCAAGAGAGCAGGCAGAGCTGACTATTAGGAATGTACAGTACAAAACCTGAGTTTCTCGCGACAAACAGGAAATTATGCAGCCCCAAATCATATTGGGAGGTCATCCAGGATAAAATAAGAGAGTGCTGGGCACCGTGACCGATGGATGTTGAAGTTCTTGCTAGATACATAGTCATAACAAAATTGAATCCAGCAGCCCGAAAAAAATTAAATTTGAGACCAGTATTGAATAATATAGTAAAAAAATATGGTATGATGCTTGCAGGCATGTGTGAATCGCGCCGGGCTATTTAATGTATAAAAGCTGACATATATATTCAAATGCCTGCATGAAATAATATTTCTTGCTGCATGGCTGGTGGCCTAAAAACCCCTGCCACACTCCGTGCATAGTGTAGCTTGGCTCTTGTTGTTGGCCTACAAGCCTTCGCCACCGGGCCTTCCCTGATGCCGGCGAGAAATTCGAGTTCCCATTCACACATCGAGAAAACAAGATAAGAGGCATTCTTGAATGCATCTCCACTTTTGTGTTTTACTTTTTGCTTCGAATTCCAGTCACCTGGAGACGGATTCATTGGAAGATAATCTCTCATTGGCTATTTCATTTAATGGCATTGCCTTGCAACCAACTCTTTTAAAGGAAATCCTATTTTGACAAAGAATTGACGGTTGCTTTTTGAACCCCAATTTTCGAACGGTTCCATCATGGTCGAGCGCAGTTTCAGGTCCATCCAAGACATTCTCCAATGATGAAGGTCGGTTTCGGACGCTCCCTTGGCTACTGATTTGATCATCACACGTGATATTCAACTCTCATTCCCTTCTTCAGTTACCTATGGCCACTCCTCCGTACCGCGTAGAAGACCTCTTCCTCGCTCGCTCGACAGCTCCCCTTCCCCCGCGGCCATCCCGCCCACCACACGGCCGCATTTCTTTCATTTATTTTTCCCTTGCATCTTCTGATTTCGCATTGTAATTTCCACTCTTCTCCCGGCACATGTAAAACCTCGACGTTAGTCCGTCTTATTTCGTCTCTTCTACTCCAGAGCCAGACCTCAGAAGTCTTCAATCTGAGTTCTTCCTCTTGTTGACTCTAAGATATCTTCCCACGTCTTTCAATGACTATTACGGACCAAAAGTAATTGTACATTAGCTTTTCATTAAAATATCACGGTGCGTTATGAGTGAGTAGTGGACCGGTGAGAGTTTCCGACACGCCACTCCGTTCCCTCTCGTCTCGTTGGAGCGGGGAGAGAGAGGCAGCCCTCCCCCCTCCTCCTCAACTCCCTCCCGGGACATCTGCCGCCGTCCCGTTTATCACGGCTACTTGAGGAAATCAATTTACGAGTTCTCGGAAAATAGTCTGATAAATATTCGCAGAACTTTCGCATTCCCACACTGCATATTACGCTGCGCCATTTATTATCCTCTGCAGACTACTTCTGTGCGATGGCAAGGACTCACAGACTGACCTCTGGCTCTGATAAACGGCCCCCCCCAGGTCCCCACGATCGCAATGGTAGGTGCGAAGCGCGTGGGGCGCTCGCCGCCGCCCAGCGCTCTCCCCAAGGGCAGCGCTGCCCAAGTGCGCCCCGCCAGACGCAAGGAAAGACGCCCGCTCGCCCCCCCCCACCCCACCCTCACCCCTCGCCGCCCTTCATGAACCGGTCCCACGTAATGGCTCGGCGTATTTTCTCGCGTCTGACAATTCGCATTCTCTTTTTACCCCCCACCCCCTTCGCTTTTTTCCTTTCGCCCGTACCCCCTCCCCCCCTTTTGATAGTCTCCATGGTTGGCAATCGCCCCGGGGCGCCGAAGTAGCCAATTCAAAACACGTATTCCGTTAAGGCTGCTTTCCGAATGCACCCTCCCCTCCCCCGCCCCGCCCACTCCTCTCCGCCCCTAGCTCCCCTCCCCCCCCGCACACTGGGCGCATGCGTGCACCCTCTCTCCCCCCGTCGACCCGAACTCATTATTGCGTCCGCCAACTACTGCTCCGATCCCGTGCTTGCTGCAAATTTGTCCCCCTGCCCCCCTCCCTCTGCCCACCCCCATGCCCCCCTGGCCCCCCGCCCACCCGCTTTCCTAACACGCGCGCGCGGCGTCGCCCGGACCGCGGGGGGGGGGGCGGGGGGGGCGGGGGGGGGGGGTTGGAACCTTCGCGTGCCCTCCCGGTTTTTTCCCCTCTTCTGCGATGCTCGAGTCGACATCGAAATTTATTAAAATCCGACGGCACATCGCCTTCTCATCTCACAGTGCTCCTTTCTTTCGGCCAAGCACTTAAGGAGAGGATTTAATGATGGATGAGACACATTTCGTTCCCCAGGTCCGTTGACAGGTTTCCCCTCTGCCCCTGCGAGGCCAAATGGAGGAATAGTCTCGAATCATCTCCTCTCCCAGTTTCCTCCATCGATTTCGTCGCGATATTATTTCTCCACCCGGATCGGAGTGGAGTCGTCATTCGCCCCACCCGACCACGGGGAATCCGCCGGCGACAAACGCTCTCATCCGAGGGACCACTCTATGTATATATGAAGGGACGCTTCATTTACTCCTCTCGCGAGACTCGATTAATTTGGGGGAGAAAATATTACCCTTTATCCTAGCTAGTAACGGCTCGACTGCTCAAAATTTAATGAGGACATTGAACTGGTGCCTTATGGGAATTCCTATGCCTTAATGAAAATATTTCTCGGTTCTTCCGCTTTTAAAAATTTCTTTGAGCTGTCACGCTGAAAAGGCAGAAATTATGAGTAGACTTTATCTAAAACATAGAGACTATAGCTCATTCACTACTCCATTTAAAATATTGGGTATAGTTTTTTATGCTTCTCTTCTTAGTATTCCAGTAGTGGCGTTTTCGTGAACACGTGACCCTATGAATTCCGTACAGATTCACAGATACACGTAAAATTCGAAAAGTGCTCAAAAGTTGTTCAGTGGACCTCAAAATATGCGTGTGCCTTTAAGAGTTAGGCAGGATTTTTCTAAGTGAAGAAATCTTTCCCATTTCCTTTGTAAAGAGTAAAACGCCGATTTGGAGCCGATTTAGATTTTAAAATTGCTCCGAAAGTGTGACATAAAACAATGTGGAATGACATTTCGACGGCGATATAGTGAAATATTCACTATTGAATTGAGGTATCCGTTGGCTCCCGTTCGTTTATCGAGTTCCTCATTAATCACCGAGCGTTTGATTCTGATTTGAAACATCGAACGCACCTGAAATACCCCGTATATATTTTAATTTAACCGGTCGTGCCATACTGGAGATACCATGGATACTGGTATGTTCCTTGTGCCACAACTTGTATGAATTCCACAAAATAACGCTGGAGAGCATTTCGCGTTGATATTGACCCACCTGCTGCACCACTCTAAGCAACCTGGTTGGCCACCTTGAAGGCGTTATGGTTCAACAGTAAAACCGGTAACTTAAATTGAAAAAAAAATACAGAAGAAAATGCCTTAATTTACCGCAAGACATTTCTAGCGTTGTAAAAGTTCGGAGGGTAGAGAATTAGGAAATACATGGCTTATATAAAAAGTACCGGGAAAAGTTTCGGAAAATAGATTTATTTCAGATATTGCTACAACGCCTCAAAATTCTTTAAAGTATACATCCCTTGAGAGCGTCGACACACTTTAGCCAGAGCGGCTTTTCCACGACTCGAAGGCTCCCAGTGGGTAGGCGGAAGGTCCTTAAGGGTGCAAGCTTCTTTGACGACACTTAGGGTGCCATGGTGGTGGTGCCCTTTGAGGAAGGATGTCGCTTTTGGGAATAGGAATAATAGTCTGTTGGTGACAAGTGCCGGGACTGTAAGGGGGTTGGGTAATCGTCGCGTAGCCGTTGCAGGTCTTGACAGCCGTTGCGGTAAGTTGACACTCGACTCTGCTCTTGGTAGTTCGTCAGAACCTTCGGGACGAAAATAGCAAAGGTCTTTCACAACCTCAAATTTTCAGTGATAATGGTGTGTGCACTGTCATCTTATCAATTCCAATATACGATCTGCGGTCATGCGCACACTTAATCGACGACGGCCTGAATTCCGCGCTTCAAACGCAAATATCAGGACAAAATTTTTTCCGATACTTTTTATAAAAACCTTGTATTTACTAGCAGTGTTCGGAGAAAAGTGAGTAGCAGTCTTTCATCATAGGATAGCGGATAGAATCTATTAGTTACGATTCCCGAAGAAAACTGAATTTTTAAAATGTAATTGGTCCACGGTCAAAACTGAGTACACATCGATTTATCACGGGAGTTAAAACTTGATCCTCGGCAGAATCGCATTTGTCATTTCAAGAAGAAGATTATCCTTCAGTCCGTTGATAATTGAGCCTTTGAACGGAAGAGTTTGTCCGAGGTGGCGTCTTCCAAAGGTGATCTGCCTCTTGTTTTCTCGCCGTGGTCCACCGCCGTGGTCCATCGCCGTTTCTTCAGGGCGATTCCCTTTCGACTTTTAGATGCGCCCCGACGATGCAGGCCGCCTTCTCATGGTGCTCCCCCACCCCCTGCGCACCACCCTCTCACAAACCCGGCAATGAGTAATTAAAAAATTTAAATGACCCTCGGCCACATGACAGGGTTGCAAAAAATTCATATATATATATATATATATATATATATATATATATATATATATATATATGTATACATATATATATACACACATATATATATATTCATTCCTTCGCATTCGTTTTTGTGTTGTGTTTGTGAAATGCCTCTCGGCTTCAATTTATCTTTGAATGTGGGCGCAACAAATTTCGGGAGGCAGAATGAAAATGAAAATTTGAGCGCTTTCGCTGAGCCTCTGCAAATATTATTTGCAGAGGCCGTCAAGGGCAACCGGTATTCATGCAGGCAGGAAGTCGTTATCGTTTACATGATATTCATGAATGAGTGCCGGCAATATTCGCATTTAGAAAACGATAAACGCTCTCATTCGACCGGGATGACGAAAGAAAAAAACGGCTCTTGGTGAAAGCTGAAACCATTGTTGAGTGGGCCGTCAAAGCCCAAGAGTCTCATCAAATGTAAATTCATGCGAGTTGATAAGTAAATGATTAGTTTTTTTCTCAAATACCTTCTTGGGCTGAGGTTTAAGGGCGAGGTTTTGAAATCAATTCCAATGTATTGCCACATTAATTTACGCGAATATGATATTGAATGCGTCTTCTTCCGTTTTTTAAACCAACTTTAAATCTTCGAAGGCGAAACTTTCCAGTTGGCTCTGGTAGATGGCATTAAGTATCGAGGCCAATGCCTGCTCGAGTGCCAGTGGATTGCTGTTTCAGTTTTCTTTTCAATATATCATTTCGTACATTCCTCCCTTTTCCTCCAAACATAGCGATTCCATGAAAACAGAGGGAGCGTGTGCCAGAGCAGCAAGCGATAACACTTGCCATGGCATGGTCACCACTTTCACGCGAGGCACGCGAAATCAGCTGAAGATCTGGAATGAAAGAGATGGAGAGAGAGCGGCTGATTGGGTACCAGGGAGGGAGGCTCTCACATTTAGGCGTAATTTCATTTTGGCTCTCTTGATTTTCCACACCCAATCACGATCAGCCTTCACTCTCAACTCCATTGCTGTTGCAACTTCGTCCGGAGTAAAGAGGAGCAAGGAATTAATGCTATGGAATCATATCAAACCTATCGCAACAAATGGAAGGAATGGATTGTAAAAATTAAACTACTCTGATCTCATCTCCATGGTATTGCTTGGCGCGGGTTCAAATTCTGGCGGTGTTGAATATTTTTCAGAGGTATCTCGATCCCTACTTGAGGTGCTTTGCGGAGTACGCCGTCTGTCGGATGGAACGTTAAACTGCGGACTCCTTGGCGCCTTTCGTAAAGAGTAGGCTAATGCCGACGCCGGGTTTCTCTCCACCCTTCATCCTTTCCTGTCCATCTCCTATGGCGCAAATGACCTCTAGGGTGTGTGGTAGGGGTTGAATAGACATCAGAATGATTTAGATCCAAATTTGATGACCCTTCCGCGGTCGGACAATGTCATTCTGATCCCTTAACGCTCGTGGAACAAATGACATCTTAAATCAAAATCATTGATAAAGAGATAGCCTTGATAAAGAGACGTCTTAAATCGATCTATACTTAACTTGATCGCCCTGATCATATTTCATCATCTCTCCCACTGTAGTACGAAGGGGGTAATAATACACCTTCCACATTAATTGCTAAACAGACACCCTTCCAGTTTATGCAAGATATTTAATCTGTAATATTTAACCTTCGCACCGTTAGTGATTCCCAGCCTATCTCCTTTGATAATTTTCATACGCTTCTAAGTTTATCACAACATCGTATTTTACAAATCTAGTCCCTCTACGCTGCACGCGATCCGATTCGACAGTCATTCTAACCTCGTCAGGATCCCATTCATACTAGCATATTCTAAACGAGTCCAAACCATCGAAAGATAACATTTCTCTTGGACCTTTTCATCACATTTCCCCAGTATTCATCTAATAAATTCCAATTTTTTTGTATAAGAATTTTAGTTTTTGTTTTTCAGATCTTCTCCCTTCTTAATTGTATTTTTTGGAGTGTCGCCATTTTCACTAGTTGGAAAACATTGCAAAAAGGTCGCTTCTCCTAGGTCGTATTGGGAAAATTTAATCAGGTAAACTTAATGAAAGAATTAAATGCAATAAATTTCTCTTGCTTGTCAGGTTGAAGATATTTGAGTTATCATACCTGCTGAAATAATGTCATGCGCAAATGTATGACGAGTAAGACCCGAATTCGTTGAGCGGTTGCCAAGTGATGCATTTCCTTTGAATTCTTGAAGTCGAATTTCTTAAATGAAAAAATCATTGGATGGAGAAAATAGACATTGATGCACTTCACCTGCATGTATGCCCCCACATCCGCCGAGGGCGCCCGGCCCTGGGGGGGGGGGGGAGGTGCCCAACTTCTGCGCAAACAATTACGGAGGCCGCTCGAATTTCTCGAATTAGCAGGGTTGAGAAAATGCGAACACTCTGGCCTTAACGAGATATCGTCCACTGGACCGCCCGTTGTGCTTGTCGATGACGTCAGACCCCCGCTCCCCCCCGGGGGGGGGGGGGGTGAGACGGCAGAGAAAGACACCCGCGCGGGGAGGAAGGATTCGGTACCCACTCGATCTGCAGCTATGTTTCGTTGATCTATTGAAATGCTACCGCTGCACGCGATCCAATTGCGCAAATAATCCAATCGAGGACCCCATATATGTACTTGAAGCGTATTTTAAATTAGGCATAATCAGCTAAAGATAGCATTTCTCTTTGACCTTTTCATCATATTTACTCCGCTTCACACATCTTCTAATGTCGTAAATGCTAATTTTTTGTTAGCTTGTCCACAGAACCCCCCCTAGTATGTGTTTCACCCAGGAGATGTCGTGTGTTAGGGAATTGCCTAGGTATTTAATCGAGTGTACCCATTCAATTACGGTGTTCCCGATGCAGTAGGCGTTCGGGTGGGAATTGCTCTTTTTCCGAAAAGTCAACACCATGCACTTTTTTAAGTTCTATTCCAATTGCTAAGGGTCGCACCAGCGTTGTATAGGTCTTCTGATAAAGCTGCTGCGTCCTCGGGATTGCGTATATCTCTGTACACCACTGCCATTACGAAATTTTCCAAGCACTACCAACGTCGCAAACCACTGCAATGTCGGCCTACTTTCGTTTAAATAGTCGCAACGGAAGAAAATCCGGAAACCAGAGAGATTTGAAGGTGACATTGACCGCTGTAACCAGCCAAACTATTGATGTAATCCTTTGATACACTCATATGCGGTAGGCGCACATGTGGAACCCAAAAGCTCGGAGAATCAGAAATAATAATTTACATGTTTTCCGGAGATTCGCACTTTTATTTGATTTGAACAATGTGTATTAATTTGTGAGAATAAAAAGGTACTTATTAGAACTATGCAACTGTAATTAAACAATATGCTATCGCGAAATCGTACGATGAAAATATCTAACCTCATAAGTACTATATATATAGATATATTTTTTTCTACGCCATGTTGTATTTATTTGCTTCTCAGAATGTTGTACATGTACAAGCTCTAGTTTGAGAATTGATTACAGAAGTAAATGACATATGCCGGTATTACTAATTCCCTACTGCATTAAACATACTCAAAGACTCCCATCCTTCTTCAATGGGGCCTTATAAAATCTCCATGTTCTATTCGGTTTATCTCATCGCTGAGCGAGGATTACTATTCTGCCCCTGCATCATGCCCAGAAAGCCGCTGCAAGGATTGGATCAGTAATTTTAAGCATTCTCCTGAACTTTCGGAGTATGGAAATGAATGCGAGCACATTCGTAATTGGGTGTGGTTTATGGCCCTGAGTAGTGGGATAATGGGGAGGAAACGAGAGGAATAAGGCGAAAATAATTTAAAAAAAGATAAGCGAGGATCCGCAATTGACCGTTGGGAATGCAAATCTTCGAAAAAACTTCATATGAACTGCATTGATCAAAAATATAATAAAAGTATTTCATACCGATAAGATCGGAAAATGCTACTCGTATAATACACGATTCATTGAGGAGACGAAATACACTGATGGTTTAAGATATATTAAAGGGAAAAATACCACTAGTTTGTTGTGATGTTACCGCCAAGTTTAGAAAATATTTTGTATATATATTTGGCAAATATCAGCAAATGTAGCAGCATAGCGAAAATACCCATACTATAATTGGAATCTAACGTCTTCCGATGTGCGCACCAGCATTTCAAAAGTGCCGGCCTCCAATGGTGTCCGTTTAAATCTCTAAAGAAATAGGTCGTAACAAAATAAAAATTTATGTGGAATAGCAAAGTGTCTTCTTTCATCGTGAAATATTTCCGCCATGTTACGCCTGAGAAACCGTGTCACTCATTCCTGGGATTATACTTCCGATTTTACTCCACTGCACGGGATTGCAGGACGGATGTCATTTGGACGAGATTTACGGAGTTGCCATTCCAGGGCCATGATGCCAAGACCGAGGTACGGGGGTGGCGATGTGGTTTTAGAACCATCCTCTGAACAATGAATGCCTGCATACATTTCTCTGGTCGGAATACAATTTCTTACTTCGTCAACCGGTTCCCTTCATTGGACTCAAGAAGATAGAATAAGTTCCATCGTCATTGGCAATCACTTCCGGTCAGTAATTCCATTTGTTTTAGAAACAGCATGACCCAACAAGGCCGATGAGAGAGAGCGTTGTTAGCGGGAAAGAAAGTTCCATTACGCTCATGATGAGTAACGGACACTGGCAGTATGGAGGGTGGATATTTTGAGAAATTTCAGTTTGAGGAATAAGTTTTTGTTTAGCGGTTACGCCCCGTGCCACCACTTTTGCCTCCGGGATCATGCACAGGAAGCTCCGAAAATTCGCGAGTGGGCAACTCTAGGCGCGGGCAAGTGGTGGTGGGACTGGATAAAACGAACGGCAAGGGCACTCGCCCCGTCAACCATTGGTCAGGCAGGTGCATCCGCGACACCACTGCGTGTGCCGTGCACTTCCCGCGAGCGGAGAAAAAAAGAATGTCGAAATGTGCAGCGCACGAACAAAACAAAACGGACACGCGTGCAATGTTTTCGACGAGTCCCGAGCATGCACCTCCGGCAGCTGCGTTTCTCTCGTTCGCGAAAGCGCCCCCCTCCTTCCCTGGTCCGCGAATGGCGTCTTCGGGAGGACTTCTGTCTCCATTTATGATAGCTTGATTAATGCGCGGCCGGACCGCCGACGGCGTGTTGGTTGTTGGCGAAAGATGAAAATTCATAATTGACCTTTCCCCTCCACCCCTTTCGTGTCGTGTACCTCCCTATCTGTAAATCGCCCCAAAAGCCGTCTCCCCCTCCATCCACCTCCCCGTGGTGCACGCAATGTGTGGTGCACGGCATGGGGCGTGGAGGATCCGCCCAGCTGCTACCGCGGATCGAGGGAATGCGGCCGCTCCACGCCCCGCCCCTCCGTGCCAGTGTCCCTCACGCCCCGCTTCCTCCGGGCCAGACTTCGCTTGCCCTGCCAGGAGCAATGATAACTGCTCCTGGTAGGGTCACCCACAGGTCGAAGGTTAAGAGCCGGACGAAAGGTAGTCCACGCAGCGTCTGTTCCTCAGTGAGGCGGTCGCAAAGGCCGCGAGGGTGGCAGCCATTGATTGAGTCATGGTGTCACGTTAAAAACACTATTGAGGAAGGCAACGGGAAACCACCTCAATTGCGAACTATTCGCAAGAGTGTTTCGGTGAAAACAAATATCAAAATAAATGTCCTTCTGACATTCCCAAAATATATATTCTGGGGAATTCTTAAAAAACTTGAATCCCCAATTTCCCAAGAAATATTCATTAGAGGAAAAATGTGATGAGTATTTTCCTTAATAATAATAAAATCATTTGGAAGCCAAGACAACTTTAAACGTTAGTGTGGGAATATAGAAAATGACTAATTGAAGTAAAATTGAATAAATATGTGCAGGAGAGTTTTCCAAAAACTTTCAATTATTTAATTCATATGTTGTGCAGCATGTTTGCATTTTTTATTCATTTAAATACGTTTTTTTTTCACTTCCCACTCAATAAAAGTCTCTGAGTTTTGTTTTCATTTACTCTGGTGCATAAATATCCTCGAAAATATTGGGAAATATTAAAATAAAATTTATGTGAATTGTGTTTAATTTAAATATGCATGTAGATAATTTAATTGAACAATACCTTTCTTGCAAGTCTCTTTTTTCTCTGGGGTCATTGACTGACTCCTTGGCAATGGGATGCTTATTGGAATTATTGATAACTTCTAAGGTGGAGCGAAATGCCTAATCTTCAGCTGTCCGAAAAACATTTATTTTATTTTAGAAGGAAATTTTGCTTCGTGGATTCCACTCATCTGAATTGGTGCTAGCTAATCTGTTAATTTTTTCAGTAGTCTGCCGTTTAAAGTAGTTTCTGAATGGTCACAGGCCGAATAACGATATATTTACGTACTTGCCTCTCCTATCAAAACGCACCTCACATCCGGCACTACAACAAGTCCCTCTTCATATCCGTGCACCTCCTTCCTCCCGTCCAACATTCCTATCCCCTATTCCCACCCCTTCCTCGCTTGCCCAGCATTCTCCCCTCTATTATAGTCTTCAACATCCCAATGCCGATCAATATGCTTTGCATCCATTTTTCCCTCCTCCTTACGATTTCTGCCAACAAACCCCTCTCCTCGCCCACAATACCAAGCACTTTCTCATTTGTTTTCCTTTCTCTTCACTTCACCTCCTCCGTCCTTCTCCACACCCACATTTCCCAGTTTAGCTCCAGTTGGCCAATGTTTTAGTCACAGGCATTCGCACCAATCGTAACGTTTATTGCTCAATATTGGAAAATGAATTTAATTCCATTTTCCCTACACGCCACTGCATTCTTCGCGAGAACTGACATCACATGTGTTTCACATTTCAAATTTTGAAATGGAACAGGAAGAGAGTGGATTCTTCTGGAGCTGCCGCTGTTGGCGTGGTTGCCTTTAGCACATCGGGTCAAAGGCCTGCCCCTGGCGCCTCTCATCAAGTGCAGGCGCCGACGCCGGTGCAAGTTTCTCTCCACGTTTCTTTCCTAATTCCCAAAACATCCCAATTAAACCAAATTGCTCACAACTATCCCCACTGATGTGAATGAAATGATGCCGTGCGAAACGACCTTTTTCGGGTCTCACGCTGATTCACCGCTTCAGGAGAGAATGCGGGCGCAATAATGATCGTTGAAACTTTTCAGATGACAATCGGAGAACTGACGAGATTAAAGCATTTATCGCGGGGTCCGGAATATCATAATCATCACCATAATGACCACTTGCCTTTGAGACTCCTTCAGGTGTGTGCATCCCACCCCCCCCCTCGGCGCTGGACGTGACTAAGACGTCGTTCGAGAACACCTCTCACTGTCTTCGAGGGAAACCTCTCCAATTCATACAAACCAGTATTTGTTTAATATTAGGCAATTTGAAATTCACAATGATTTTCGCAGTCTTTTGAGGAAACTCTTTAGTTGCAGGTTTCCGAGGATTTCATCAAAAATTCCCTCCATTATTAGACTAGGAAAAGTAGATTTTAGGGGAAAGCCGATGACAAACTAGGTGATCGGCGCCATTAGGGATAGGTGGCTACATAGGTGAAGGTTGGGTATGAGGCGGACAGACACCCTGGGCTCGAGTTCACCTGCTCTTAGACTCAAAGGCGGAGGGCGCTCGAGCAAATTAAGTTTCGTGACTGCGGTGGCAGCAATAATACTGGTTATGTATGATGACACGGCATGAAAAGAGCATTTCTTTATTAATCATGGGTTGCGGAAGTAACAGCAATCTTAAATAAGGATTATTCCGTGCAGTTAGGTTCATGTTCGCGAGATTCACTACGTTTTGTTTGCTCTTGCACGAATGTTATCAGAAATGAATCCCAATTACAATCATAAAGCATACAAATGCATTAAGATGACACCAGAAAGCTCCGTCCGTCCGTCCTGAGCTGGAAGTGGTTCCCTCGACGGGGAACACACCGACGCTTAGAATGCATTCGAGCAATCTAATCATCCATTCTCGACGTCGCCAGAGCATCCGCGGGGGAGCGCCGAGTTTTAATTAAAAGACTTGGCGCTCTCCATGCCCTTAGGGAAGCCGCGCACGCCCTTAGGGGGAGGAAGGTTGTCGCCTCTCCTTCTCGATCGCGGATCCGGTTGCCGGGAAACCGCGGGGCGAGGGGGGGATAGGAGAGAGGCATTTCCTCCGTTTCCGACAGTCCAGAGCAATAAAAAAAACCAATTCCCCCCGCGCTCTTTAGCGCCGATCCCCGAGACAATGGCAGTACCGCGCTCGCACGCCGCTTCGGAGCGTGCGCGTGTCCTTCGAGGGTAACGCACCGGATGTCCGATGGTTGGCGGGTGAGTGGAGGGGGGTGCAGGTTGAAGCTCCTCCATTGAGTGCCCCGTGGGAAAAAGAGGGCGTGGCTTTCGATAGGGATCGTCCCGGGGTGCGACCCCGGCAACCACTGCCACACACCTCCCTGGACACGGTCTGACCGCACTGTTCGGGTCGCCCTTCCCCGACGCTCCGTCCGGACTGATTTTCCCCGTGACGTATCGAGCGAGAGCCCTCTGCCCATCCGCACATCTATGCACTACCTCGCAAGGATGTGTGGCAGGGGGTGTTCGGTCTTCCGTCACTCCACTTCTCCACATTCACTGCTTCCACACACCTGACTACACCGCTGACTGCACAAAGAAGACGAATGAGAAAACTAATTGAAGGGAATGGGCTCATTCTCTGCAGGTAATTACGAGGTAGCATTCTACTCATGCAAGATGGAAAATTCACAAATGAAATAGAATAATGACTCAAATACGAGGTTCTCTCGACAGCCACCCATGGGCACTTCGGAGGCGCCAGCCAGCGAGTCGAGACTGAATGTAACTTC
Source organism: Hetaerina americana (assembly GCF_022747635.1). Classification (NCBI taxonomy): domain Eukaryota; kingdom Metazoa; phylum Arthropoda; class Insecta; order Odonata; family Calopterygidae; genus Hetaerina; species Hetaerina americana. The sequence continues at coordinate 676,229 of NW_027287063.1, forward strand.
AAATTTCATAGTCCCAAACTGTTTTCGCCGGTGCTTATCCAATCTCGTCTTAGCGTTGTGTTACTGTCGCGAATAGAGCGCGGGAAAATCGAGCACTATAATCTATTCCTTTGGCAGTCCATCCCTCTACTCTTTTTTTATTTTTTTAGGGACACTACCAGTCATTGGCACCCTCGATGTTTGAGGGCATGATACAGAACCGTACCGGTGAGAAAGACTCACCCTTACCGGTCAATTTACAAGAATAATAAAAATGGCATTCGAGAAACTTGGCGGCTGTGTGTGTTTATGTTTGCGTGAAAGAGAAACTTAATAACTAACCTGGGGAATTGGTCCCCCAGCTAAAGTTAATAATGGTGGTTAAGGCTAAATAACAGCTAAAATCCTTTTTTTTTTTTCCCCCTATTGGGGAATGATTTCTTTTTTTTATGTATATTTTATTTTATTTTATTATTATATTTTTTTTTTTTTTTTTCTTTTCTTTTTACCAATTTTCAGCTTTTACATATATAATTAGTTTGCAAGAGTTGAGATTCTAATTGCTAATATATTGGGGAGTTTACGTTGGATCAGATTTGAATAGTAGGGAAAGAAAAATTGCGTGAAGCGCGCCGGTAGATTATTCAGCTGTCGTACCGGTTCGGAGCAGGCGGGTGGGAAATTTGAAAAAGATTTCGCCGAGAAGCGGCCTGTTTAGAAAGGGGAGCTTATAGTGTAATGAATAATGACGGAAACCAAGTGAACAGAGGCGTTGAACGGACGCCGCGAAAGGCTGTGAAGCGGCCTTCCCAAAGTGGCGGGAGAAGATGAAATAGGGGCGGCGAAATACTGATTGCTTAACCTAAAAAAGTACAAGTCCGTGAAGCGGTTACAGCTAGGAAGAAGCATGGTACATAAAATTAACAGAAATAGGATAGACTCATAGGAGAGTAATATCTTTAGGCAGTGTATACTTTTTTTTGCGTGGGGGGGGATAATCCCAGATATTTCTGAGGAGGGGGTTACCTGTATGCTGTAAGCGTGCGCGAAATGACATCACTTGTTTGCGGATGAATTCCGCGACGGAAGGGAGTTTGTGGGCGCGACGGACATCGGCCATCCGGGTCAGTTTGCTGATGCGTAACATGGCCCGGATGGATTTATTCTGGAAAATTTCCAATTGGGTCCAAAGCGACTTGCGGACGGCGAACACCTCGCAGCCATAGAGGAGCTGCGGGCGGATGATCGAAGTGTATAGCCGGATTCTTTGAGCTGGAGAGAGAGAGGAACCACTGGCGGTCAGGCAGCCGAGTTGGTTCCGCGCGACTACCGCCTTGCGGCGGCAATATTCAATCTGAGGCGAGAAGGAGAGCTTTGAATCGAGGGCGCGTAGCCGAATATATATACGAGGGTCATCCGGAAAGTAGTACCCGTTCGTGAAATAAAGACACAAAAGTAAATATTAACAAACATAAACAATTTTATTTGAAAGAGGATACTTTAAACTACTTCTCAACATAATCTCCAAGCAAATTAAGGCATTTGTCATAACGTGTGACAAGTTTCTGTATTCCTGCTGCATAGTCCTTCGCCGCCAGCTCATTGAGATACGCGAGGGACCCATCTTGCACAAATTTTTGCATAATGCAGATGGTGTTTAACAATTTCATGAACAATTGTTCGAGAAACATTGGGAAAATGCTCACAGATGTCATCAATTGTGACGCGCCGATCGTTCCTCACGAATTCGTCAACTGAGCTCACCAGTTGGTCTGTAATGACAGACGGTCTCTCCGAACGCTCATCGTCGTGTGTGTTCCCCCTCCCCATGTTGAAGTTGCGACACCACCGCCGAACAGACGACTCGTCCATTACATTGTCTCCATACACCTCCTTTAATTGGCGATGAATATCACATGGGCGAACGTTTCTTGCATTGAGGAATTTAATCACTGCCCTCACTTCACAACTGGCGGCGTTCTCAATTTTTTTAAACATTGTAAACAATCACAGAAACAACACAGGCAATGCTAGCGTCACGCAACTTGGCTCAGAGAAGGCAGACAAGCCACTGAAGCTATCTGACCTCGTCCAGCGGCTACTCGCGTCGTCAGCACTTCATGCGGCACGAACGAGTACTACTTTCCGGATGACCCTCGTAGTATTAAAATTCAAACCCCAGTTCTACACACCATATTTGAATATTGTTAGAGTCAATGTTTAGTCTTGGACGAATTGTCTTTCTTAATTTCACTGTGTATTAATTTTCCATCGGTAAAGTCATATTTTACCTTTTATTTTTGAGGTGATATCATTAATACGAGATAAATGAGAAAGAACAAAGGGCCAACGATGACACTTTTACATATTTAGAGACTGAGCTTTCTATTACAGATTGCCTTTTGTTTGCGGTTTGTAAGGAAGCCCAGAATCCAATTTATTACTCCTTAATTTAGTGCCATCGCAACTTGTGCGCCTGTTTGTGGTGAGGGGTTCCATCAAATCACATTTTATAGTCCAAGAAAATGATGTCTACTCGTTTGTTCATTTGCTCCGATTGCAGGACATCGTGTGTGCTAAAAAGCCCCATTTGCGTGTCACATGATCTCTCCAACTCAGAATCCGTATCGTTTGCTGGATGAAAGGTTGTGAGTGGCGAGGAGTATCACGACGCCTTTTGGCAATCGTTTGACCTAGGTCATCAGAGGAGAATAAGTCTCGTAGGTAATCCCTGGGGTCTGGTTTATACCCTCATTAGAGATAGCTATTTTTGTGTCCAGGAGAACTACGCCTTCCAAGATAGAATGTTAAATGTGATTTATAAGAAGGGCGCAAATTGGGGTTGATGTATCAAGCATAGATCTAGAATCTTTATTCCCCTGTTTGTCGTTCTTATTATTTGGTGTATTATTCAGTGGCCGGTGAGCATATTAAGCGTTGCCTCACACGAATCGCGGTTTCTCGCAATGTCAGTAATCCCAGCTTATTCAGTTCAGCCTAAAATCACCTCCAACTAATAATAATTATAATATTAATGACGCTTCTCGCGTTCTTGCGGCCGAAATGATCTCCCCTTGGTGATTATCTAAGGTTGCCTATTCGTCTGAATCGGTTGACCTGTAAAATGAGCTAACGCTTAAGTTTCTCTGGTTATTTTTCTCTCTCTCTCTCTATTTCGCCCCGAACTCTCTCAATACGGTCGTCAAATTCTGTCGCACTGCTCCCTTCAAATGTTTTTACGCCGCGACAATGAATACTCCTACTCCCCCCGTTCTCTCTCTCCTCCTCATATTCTACATCCCAAAACCTTCGTCGCCATCCACATCCTCCCTATGCCAGCTCTTCCTTCCCTAAACTATTTCAGCATCTCAACTCCTCAAAATGTTCACCTTCACCTCTTTTGTTATTAACACTGCGACAACGTAATGCTGCTGAGCAGATCCGTTCGACCAGAACTTTTTAAACGTTTGCTTTAACTGAATGCGAAGTTACAGGTGCCCATGGCGTGATGCGATGCCATTTGTCTCAGTATCGGTGGACTTATTTAAAATTTAACCGATTTATCGAGCGATAGAATGTAACATTTTTGGGAAAAATCGGTTAATATGGATTTTTATGGGCATTCGTAACACATTGTTCTGTAAATAGAGTTTTTACCACTCTGGAGAAAATTGGAGATTACGATCACAGTTACGGGAAATAGAGAAGAGTCAATAATGCAGTTATCGTATGAAAACAATGCATTCACAAATTAAACGAATATCAATTGGCGAATCAAAGTGTGAAACAGTATTTAATGGTATCAGAGAAAAGTTTAAGGAATTATGTGTCATATGCATCAGGAAATAGAATTAAATTGAAGGGGAAGGAGGCTAATCCGCAACCTGTACATGTCCCGGGCCGCTCAGGTGCGAGTGGGGAACGGGGAGTCGGGATGGGCAGTGTTAGGAAGAGGTGTGAGGCAGGGGGGTTTATTATCACAGGTACTGTTCAACGTATATTTATTTATTTATTTGGGATACATTGCTGTTAGGCGATAAGCCGGGTGGCAATGACATGATATAACAAACAGTAGTCATTCTTAAAACATATCACAGTGTCATTAAATAGTCGCCATTAAATAGTGTCATTTAACAATCCCATCATGTATACCTTTTGCATTCACGCCTAAATGATTTAATGCTTTTGGGTAAGGGCTTAAAGAGTTCATCAGGCAGCTGGTTCCACTCTTTGATTCCCATATTTAGGAACGAAAACTTGGCGGTGTTTGTCCTTTGGGGCATGGATTTGATTTTAAGCGGGTGATCATTCCTGCCGAGATAACATGGCTTATTTACACTCTCGTTCAGTTCTTTCCAGCCTCCGTCAGCTTTCAATATTTTAAAAATGGCACACAGTCTATTCAGCTTCCGTCTGTTCTTTAGTGACCCCCATCCTAGTGAGCCTAGCATGTCACTTACACTGTCGGTCTGCCTATGTCGCCCTAAAACGTACCTGGCAGCCTTCCTTTGCACTGCTTCTAATTTTTTCACATGCCCTATTTCAAAGGGATCCCATACTGTGGTCGCATATTCGACAATAGGCCTTACAATTGTTTTGTAGGCCAATTCTTTAGTTGATTTAGTGCTTCCTTTGAGGCTCCGCATGACCCAGTGGAGCGATTTAAAGGCCTTGCCTACCACATAATCTGTGTGAAGTCCCCACCCTAAGTCTTTACTTAGGTGTACCCCTAGATATTTACAATTATCTTTTGTTACAATCGTTTCTCCCATTATTTTATATACCCTTCCCTCACCTGCCTTCCTTTTGGAGAATGAGACGTGGATAGTTTTTGCAATGTTTATCTCCATTTTGTTGATTTTGATCCAATTAGCCACGTTATCTATGTCACCCTGCAGAACGTCGCGATCACTGCTGCTGCTGATTTCCCTATAGAGTATACAGTCATCAGCGAACAATCGTATTTTGGAATTGACACATTCCGCAAGGTCATTCACGTAACAAAGAAACAGAGGAGGACCAAGCACGCTACCCTGAGGTACTCCGGATGTGACGCGGGTTGTGGAGGAAATAATTAAAGAGGCATGGGAAGAACTGGAGGTAGGAATGAAAGTCGGCGGGAAATTCGTACAATCAGTTAGGTTTGCTGATAGCCAAGCTCTGGTTTGTCAGTCAGCCAACGGGTTGCAAGCATTGCTGAGTGAATTGGAAATTCAGTGTGATGGACATGGGATGAGAATCAATATAAATAAAAATAAGGTTATACGGATTTTTGAGATGCTTAGCCAAATGTTAAAATACGAGATATTCATTAGAGCTGGTGGAATAGTTTACGTATCTCAGAATTGCTTTGGACCAATATGGTTAAAGTATTAGGGAAGTAAGTAGAAGAATTGCGCTAGGCAAAGAGGCTTTCACAAGGAGGAGGGAGTTGATGACAGGGTCGTTGAGTAAGGATATTAAGAAAAGACTCGTAAAAACTTTGATATGGAGCGTAGCTATGCACGGCGCGGAGACGTGGTCACTGAAGCAGGAGGATAGACGTAGATTGAAGGCTGTTGAAATGTGTGTGTGGAGAAGAATGGAGAAGGTGAAACGGACAGAGAGGAAAACAAATGAGGAAGTGAGCGGAAACGAAGGAAGTATGGAAAAATGGATGAAGGGCATATTGATCGGCAGATAGATGTTAAAGACTGCAATAGAAGGGAGAATGTTAGGCATACGAGGAAAGGGAAGGAACAGGGTAGGGATGTTGGACGGCATGAAGGGAGGAAGGAAGTACACGGAGTTGAAGAGGGACTTGTTGTAATGTAGGATGCCAGGTTGCGTTCCAATCTCGTTATTATTTCTCTTATGCTTCCTCTAAAAATATCTTTTGTTTATGTACTAAAATGATCATTATTTTTCATTTATTTTTAACCACATTGTTAACAAGGTTTGGCAATTTGTGTCTTACTTTTGTTCATTTCTCGACCAGAGTCTGATATTTTTGTAATTACAATCTCCAAGATTTACTTGGAACTTGTGAGCCCTCTTCCAATGTGTATTATATGTTTTCATTACGCCGGTACTATTTTTGAGAGCCCTGCTACAGGGTTCGTCCGGAAAATAAGTGTACTGACTCCTGGGCTGGGCGCGCCTTGAGCGGCGCGCCCAGCATCGTTCTGACGGGCTGCAATTGGAGGGAGGTATGTTGGCAACCGACGCTGAAAAAGGCAGTCGGCTCTGAGCTGTGGTGTAGTGAGGAGCTCTGTTAACGCGAACCTCCACGCTCGACCCACGTCACGGAACGCGATGCCGAAGTTTTTGGAGCAGCGTTATTCCATCAAATTTGCGGTAAAGCTTGGGAAATCGTCTACCGAAACTGTCGGTATGATTAACCAGGCTTACGGGGAGTCAGCCATGTCCAGAAACATGATCTTTCGGTGGCACAAGATGTTCGTGGAGGGCAGAGAAGAGGTCGACGACGAGTCTTCGAGAGGTTCCCGATGATGCCTTCGCGGGAGCGTTCCAGGAATGGGAACGCCGCTGGAACAAGTGTATCGACTCACAAGGGTCCTATTTTGAGGAATATTAGCTTAAGATATGTAAAAGTGTAATAAATTTTTTTTCCCGAGCTCAGTACACTTATTTTCCGGACGAACCCTGTATAATTTGATCCACGCCCGTCACATAATTGTTCTTAACTTTAGCTGAAGCAATGTCAAATCCCGCTATTGCAATTGCGGAATCTCATTTTTCATCTTCAATGTTCCTCTGCATCTTTGCTCCCTCTCCGTGACCTAAGCTTTTCATATATTTTTTCATACGATCACTTATCTTCTCTTTATCAAAAAGCGATTTTTCTTTATCCTTCTTGCCGTTGCTCTTTTGTTTCTTGCTCTTGGCCCTAGTTTGGTGAATTTTTGTCAACCAGTAGCGGCTCCATTGTGTTATTAAAATAAAAAGCATGCGAATATCCCATTTACGTGCAATTACTTCGAAATTCATTGGGTTTCTTTTCATAGAAATATTTGATCAAACTACAGGTATTCCATGTTAGTCTTTATGAAAAGTCCCCGGACTATCGAGTGACGGACGAGTGGTTTCTTTCATTAAGAAATCAGACTAACGGTAAAATATTCACCTGGTAAAAACTTGGAAATTGGTGTATGATAGTTCAACATACATTTTTATTTATACAAGATGATTGAAACTAGTTCACATAGCGCTTGAACGCCGTGTGGGTATTGCAATAATCGCCAAGAAACCAATCCATCATCGTGGCTACTGAATGGACGATGATTACGGGTGCTTCCTGAAAAACCTCTCGCGTTCTCGTCCATTTGCTTCTTTCTTCCAATCGTAACACTACAAAAGCTCCTCCTTATTTTTTTCTACGTATGCTTTGAAAAACCTTTGGCTACTCGAAGTACGAAGTGCATGTTGTATGTAATGCAATGCATGTTGTATGCAAGTTCTGTGTAAAAATTATCGGAAACAATTTTTTCATGACGTGACTGTATATCGCAGCAGCCGGCTCGGTGGGGGGGGGGTAATACCCTCACCAAGCGCCAATCGCCTGCGAGCGTCCGTTCAGGCTAGATATTGTTTAAGTGGACCGCTGTCGAGTGACTCGATGCAAGCTCAAAATGCAGCGATCGATTGAACAACGGTTAGCCATCACATTTTTTGCTGGACTGGCGAAATCGGGTTCGGAGACGCTGAGGACGATTTGACAAGCATTAAAGGACGAAATCATGTCACAAACTGAAGTTTTAAGTGGCCCGTGCTCTTCGAGGATGGCCGAGAGAGTTTGGAGGATGAACCCCGCGCTAGACGGCCGTCGAAGGCAAGTACCGACGGCAACGTGCAACGTGTGTGTGAAGTGAAAAATTCAAACCGTCGGATAAGTGTAAGCAGCATCGCAGATATCGTATTGGCATTCATAAGATGACAGTGTACACCACAATTACTGAAAATTAAGCGATGCGAAAGATATGCACTAAACTCGTACCGATGGCCTTGACGGACGGCCAAGAGAATAGGGTCGAAGACCTTCTGCTACCCCATCGCGACGATTCCCCAACCCCGTTACAATCCCGTCTCGGCACCAGCAGACTTTATCCTATTCCCTATAAACTTGAAATCCCACTCCCTCAAAGGACACCACCACGGGACCCTAAGTCAAACCGTCAAATGCGTCGACCCTCTCAAGGGATGTCTTTGAAGAATTTTGAGGCTTTGTAGCAATATTTAAAATAAATCTTTTGTTCCGAAACCTTTCCCGATACTTCATACACAAACCTTGCATCCGCTGCGTCTTAAATGTCCCCCCCCCCAACGCTACAGGTCGCCTGTATTCTGACAGAATCGGCAATTCCGGGTAGTTTGTAAATGGCGGATCTCGGAAAGGGGGAAGCACGCTCGTGGCTTGGCGGCCCAAGTGGCGACTGCATTTGCGGGAGGAGGCCGTGGCGCCACCGAGTGGGTGCCAGTGCCCACGGGGAGCGCGGTAAGGGGCGGGGCTTCAATCCAACCCGCTTCAGCGTTTTCTTGCTTGATTTTCATCCAAACCGGATTTACTGCTTGTGATAAATGGCAATCGGAGACCAAAGCAAAGAATATCCTAAGCAGCGATAGAGAATTTAACATCTTTGGGACAATTACGCTAACAATCAATGGCTAAAGAGCTATTCCCATTTGTACCAATCTAGGAGAACCGTGACAATCCGCAGTATTATATTGAGTTAAATTTCTAATGGACGCAGTAAGGAGGCACTCATACAGGTCATTGAACTAAATACACTAACACCACATACAGAATGGCAACATTAAGCCATTTTTCATCTTCATATGAAAACTTTCCTGATTCCATCCAAAATGCCAATTCGATTCCTCCCTTTACCTCGCAGCCTCCCCTTCCAGAATCCCCCTGTCAGCATCCCTCTCGGCATTCACTCGTGCGACCTCCTCCGGATATCTCCCGGCAACCCTCCCTCCCGTGGACCATTTGCATTTCTCTACTCTTAAGCCCCTCTCGTTTGAGTGCGCACCACACCCGGGGGAGTGGTGACTCCGCAACGGTGGTACCCCCCGCTGCTGCCAGAACTACCCAGCACTTTCTTCCGATTCCCCTTTCGCCTGACGGCGGCGTTGCAGGCGCTGCGTCACTCGAGTTCAAAACGACGCCGCCATTCCCGACCTAATGGCAATTGCTCGTATGTATATCATTTAGGCGGTGACATTATCGAGCCTTGAAGGTGAATCAGTTACCTCGAGCACTGCATAACATGCCGCTCTGGTTTAAAAGTGAGGTACAGAGTACACCTCCAACGGAGGCAACGTGCCCTTGGTCGATCGACCCTTGGTCCGAATATGGCGAATATAATTTAAACAATGTTTGCTTGCATCGCCTGGGTAGGAACTCACTGGAAGCTCGGAGATTATAAGCTTAACTTTCAGAAAATTCCAAATCAATCGGTTTAATAAGTAATCTACCGGTTAATGTGTTCAAGGCCCGGTCAAGGAAACATTTTCACACTTGTGATCTGCTTGAGTCAGCCTTCCCCACCTCTCCTGTGTTCGTCCTTTCTATCTGTTCCTATCCCTTTTCCTTGTACCTATTTCCATGTGAATGAATATTTGTTGTAGAGAATGACAGAACTCAGTTCAGAGTTACATCTTATTATTATAAGGTGATCTACCAATTAAAGGGATAATTAAAAGGAATTAATTAAAGGGAATTAAAAGGATATTTGAGTGTCATATTGTTTCCGATTACGAATTATGTTTGTTGTGCCTAATGTTTTCCGATACCCTGATAGCTGAATGTGAGTGGGAAGGGAAAGATTCTTCGTATCCAATTATTATTAGGTAATCTACCGGTTAAGATAGGTTGTTGGATGGGCACAACCACCAAATAAATATTTTGTGACTCCTAACAAAACATAATCAAGCATCCTACTCTACATTAGATCCCTCTTCATCTCTTGAGTACTTCCTTCATCCCGTCCAACATCCCTATCCTGTTCCTTCACTTCCCTCGTATTAACGCCGACATAGAGAGGACAAATTCTACATTAAACTGCTAGGCGAGGCCGCGGTGAGAGTCTTACAGGTAAACTGACCGCTGTACCATATTAGAAATCACATCTCACGCGAACACAATTGGAAACATAACTTGAGAAAGACAGAAGGAGAACTGATGAGCGGATTACTTTCTAATGGCTGATGACCTAGCACCCCCTTCCACACTCCCTTGCGGGGATTCGTAAAGTAGAGTCGCCACCCTCCCCCTGGCGCGGTCGCCGGAGGCCGTGAACGCCAGCCGCCTCTGTCTGCCCCCCTGTACGCCGCGGAGACGGACGATACGAGATTCCCGTCACGGGCCCGCCCCCCGACCGCGCCCCGCACGCACCTGCCGCCCATCCAGAAGGGGCGGCCGTTACTCCCTTTCCTCCCTTCCTCCCCCTTCGCGTGCGAGCGGGGCATTATGGGGCGATTTGAAACAATTGACGGGAGAAGGGAGCCTTCGGAGAGACGTGCCACCCCGGGACGGAATTCCAGAAACCTTCCGCGGCGCACGCATTGTTTAAATGGCCGATGATGTTGATTTTCCGGCGACGGAGGCGGATGGGCAAGACCGAAATGTTCACAACAGTAACCATAGCGGCGACGGTGGAGTGGCTGGCGACACGTAACAATGGCGGATGAATCAGAGGAAGACCTGTCGCATGCCACGCATTGGATGAGGCTCTCTCCTCAAGAACATGTCAGGGGTCGCAACAGGTGGAGGAGAAGGTAAGAAGCAATAAGTATTCAATTGTTCCTGGCACAATTTTGTGGAAGTTCGTTTTCATTAAATGAATAACACAATGCATTTTTCAAATTGAGAGTTGGATAGCGAATAATTAATTGCATGGACGACCATTTCTATTTTAAGTGCTGACCTAAGTAGACATGCAGCCGGAACACTTTAAGGGCAGTGCTCGGCTTCGACCCATAATTGGAGAGGCCGCAGAAGGGAAGATTGCTTGAGGGAGTCCAACTGCCACACACGACACCATGCAAAGGGGGACATCGTGCGGATGTCAGGGCAAAGGGTAGAGAAATTGCGTAGCCCGAGGTCAGGGCGGGCAATAGGGTGGCTTTGTGGGCAATATTGCCGGCTACTGAATGGAGAGACCTGGGTCAAATCCCGACGACGTTGCCCCTGGAAACCTGCGCACATTTGGAAGGAAATCATTTATAGGGGTGGCAACTCTCAAGGGGGGGATTTCTGGGAAGCCGCAGCAGGTGGCAGGGAGGGAGAGGCATTGGCACTATGTCCCTTGGAAGTGAAAACCGAACTCTCCGTAGAACTCAGTTCACCCATGATGGGGCATAATACGTTTCTTAGATTACCTTTTAAAATCAATTATTGAGCTCGTCGCGATGGCGACAAGGGTGGCAGTGATATTGATTACCACACGCCTACTTCAAACGAAGAATTCTGGTTTCGTGGTGTCCATTCGTGGCCATTTCTCAATGAGGCCCTGATTGTTCTTCCCTAAGACCGTCCTCCTCATCGGCCATGTCTCCCTCTCTCTCTCCTGAGGATCTCCCCACGATTCCAACATGCCATGTTTCTCAATGCGATGCAATGTCTTCAGATATCCAACGTCCATTACCTTATTCACTTTGTACTGATCGCCGCTCAAGACGGTGACAGGACAAGCGACATTCAGACAGAGGACAGATATATATCCAAGTGGGGACAGCAGATAACCGGCGATATGGGGGGAGAGATAAACCATTCTCCCCTATCGCTATATATCCAAGTGACAGGACAGCAGACGACCCGGAGATATGGTCAGCAGGCCAAAGTTCACCATGGAGCGAGAGACCTTGCACTCCCCTCCCCTGTTTTCCTTTCACCCCCACCCCATCTCTCCCCGTGGTGGATGAATGTATTTAAACGCCCCAAAAAGGGAAAGAATTCTCTGATTATTAGACTTTTAGTTCTTGGACGGGTCACGTCAGACCCAGAGGGCAGCCATTGTACTCTACTGTAACTCTAATAAACTCCTTGTTGATTCTAATTTACTTTGAGTAATAACTCTTAAGTGTCCAAAGATCCTACCGGAGATTCTTCGCAGCCACTTGAGATGAATCTACTTTTCCATGTCTGATCAAGAGATCACTACAACTTGTTGCGCGGCTTCAGAAGTACACTTCACCCGCTGCTCAACAAAACACCTCGTTTCATCAAATATTTATTTGATCTCCAGAGTACTCTTCCACCATTCAGTAACAAGGGCCTCTGTCCTATTTCCCTCGTCCATTTTCCAGTCATCTATACGTTCGCATTCAACTTGAAAGTTTTCACGAATTACTTCCGTCTTCATTTTAATATTTTCTATTGATTAAATTGCCTTCGTCTTACTGGAATTAATTTGGGACGACTGTTGGTCTATCAATCATAAACAGCCTTGCATATAAGGGGCTCTGCTGCACTCGATGTTCGTCGAAATAGCATTTCCACCTTTATGCGGGGGTGGCAGCACTCACTGAAACTAATTCCTACGGTTCAAACCTCGCATTTAAGGAATAATGATGGATGGCAATGCTTAAAACTCGCATCCGCCGTCACAAACAGAATGAATATCCATTGCATGGGAACTATTTTTTCTCCAGGGATACGTGCACGGACCCCGACGACAACCGCTCCCCCGCCTCCGGATCACGCACACACGTCGCGTGACGCCTGATCACGTTGGACGGAATCCATTCCATCAAGGTTTTATCTCCCCTCCCCCGCCCCCCCGCTCTCGCTCCGGACGCATTCGACTCCCGTCGCCTCACCCGCCCCTTTAGACAGGGGCGTGACGCACCAGGGGTGTGCCCGCCGATGCATGAAACAAGGCGACTTGATGATCTGCACATCTCTCCGCCACGCCCCCTCCCCCCGCCGCTCCTCCTCGCTGCAAGGAGCGGACTTCCACGCCGCCGTCCACCACCATTCGTCCCCTTCCACTGATTTCCTCACGGTCGACCCCGCATTGGTATCTGTGCTGCACACCCCGCGCACCCCGACCGCGAGGGGCGAAGCGAGGCGCTCCGCTCGAACTAGAGTTGCCACTAGAAGTTGTTAGGAAGATACAGGACACGACGAACAACGACCTAGCAAAACCGACATTAATGTCTTTTTCGACAGTAAAGAGTGTCTATAAGGAGTGTGTTTCTCAAAGAATGACATTTAATGCTGCCGGCTGCGTGGTTGTGCCGGAAAGACTCCGAAAAAGGGTCATCAGCACGAGAAAAGACATCCGCTACCTGGCAACTCCATCACGACAACACGCCTTGCCACAACGCGCTACGAGTCCGCGAGTTCCTGGCCAAACACCAGGTGCCAACGCTACCCCTTTCCCCCCTATAGTCCTGACGTCGCCCCAGTAGACGTTTTTTTGTTCCCTCGGATTAAGGTAGCCCTGAAAGAAACCCACTTTTCGTCCATAGAAGAGATACAATTAGCCGTGACGAAGACCTTGCGAGAGGTCCCCAAAGACGCCTTCCAGAGCGCGTACCGGTCATGGCAAAGTCGCTGGGGAAAATATGTAGACGTCCAAAGACAGTACTTTGAAGAATTTGAAGTGTTTGTGCAAATCTGTTCAATAAATTACTTTTAAAATAAATAATTGCATTACATTCGGAACGCGTCGTGTATTTTGAAGCAATCCGCCCGGGCAGGCCTCTTCTCAGAGTCGCCGTGTCCTGACAGTCGCACCACAATCCTCAGCCCCGACCGAACTAGTGCAAATTGTAAAATGGACGAACGCATATTCCAATCCATGCGCATACATATGTGTATCTATTGAATATACAAATAATATCCATGGTTAGAAGTTCACTCGACATGTGTACGTAGGGATGCGTTAGGTGCAATCTTCCTGATAATGGCAGGTTGTCGTTGGACCCCGCAATCACCTACAAACTATTTCACTCATGATCCATCCCCAGGATGATACGAAGCAACTTTATTCGCTCCATCTATTTGTTTACAAGTGATGGACTTGTTACATCCATTAGGATCCGTTCCTTTCCCTGTGGTTACGAGGATGATTGCGTTTCTCTAGAATTTACGCTCCTTGACTTAAAGCGTTGAGTAATCACCCGTCCGGAAGATCTCTTGGATTAGAAGCACTGTTCATTCCATCGCCAGAGAAACGCTTTATTAGCGTGGTTTAGGATCAAATGGATCCAATTGATAATGATGAAGAAAGGAGGAAAGTGGCAGAAAGAGTGCTTCTCACAACTTGCCATCGCATTTCGGCAAGTGTTCCTTCTACGGCTCATGCGATGAGTCACGTTCGCGCATTGCGGATAAGCAGCCTCGTCCACTTGTTGCAAGCGGAGGACACCAAAAAAGGTACTCAAGTGTACTACCCGGAAATCATACAGCGTGGGTTGGGCTAATCGGATCTATTAACCGAACATGAAACACTTCCCCTACGGTCGACTCCCTGAGTTACTCTTTCTATCTCAACGATCTCTAAGATCTCTAAGATCTCTGGAAAATCTGACATTTTCGAGCCTACCAATTTCATCTGCAAAGCGCTGCATTCATGTAAATACTTTAAGGATCGAGACTACACCGAATCAACAATCCAGAGACCAGTCGCGTATGAAATGTAATGCGGCCTCTCTCAACAAAAGATAAATTCGCGGCCCTTAACGATCAAGGCCTGTTTGCCCTTCACACACCTTGACTCCATCTTCGTGACCGCGGGCGATGTGACAGGCTTTCGCTTTTCTCCGATCGCTCGGCGCAGCCGGTCATCCTCAGGGGTGTCCACGAAAAGAGGCCGCTGCGAGCAGGGGGACGGACCCTCCCGGGGGATGACGCCCTCGGACACCAATCTGAGCCTCGCCCTCCCGCGTGCGGACACCAATCTGTTCGGATTCAATTCAGAATCAGCGATGTCATCCGAATCCCAATGTCCCGATTTTAAATTCGAAATCCCGAATGGCTACAACATCTAATTTTTTTCTTTGATTCAGAAGGTCCCGTTGACGTCTTCAAATAGGCCTAAGTCGGAGAATGAGTGAGATGAAAGATTCCTCATCTTAGCAGCGAGTTGGGCAGTTTGGGGGGGGGGGCGTGCGATACTCTTGTTAACTGCAGCTTCCTCCTGCCCCGCAGCATTCTGAGCAAGGTAAAATAAATAGAGAATCAGATTAAAAGCATATAACATTCGCAATTTGAACTAATTAATTCTGCGAAGACAGAGAAACTACATCTAATCTTTTTGTATTCTCCTAACCAAATTCAAATCTCCTCTTTTGAAATCACTCATTATTCGTCAATTTCAATATTTGAATTTTGTGAGCCGCACTTTTATGTTGATGTTTTCTTTGTCTGATTAAGTAGTTATCACCGCGATCATTGTCTAACATGAATGGATGCATGGCCATTGAAGTAGGAACATGCGCTAGCTAACTTTTATAATTATACTATGCATCTTCTAAAAACCTTACTAAATGGAACTCATCCCCTGGCAAAAAAATATCTCAATGGAATGTTTTTCGAGTAGCTTCAGGCGTGATGTGGTGGAAGTCGAACATAATGAATAACTGATTGTAGCACTTTTCCACTCGATAACATTTTTTTATTTTATTTTACGACCGGGTTTCGATGTATTACATCATCATCAGGTAAGCAACTGTCACAGTCTTCAGGGTGTGAAGTGGTCCTATTGGGTGGATGGCGGCAGTCTCCAATAAACCATAGGTGACCGGGAAGAAACCAGTAGACGGGCTGGGTTTGGAGGCAAAGGATTAGGCCCTTCTGGAAGAGTGGTCGTGGAATACCCTTGGGTACTATAGATGCACCCAAGAGACTATATATACTGTGTGTTTTTAACAAGGTCAAAACGCTGTTTCCGCTATTTCTTGTAAATGTCTCCCTTGTCTTCCCCCCCCTTTCCCTCCCCCCCTCGTTTCCTACCACGTCCTCTTCACCCTTTCCGGAATGTATATAAGCTTGAACACAACTTCAGGGGATTACCTGATGATGATGTGATACATCGAAACCCGGTCGTAAAATAAAAAAACTTTATCAAGTGGAAAAGTGCTTCAATCAGTTATTCGGAATGTTTTTCCTTTTTATTTGACGAAAACCCCGAGAAATTGTTGACAGGGCATAGAAATGTCATCTCTCCCGAAGGGGTAGTGGGTCATCTATATACTTGTAATGATATTTTAGTCCAAAAAAGCCTGAGAAAATTAGAGAGAAGCTGTCGCGTGGTTGGCGGCCGCGAAATCATTGGTGGGAGCGTAGCACAGAATGAGAGAGTCGTATTCGGTTTATGAGTCTTTTATTTAACCCTTATCAAGCAATGGGGTTCAGGCACCGGGGAGTAGGGACGGGCGAGCGGGGCAAGGCTGGGCATCTCTGGTGTGGTCGTAGGAGCCTACGACCGACGGATACAGAGGCAGGGTATCGGGTGAGGAATGGGGAAGGGAGTCGGATCGTCGGGATAGGTGCAGGGAAGGCTGGGCGTCTCTGGTGTGGTCGTAGGCTCGACCAACGGAGTCAGAGACAGGGTATCGGGTGAGGAATGGGTTAGGAATAGGGCCCTCCTCGTTTTTTTTTGCCAAAACGTTCCCTCTTGACGCTTGGCTTGCAGCTGCCCGATGATTTAATCATTCAGCGGCTGTGTTTGCGACTTCTTAGCCCGTCGATGAAGAAGGGTCCAATCAACTCCTTTTCCTTTTCAATGGTGGTTGGTCGTCGTCCCGTCCCGTTGCTGTTCTTGGGCGCGTGTGGCTTTCCCAGGAGACAGGTTTTAAGCCGCCGATCGACCCCAAGTGCTCTTCTTTTTTGCGTTCAAGCTCCTCATAAAAGGCCGTCGCGCGAGTCTTGATGACATCTCCGATGGGCGCAGTTTCAGTTAAGGCGTGGAGAATTTCTGCGGCATAGTTCCAGCCAAGCCCAAGTATACTGTTCAGTGCCCCTCTTTCCGACACCTCCAAGTGGTGGAAGGCCGTCTGAGTCATTCTGCCACCCCATGCCGGTGAAGCGTACATCAAGATTGGGCGAATTGCCGCCACGTATAGATACGTCTTTGTCTTGATAGAGAGGGACGTTGAACGCAGCAGCGGCGAGAGTTGCAGTCGTCTTCCTCTTGCCTTCCTGGTGGCAGCGAGGGCGTGACTTTTGAATGTCAGTCTTTTATCCAATATGACGCCTAGATAGGTCACCTCTTCTTTCCATGGCGCCTCCTCGGTGCCCACTAGGATTTCTCCTGGTTCTCGCAGTCCTCCAGGTGAAAAAAGAATCGTCTGCGTCTTTGCGTTGTTGACGCTGATTCGCCAAATGACGTACCACTCCAGCAGTTTGTCTACTGGTCGCTGCAGATATGTTGCCGCCATCTGTGCTCTCCGCGAAGTGGCCACTATTGCTGCGTCATCCGTATACAGGGCAACCATGGTATGTCGTCCATGGTCCACCGGGAGGTCTGCCGTGTATATATTAAAAAGTATCGGTCCGAGCACCGATCCTTGCGGCACGCCTGAGTGGACCTGTTTCGGCTGTGACAGCGCGCGTCCCCTGGCGACACGGGAATCCCTTCCTGTCAGGTATGATGTTAGCAAGCGGCGCTGCCAATTTGGAAACCGCTGTTTTGCAAGATTTCGCCTGAGGCCAGCGTGCCATACCCGGTCGAAGGCTTTCCTGATGTCAAAGAACGCCGCCGTTGAGCAGCATCGCCGATTGAATCCGGCCGTCACCGGTTCCACGAGACGGACGAGCTGGTGTGTGGTGGAGTGTTCCTCTCGAAAACCGTATTGTGATGCCGGCAAGATTTAGTAGGCCGCGATGTGCCTCAGGAGATGTGGCAGCAGCACCCTCTCAAGCAGCTTTCCCAGGGTCGCTAGCAGGGCGATCGGGCGGTAGTTCTCAACGTTCCGGGCGGACTTCGGCGGCTTCGGTAATAGAATTACTTTTGTCGATTTCCAGATGGCCGGAAAATGTCCCATGGAGAAGCAGGCCGTAAAGAGCGTAATTAGGTGAGTTGCAAGCGAGACAGGCATCTGTCGAAGGACCTCGTTCGGGATGTTGTCCTCTCCTGGTGCTTTCTTGGAGCGTAGTCGTCCAAGGGCTGCTCTCAGGTCGTTTTCGGTAACCTTCCTTACCGTCATGGTGCCCTCCTCCGTTGTTTCATCCTCTTCAGGAAAGTCACTAGGACCTGGTACCAGTGGATCCGGTGTCGACGTGAAAGTGGCCTCCAGCATAGTTGCTGCAAATTCAGCCTTTTCCTCTTCCGTGATAAGAGGGCCACCTGGTGAGTCGATCGGTGGGTCGATCCGAATGTTGTGGCGAAGAGAAGCTGCCATTCTCCGGATGCTCCCATCTTCGGTTCGGAGGGAAGCAACCTTCCTTTCCCACCTCGTCTGCCTGTGGTCCTCGATGAGCTGCCTCACTTCGGTTCGCCTTCTTATAAACCGTGCTCTATCCGCGGGACATTTGGTTCTTTGAAATCGTCGTCGAAGCCGATTTCTTTAGCGGAAGCGGCGAAGGATGGAATGCGGCAGCGTCAGATGCCCAGAAGGGCGGGTCACTTTTATTGGCACGGTGTTTTGCAATACTTGGTCCACGGCAGCTGTTATGACAGAAGCATATTCGTCCAGCACAGCTTGTGACGTCATTGATGGCGGCTGTTCCGGTAAAATGTCGGACAGGTTGTGCCTGTGCCCTGTCCAGTCTGTTTTATCCAGGAATCGCACCGGCCTTGGGGGAAGTAACGTTGGGCAGTATCCCAGATAGGCGCATACTAGGTAGTGGTCGCTGTCCAACGTCGGTGTCGCCACGAGAGAAAGCGAACTCGTGAGCCTACGGTGCAGCGAATATATCTAAGACGCCTTCGCTCCTGCCGTGGTGCTGATGCGTAGGCCCATGTGGACCCGCGACGCGTACTCCGTTGTTTTGAGTCCAAGTGAGCAGCGCTTCACCCCGAGGGTTCGGTGAAATTGAATGCCATGCAGCATTCTTTGCATTTAGATCCCCTGAGAAAAAGCGACAGCCGTGACCCGGAGAAGATGACTTCGAAGTCCCGTGTGGCTACAGTTCGTTTTGGGGGGAGATTTAGTGACCCCACTGTGAGAGAGCCGAGCGAAGTATCTACTTCAATTGCTGTCGCCTCTAGATGCAGTCGAGCTGGTAGGTCAATTTTTCTCGCAGCCAGGTCAAGCGAAACGAGGACCGCCGTGCCCCCTCCTCTTGTTTGCCGGTCATCTCGGTAAACTGCATAGCTTGGAACGCCGTATGAAGTTCCAGGACGGAGATGAGTCTCTTGCAGGCAGAGGATTGAGATTCTTGCCTTCCGTAGAAAGGCAAGCAATTCAGGGGTCTTTCGCTTCAAAGCGCCGCCGACAGTCCATGTGGCTAGGATGATAGATTTATTTGATTCTCACCTATGGTCCATTTTGGTTTGGGAAAATAGCGGTAAGAGAGGCCGTTAAAACTTGCAGCTGTTGTTGAAATAGCGCAGCAGAGGACGTCAATGCTTCTAGGATGGAAGAGAAGGATGTAGCCAAAGTTGTAGTCGGCATATTCGAGTCTGCAGCCCACGTCTTCTGGAGAAGAGGAATTTTTATTTCTTCCGCTGTCTCCCTGGCGACCGGAGCCGGCGTCGAGAGTGGAGGGAAGTCAAGGTGCTTGCACATGGTCGGACGTTGGGTTGCGTTGGTTGGTTGTCCCGGCTTCCACGCGTTGAAGGTACCAAGCGTCTTCTGTTGATGAGAAGGCAGCTATGTTTCAGCGGCGGTGTCCTTCTCCCCCTGGGTTGGTGCGACTTTCCTCCGGAGGGTAGCCATCTTCATCTCCTTCTGTTTGGCGTAGACAGGGCAGGTCCTGAAAAATGCAGGATGGTTTCCTCCGCAGTTACAGCAACAAGTCATCTTCCTTTTCTTGTCCGGACATTGGATGCCTTCATGTGCACCAGCACACTTGTAGCATCGCGGGACTGCCGTGCAGTTGGAAGATGCGTGTCCGAATCGGGTGCACTGGTAACACATTTGTGGCTCCCTGCGCTGATGTGTTTCCACCCTGACATGGGAATTGCCGATGTATCTTATGGCAAGCATTTCTTTTGTTTGCCATTCAGGGTTTTCCTTGAAAACGACAAGGAAGAACGTTCCCTGCCGCACCAGATGCACCCGTTCCACCGGAATCCCCATGGCGTCAATATCCTCTTTCAGTAGCTCAACTGGGTAGGTGCACGGAAGTCTTCGAACCGCGTAGAAATTGGCACTTTGCGATTTCGGGCCCCAGGTCGAGAATTGTGCATTTGAATGCACCAACAGCTGCTTTACGGCCGCATAAGCAGCCGTCGAGTCGGCTGTGTGGATTACAGTAAAGGAATTTTCCGTTGCCTTAGATCGGACAAGTTTCAGCAAGACCGTGTGGTCTACTACATCGTATATGATGAGTGCCGGGGGGCGTGGTTCCTTTTTTCGGCTTGCCGGGGATCCAGATGGTGCAGATGAATTTTCAGCCTCCATCACCACGGGAGCAGAAGAAATGGCCGTGATCGGGGCCGTCAGGAGCGGTGAGTATTTATTACTCGTGCATACCGGGCGCTTATTAGTTGCTTCTTCAATGGAAAGGAATGGTGCGCTACGCTTCCCGGCTCCTCTGGGATCCTTGACGTGTCGCCAGTCGTCGTTGAATTTCGCTGCAGGGGCAGACGGCCTTACGGCGTTCTGATGCATGGGAACGTCCATATTTAGAGCGCCGACAGTATGAACAGGGTTTGAAGAAGTATTTTCCGGCTGCTGGTCGGGAAGAGTCCTTCTAATGTCCGCTGGTGGCGGCACGATGTCCATATTGGGTGCCACGGGCGCCTTGCTTCGCTGTCTCTCGATTATTCAATGATGTCAGCAACCAGGGTTAGAAGTATCCAGTAGAATACCCCAAGGGAGGCGTACGTCACATTTCAGTAGGTTTACATCAGGTCAGGTCTTCCTTTCCTTCCACTCAGAGGTGCAGCAATAGGTCCTACTCCAGGAGCGTCTCGCTTTATATAGCATCGCTCCTTCGGGGGGGGGACTTCAAAGTAACTACATAGTAGCTACATTGTAGCAACAAGGGAATTGGGTAGCGGATATTGTCTTGCCTTGGTTTCCGAGAAACCCACGCTACACCACCATACATTGTCTGGTATGCTGGGGGGCACTCCTTGGGAGAGTCAACCGATAGTGGGAGCTTCCGAGAAACCCACACTACACCCCAGCGAACCTAGATATTCGATTTCTTTGATGAAATAAATGTGTTAACCACGTATATTCATATATATAGAACTGGTCACATTGGAGCTCCGGTTCCGGTCAGATCATCGAAGTGAAGCAATGTGTGTCTCGGGCGGAGGTATGGGCGGATGGACCCGTCCACCTCCGCTCAGCCTCCTCCGCCAATCTCCTGTCACCTCTCCTCAAGTGAAACGCGTGCTAAATATGAGTTGCCTCAGTGCACCAAGTATCACAGACACCAGCAATCAATGCACTTTTCATAACATCAGGTGTTTTGTTTTTGTAAAAAATGTCATTTTTTAAACGTCATAAAACGATTGACAAAGTAGAGATATTAACACTAATGACGAGATCATAGATATATTGAACGGATTTATTTATCTACGGATTCGTTGATTGTGGAGTGCGGCGTGGGCGAGGGGGGTGGGCTGAGGAAGTGGAATGGGGAGGAGGGAGGGAGGAGGGGGGCGGACGTTGCAGCGGGACGTGCGCTGCATCCGGAAGTGACGAGGGTTCGCTAAACCTTAAAGGGAACGGGTGAGAGGGGGGAAACTGCTCTCCCCCTGCCCCGCACTTCCTCCACTGCGATTCAGAGCGCTTCCAGCGTCTCTCTCCCCCCCCCCGCCCGCACCCCCGACACCACAACACATGTGCCTCTTCGCCCGTCGCCACCAGGAAATAAATGAGAAAGAGAAAGAAACTCTGTGGTTTTGACCGAAACTTCATGCCATTGGATGGAAAATAACTCCCTAAAGGTTTGAGCCTTTTAAACCTACATTCATGCGGATCTACCGTCATTAATGCGACGCGGGGCAATCGCCCGAGGCTGAAGAATGGACCATGCGAACACCAGAGTTAGTTTCCCTACGAATGATTGCGTAAGAAAAACAAACTGGTCAAGTCACGAAATTCACTCAATTATTTCCGCTATGACTCGGAAGTAGAGGATAGCGGTTGAGATCCTGAGAGTGAATCCTAAAACAAATACAGCAGTAATCGAACGATCGTCAAATATTGATGCAATAAATAATTGAGGCTCCGTTCGGCGTTTGAGCGGACTCACGGCGTTTCGTCCTCATGACCACAACCTCTTCTTGATTGCATCTCCATTATTTTTCCCACGCATCCCATCGGTCATCGCACGTCAAAATGTTCTCTCCCTACTTTGCCAACGTCTTATTTCATCTCGTACTCTTTTACGAATGCTTCATCGATTCAGATCTGTTTGTTCGTACCTGAGCGGCGCCACTTGTCCCACAATTATGCCTCGTAGCTTTGAGGCGTCGTTCGAGACCGTTGCCATATCAACATCAGTGAAAAGAAGTCTAAAATGCAATGGGAAAATTGTAGAAAGTATACAGAACTCACTTCGTAAATTTGGATTATTATAGTAGGTACACGTACATTAAGAAAGAGGTATTTTTAATTTTGTTTAATAGAAAAATCACTGTAATATTCCGAAAATCACGAAATTATAATAAAAAATTTCGAGTATTGTTTAACTAAAAAACAGAAATAAGTTGCATATAAAGGTTTTCTTTCCCCGCTCACAGTATTCGTATGGGAGAACGCCATCTTTGTCTGATGCCACTCTGCTGAGAGTTCCCTTTAACTCTCTCTCACCGTTGCTGATTCTGCTACTTAATAAAATATACATACTCCAAAACACGGAAACACTTTCGCTCATCTAAGCTTTTAATTATCCACTCTTGTATATGTGCTACCATCTGCCGAAGGTCGTCGTGGTAATCGTCTCTTCGATTTTGTTTCCATCCATTTTGTGCCCACGTATGTATACAAGGCGTTGTGCATCGCGCGTTTAAAGTGCACAGTCGTCCGCGTCATGTCTCTTTCTCCTGCCAACTTTCCTCTCGTCCGCCAAACGCAACGCGCTGACTACATATACGTATTACGCCATGGGCACTCATGCAGCATTCAAATGAATCCATTACTTTCTAGTTGTCCAAGAGGTTCGCACCTTTCTCCTTTCGTCATTCCTGCTTCTTCACTGCCAATCCCAGACAACATTATTAACTCGCCTGTTCTGCATGTAGGCATGATGTTTCAATTTCTTACTTGTTGTGTCCTGGCTTCCGTGTTGTAGGATGTCTTTCGTGCTGCATCATGGGGTGCAGTTTTTTAGTTGTTTTGCGGTATATGTGTTTGCATGAGTATTGGATGAAGGGATTTTTGCATGAGTGTGTGCGCTGCTGTGGGTGTAATTTTCCGTGTTGTTTTTTTTGCATGTGGTATTTTTCTTTTTTACGGTTGGTGACCTAACACCCCCCGCCACACGCCCTTGCGGCGGCTAGCGGGGTATTATGTAGATGTAGATGTAGATGTAGGTTGAGGATCACTCGCTTCTTTCTCGGCTAGGATCAAATTTGATCTGAATCAGAAGCATTCTATTCGACGGCACCCAATTCTTTTTCCGGTATCTGAAAAATAATGGATGGCAATATTGTCCTATTCTACTCTCTTACCTAGGAAGCAACCGGAGGGCCAAAGTACAAACTTGACGAACCCAGATCGCAGCTTAACTTGCGCACATATACGATGCATCTGTTCGGTGTAACGTTCGGTGCTTTTCAAGTTTACCTTCCGTCATACTTTTGGCCGGGACAAATGCATGCTCTCATCTAGAGTGATATTGGTTGTTTAAATTTAAGGAAATGTGAAAGGTTGATTTGTCAAACTTGGTCAACGTACTATTCTTTCCACTAATTTTGACCAAAAAGTTAGAAGTTATGTTTTCTGGAGCCTTTTTTTTGGCCCCGATTTGCCATTTTTGCATACAACTGTCTCTCTCCTCAGCATGGCTGCTCTTGACAGCGATTTTAATTTCTAAATAACTGCTCTATGTACCCCTATATACGAGGTATGTCCCATAAATACGTGAACTGAGGCCATAAAAACTTTATTTTGCAAAACTTAGTCCACATCGATTTTGTCCCCTTTTCAAGGTACTCTCCATTAGTTTCTATGCACTTATCCCATCTTCTTTTCCACTGTTTAAAGCACCCTTGGAAGTCCTCGGCGGTTAGGCGTTTTAGTTTACTCGTCGTTTCTTGCTTTATTGTGTCTTCCACATCTTCCCAATGTGATGTCCCCTAAACACATTGTTGCATTTTGGGAATAGGAATAAGTCGCAGGGGGGGCGACATCTATAGAATAAGGAGGATGATCAAGGATCAAGGTGATTGAATTATTTGCCAGAAACTGGCGAACAATCAATGCTGAATGCGCAAGTGCATTGTCATGGTGAAGGAAGGATCCATCCATCGCCTTGAGTCAAATGTGGTCGCACACGACGCACGCGATCTCTCAAACGCTTGAGAACTCTAAGGTAGAACTCAGGATTTACGGTAAGGAAGAGGGAGCACACACGATCAATGTTGTCGTCAACACGGGTGGTTGAATGAAGGTCGTCCCGGCCTTGCATCATCCGTGGCGTCTTGTCGGCCATCTTTAACACGCTTAATCCACTTGAGAGCGGATGTTTTCTTCAGAGCATCATCACCGTGAACAGCTGTCAACATTTCAGTAATTTCGTGATAACTATTATCGCACTTCACCAAAACACTCCTTGATGTTGGTTCGTAGCTCCGTGATTTCGTCAATTTTCATTTTCGACGAACAGTAAAAGAAAAGGACCACAGAAACTAACATAACTGCCACCATGCGCACAGCTCGACAATCCGCTAAGCACAGACGTCTCATTGGGTCTCAGGCAACCAGCGCCGCTAGTGGGCGTAATGGCCGCCAGACTTCACCAGTTCGCGCATTTATTGGCTATACCTCGTATATACATACCCCTGTGCGTCTGCTCTAAACTCGTATCTTGTATCATGAAAATACTCCAAAATTCTATCCAACTTTTCACTTCAACGTGATTCTCGATTATCTTTTCATAATTTTTGTCGTGGGAAAATGATCATCTTAGGCTTGATATTGTGGAATTTCTCCATTTAGGAAGAAATTTTACAAAATTTTTCACCATTTCAATACTACTAGCATCGTTAACTAGGTTTCAACACTTGGTTTGCTCAAGTCCTAAAGATGGCATTGAGCTGAATTCTAATATCTAACAATAAAATTCTTAAAGTGGTATTTAGGAGGTTTGACCCATTCCTCCCTATTCCTGTTACTGAGTTTAATCTTGAAGTATGCCCTTTGAAGTTGCACCTCACGATCATACAGACAAGTGAAACCTTTCTCCTAACTTAAATCTCTTCCATTTTCTTGAAATTCATAGCTTCCACTTCACCCTTCATCTTCTGCCCTCTCGTGTCTTACAGACATCTTATGGATCGTTGTCACTTCTAAGTGACCGATCTACCGATCCCACATCATCTCATATCAATCACTCTCTTCCAATTATGATGAAGTGTACGGGCTTCCTTGCTACGGTAGCAACACGTGGATGATCCTCGGAAGATATCCTCCTCTATTCCCCATTACTGCCTCAGCTCGTCCGCTTCCACGTGCGGATCCAACATCAATGATTCACGCCATAGTTCACCTTCTTCCACCTATTTCTAGTAATTCAATTCCAACAAATTTTGGATCATGTTTCCCTATTTCACTATATTGCTGCTCAGTCTCCCACAGATCGTGTACTCTGACATTTCATGCTTAAATAGTAATTTTGCTGCACTTTGCCGAAGCACTCTTCGCGAGGGGGGGGGGGGGGGGTGGTAAAATTGAGGAATTATTTAATTTTATCTCGAGAGGGTTTCATCTCGCATTTCGATTAAAATTATATGAAGATGTAAGAGTTGTCATTCTTGAAGAAAATAAAGTCCCGGTTTGATTTTCGCAACGCTCTACACGATTCCCATCGTTTGGCGGGCCCAACCGATGCGAGCCACGGTCACCGTGAGTGCACCCGCGTGCCGACGGCAGCTGCTCGTTCGGTCGGCACGCGGACTCTTTCATTTCTTCTTTTCTGACGCCTTGAGGTCGACCGATGCGCAGTGGATGCACTCGCCAATGGCGCTTGTAGCTTCCAGTTGAAATTTAATGAAGCGGTTAATGTTTTCAACAAATAAGCTAAGTAATTCCACAATTTATATCAGTTTTAACTCCCACATTGCAGCTATAATTGGCTCTAATGGGCCACAACGAACCTGGCTTAATGAACCACGAACCACGGCATCATATAATCTGGGGATCGTCGGGCCATGCATCCAAGCCTGGCGGTCAGCAAATGACTTCACTAAAGCACTCCATTCACGTGCTGGTTCCGTGTTCGAGCGAAGAGAGTTGACCTAATTCCACGGGGCAAGTTCTGAATGCCGTGAGATATTCGAAAATTGACAGTCAATTCTGGGATTAATTTCCTTTTCCTATGCCAACTGTGGTTTCCCAGGGAGATTTGGAACCCGAAAAAGTACACAGTTTGGGTGAAGCTGAGGGTACCCAGATACTTCGTCTGGAATCGAACCCGGGCCCTCCGGCCAGCAGCCGAATGCTCTACCCATTGAACTACCACATCCGTAATAGTTCAGGAGAGTTTTTCAGTCACATCTCCTCCCCTTCTCCTCCCCTTCTCCTCCAGGAGAAATAGGTACTTAGGACACTTTTTTAGTGTTATGATTTAAGTAACTAACAATACTGCATTGGGAACACCGAAACAGAAAGAGTACACTCGATTAAATACCTTGGCGTTACCCTCACCCACCATCTCTCCTGGGTGAAACACTTACGGGGAATATGCGGTTAAGCTAACAAAAAATTAGGATTCATTAGAAGAGTAATGGGTAAATGTGATGAAAAGGACAAAGAGAAATGTTATCTTTTGCTGGTTAGGCCTCATTTAGAATATGCTGCAAGTATATTGGATCCTCACGAAGTTGGACTGATTGCCGAATGGGATTGCATGCAGCGTAGGGGAGCCACATTGTGAGACGTTGTTATGATAAACTTGGTAGCGTATTCAAAATCTCGGAGCAGCTAGGCTAGGATGTCACTCACTGAGCGAAGATTTAATTACCGATTAAATCTCTCGCATAACTTGGTCCCCTTAGCGGTGGTGTTGAAACTGTATTATTACCCCATCGTACTACGGTAGGAGAGATAATGCCAAATAAAATTAGAGAGATTAAGGGTAAAACAGATAGATTTAAGATGTCAATTGTACCATGATCGATAAGGGATCAAAATAACGTAGTCCGACCGCGGTAGGGTCATATTAGGGTAAAATTATACTGGTGTGTATTCGCCACCTGCCACGCACCCTAGCGGTGGCTAGCAGGGTACTAAAATAACAAGCGGAAGAGGACGGCTACATTATGACCTAAGAAAAATATTAGTACAAAGGGCAGCAAGGGTATTCGAAACGAGAATACTCGGTCTGCGGAGGAAATTTCAATTGTTTCATTGAAGAGAAGGAAAACGTTAGTTTATGTATACGTATTTACAAGTCTCACAAAGAGCTCAAGTCGCTGGAGGTGCGGGGAAACTGGAGAGGGCAAACAATTTCTTTGAGTAGAACGGGCCCAGGGGATTCTTATTTGGCGACGAATGTCATAATGGGATGGTCGAAGATGTATAAGGGGAAAGAACAACTCTAAACGTCTCCTATTATCTCGCATCACACTGGCGAAAACTGCTGAATGCAGAGGCCTCGCTTCATTTGTTGAACTGTTCCTAAGCCTCAAATGAACCGTTGAAGTAATATTTAATCTTACCATCTTGGAAGCAAAAATAATTCAAAGGCAATTAGCTCTAGGCAAGGATTTTATTTACATTTCCCAGATATACGTTTCGAGACATTTTTTGTTGTCGAAATGATATATTTGATGATCTCTATGGCGTCAAAACCTGTGTCGTAGAGGTGAAAATTAAAGCTCTCGCTGAAAATAAATAACATACAGTGGAGGGCTTTTTTATCGTTCTTAGAAATGTAGAACTTTCACTGTGTGAACCCTGCCATAATCTCTTACCCCCTGATAACAGTTTATGGTGTGTTGTCCTGTAAAAATAAATTCAAGCAATAATATCCCATTTGAATTTGTTGGGAAATTGGAAGACTATAAAATTTACTGCAGGAAATGAATGGATGTGTATGATAGTAGGGGTATCGCAATCAGTGTATGGATGGTGTATTTACTGAGAGAAGTGTCCCACGTTCGTAACTGAGCGTCACTTTAGAATTACGGTAGCGTTTGTTAGTTTTCACGGGAATACTAGTGCGGTGGCAATCGGATATCTCAGCCACCTATTTCAATCATTTTTCCTGCATGACGCCAATGTGCTTCCCGAGTTTTTCCGAAGGTGTCTGAAGGATGCTGTGTGTGTGATCGCAGAGACTTTGACAACTGTTCGCTCATTTGCATTCGCGCACGGCGAGAGCTTATTAATTTCGAGGGGAAACACGCGTGCACCCACCACTCGGTACTCTCCGTTTTAATCCGCTTTCGCTCGCTGTTTCGCAGTCCCCCGGCAACCCCCATACCGCCCCTTCCCACCCCCCTCGCCTCGCGCGCTTGGCCTTGGATTGGTCGCTGAACCGAATACAACTCTCTCCTTCCACCCTTCGATGCACTCCTACACACCCACTCAACCTCCTCCCTCCTCCATCCACAGCCACCGCCCCGCAGCAATGCAAAGGAGAGTTCCTCAAGGCAGTATCCCAAGTCCTCTCTTCTTCTTCCGACGAACCTTCAATGCTTCGCCCCTCCTCCATGTCCTTCTCACTCCCTCCTGCACCCCACGGTTCTAAATATCCATCCATCTCTCCCATTTCCCTCCCCTCCCCTTAAATCCACGACCCCCCCCTCTCGCCCCACTTCTACCTCTCGCTCCGCTATCAGTCATCATATCTTCCGCTCTTCGCCCTCGCTTCCTCTTTTCCCTTCCTTTCACACAAGTGCGCTTCTCCCACTGTTCATCCTTCGGGCTTCCTCCTGAGTCCATTGTTCTCTGCGGTCGGGGTTATCTGGGGATATTCATTCCTTCGTAACCTGTGTTCCGACGGTTTTCAACAAGGAAGCTCATTTCTTTTCAGGAGTCATCAATTATGACCACATCTTTAATCTATTTCTTGATCATATCATTACTATTTTGATCGTTAATAATACTTCTTTTTCTATTTGAGAATCGTCTGACACTTTTAATTATGTTTGATATTCACCAAGTAAGTCTTGTATCCACAGAACGATGTCTCGATCAGCAATTACTTGGTTTCAGATTGTTGTTATAATACAATAATTTACTTAGCCTGTAATCAGCATTTGGTAATTGCACTCTATCAGATATTATTCTATTTGGAACCAAATCAGGAGTTTGGGGGGAAAAATAGCCTGCTGTCGCACGAAGGCAATCTATGTCAAGCAAATGAAGATTCACATCTTCCGGGATTTATCCTGCTGGGATCCATTTACTAGGATGGCAGTTTCGGCGGCGATGCAGCTGGCATCTTCAGGTGCTTGTTTTCGCCCATCTTATGTAGACCACCCGTCTGAGAAGGTAAGCTGTGATAGGTCGACTCGCATTTTATCGTTAAGACCTTTCTTCAGGAGCTGGGAAGCGTGTAGCCGCCTTTCCTGCTGAAATTGTAGGGCCTCTTGGCTATTTCCACGGCTTCAAGACTTAATTAGGGAATCGTGGGACGACTTTCTTTATCGATTAATTTGGTATCTTCGAAGTTTATGTTGTGTTTGGGAACTGTTCCAGGGTGCTCTGCGCAGGCTGAGAGGGGTGGACATCTATTCTTCGTGGCTCTGGTATGTTCTTGAACGCGGCTTCTTTGTCCTCTGGATGTTTGCCCGATGTAAGATTTCCCGCAGCTACCTTGCATTTCGTAGGCACCACTTCGTATACCCATTGGAATCCTGTATTAAGATTTGTGTAGAAGGTCGGCTGACTTCGAGGCGCACGTGAACCTGGACTTTACGCCAAGTTGTCGAGGGTACTGGCTATTCTTTCCGTTGTCGATTAAATTTAAGGGATTATGGCGAAAGCGGCTGATTTTCTCAGGTCTCCGTTGGTTCTTCAGGGGTCCCTTTAAGGGCCACACGTCTCGGTGGAAGCTATTATGTTTCAGTATCGTTAAAAGTTGTTCCTTTTGGTTGTCGATGGAATCGAGAAGGTTCGGTGGAAGCCAAGGTTACTTATCATCATAGCTGTCGCTGCCGGAGTGGTGGTGAGAGGAGGCGTGCAGGTCCCGGTCGGTTTAGTTCTTTTTCCGTAAGAAATAGTGACCCAGGGATCCGTCCTCTTTCTTTTTCACCACTACGTCTAAACATAGGGGGGGGGGGGGCGTTCGTTTTCTTCAATCTCCATTGTGAATTTAGTGTACTCTTCCTGCTCGTTCAGGTGGCGTCGAGAGTTCGTTAATTCATCTTTTCCGCGGGGCCAGATAACAAAGGTGTCATCGACGTATCTCAGAAATACCTTCCATTTCTCCTGATACAATTATATTGCCTTTTCTTCGAATCCCTCCATAATCAAATTGGCAATGACTGGCGAAAGGGGGGCTCTCTTGGCAGCACCTTTTAGTTCTTCATCAAACTTCCCGTTTCGTATGAAATGGAAGTTTTTAAAACGAAATTCCATCATTTTCGGGTTGTCTTCGGGGAGTTCTTCCGTGACGAGAGATTTGATGTCTGAGGTTGATATTTGACCCCCTGAATTGAATGCTTGAATTGTGACCCCTGGCAAAGTTTCGAAATATACTGTGCACTGCAGTGGCGATGCGAGACATACATCAAGGTCACCAAAGATGCTCCATAAACTTCGCTCCGATTCATCTGATATTCAATCTTCATCGAGACTTAACCCTCTCATTTAGATTCGATGCAGTCATCTGGCTCCCGGGAATCCCAAGGAAACTCCTGAAACGAATGAATTATGAAACTCAATAAACGGTGCGTCGCGACTCCACGATTTCGTCATTAACGCACTCAAACATGACTTATGTCTCGGAGAGTGAGTACTTTTGTAAAAATGGCACGCAGCTGAAGCTTATCCTGTGAAATGTCAGAAGATAGATAGCATTCGGGACACCACGGCCATAGTGTTCGCCTCCTGCCGCCGCCAGCCCAAAAACCCTCCGGCCGCATGGGACTCCCCTCTCTCCTGACAGAGGACGCTGAGCAGTTTCATTTCCAATAACATCCCTCGTGCTCCTTTCAACGAAGACATTCCTCCCTTGGCCATTCCGATGACTTCCCTTTCCTAAGATCGATTTCTAGGTCCCTCCACTCTTCCCCTCGCTGAAATGGAAGGTGAAACTTTGTCTAATCTCATAGGAAAATCACTAACATAGATAAATAGCGCCACAAATAAATAGGGGATTCAGGTATTAATATATAATCCTAGAAATAACCTAAATTAAGAACAAAAAAAGAATTTAAACTTGACGGCGTGAATAAATTCTAACAATTTTTCACTTAATTACATCTGTTCTCAATATCTCTATGATCCACGCCATAACTCCGAAAGAATATGTTCAGTAAAATTAAAAATTTAGATCTATTTTCAAAGAATAGTCACGGAAGTTTCGCGAGTAGTCCAAACGACCGTATATGCTTATGTTTTGGAGATAATTCTTTGCTTTCGCAAGTTACGATAATACATTCAATCCCCCATTCAACCCAAGTTGCGGAATCATTCGCAACGATGGGAAGAGATGACTGCAGTGAACTTTAATATGAAGAGTGAGTAGTAGGAAAAGGGCGAGTTTGGCGCAGCAGGCCAGCGCGTGCGCGCGGCGGCTATCTTGGAAAAGCGCCGGTGCTGCCGCCTTTATTGAGTTTGAAAACAAAAGCGCAACGAAAAGCTGCGCTAGAATCCCTATGCCGTTTCTGGGGTGGTGGGGGCATGTGCGAGTTGTGGAGGAAGTCGTTTGCGGCGGGGGAGGGGGCGGCCCTTCCCTTCCTCCAACCCCCCTTCCATCCGAACTTTAGTGCTCGTGGCGGGCGTGTTCGAACTTGTTTGGAACGATCCCCTTCACATATATCCAGCATACTAAACAGTAAGGACCGGCGGACGGTAATAGCGCTATGGATGCCATTTGCTCCAGGTCGATTCCCCTATGGAAGGAGCTCGAAGAGCATATCCGAATAATAAAAGAAACGGGAGACATGATATTTGAGGAAATTTTAGAAAATGCCAATAAAGATCCGGATCCCCTTGCTATGGAAAACATTTGTATGCAATACGAATGGCATTATGAATGCGATCTTTTCCCGAAAGTGCTGGATGATGCATTGAAGCCGTTAATAATTGAAAGGTTGCCAGAAAACTAATTTTTCAATGGAAGGTGAAGGAAAATGAATTAGGGAAAAAGAACACATTTTTACAACCAATTTATTCTATATAAACAATTTAAAAAATATGCATTAAAAGATGATCAATTTAAACACACTATAGCAGAAAACATTAATGATATTAATTAATAAAATTCCAATTTTTATCAAAACAGAATAATTAACAAAACTGAACACTAACCTTTACGATACTTGTAACACAAGGGCTGCTTATTTGATCTGGAACGGGAGAGCAGGATTAAGAAATAAAACACATTATCATATTTTACAATTTTTTATTATTCACCTTTTAATTACACTTCAGGTGGTGGGAGGGGCCGCAAATGAAATAAGAAAAGGGAAAAAACATCTTTAACAATCAATGAATTGAAAAGGATATATAATTTGAAATCTGTGATGGTAAAATGGAAAAAGATATTATTTTTGATAGACTAAAAATGTTCTCTAATCGCCAAGATATATCATTAAAAGAATGTGATGCAAATAATGACTCGATAAATTAAATGAACAATACAAGACTGAAGTAAAAGATAGTACATACCAGGAGAGGACATTCACCCTAGTTCCGTCCCAGATCAGAGTCCACTTATTTCCGTTCTTATTATATATTTTAATATCGTTATCATTTTGAAATATCAATGTGTATCTTTAAGGAAACCAAATCTTCCTTTTGACCTCATCTTCATACTCTATTAGACCCACCAACCCCTCCCCGTACTTGGCGGTCGCCTTCTCAAGACTTAAAATTTTGTAAGTATTCTTAATTTCTAACTCCTCTTTTTTCAAAAAGGCTGGTGTGTTCTTATTCACCCCTAGTAATAGACTGTTCAAATTTTCCATCTAAAAGGGATGAATTAATTAGTATATTGCTGTATCGTCAAATTGTATTATTAAAGAAACAAGATGAGAAAGGATACGTTACCTTTCAATTGGATTTTTTTAAATCGTTCTGTCCTGCACTCACACGAAGTGCTTTTATTCATTAATATCTTCACTACATTCATGGCACCTCAATAAAGTCACTTTTCCGCAAATGACTATTGAATTGTTTAGAAACATGTATATTTTATGAATATGAATGTAAATTTCATAGCTTTTTAAATTGCAAACTGAATTGAATCCTCTTTCCATCACTATTTTTAATAGCACTCTCACAGAATTAGTTCCACATAATAGTGTGCACTTTGTCATTATTCAATTAGGCATGAGTAGATGATCAAGTCGGAATATCATTAAATGATATGAAAAATGAAATAAATCTTTTCGAATTTTTTGGTTACATAGGGTGGTGCTATGCATCCATGTTGCACTCAATTGGGTCATTAGCTCCTAGCCATGCTGGATTCGTCAGGAAATAAAAGTGTATCCCTCTCATTTCCATGAATGGAAGGTAACAGATGAACCGATAATTCATTAATATGAAAAATATCTCAATGAATACTATGTATATCACTGAAAATATTACAATATTATAACAAAATATTACAATATTATAACAAAATATTTGTTCAAGGTATTCATTAAGTGAAGGTAGTTGATCATTTAACTGAAGAGTTTTAGCTAGTTATTTAACAGACATTACGAAGTGGTGAAAGCATCAACCAATTCTAAAATTTACTGAAATGATGCATTATGGTAATGTTACAACCATTATAATACTATAAGAACTATCAGAAAACAGAGAGAAAATTCCCAAAAAGCTATCAGAAGTAACAATAGGAATAGAATCAGTATCGTTACCCCTCAAGTCCACTATTTGCGATGCTTCTATAACAGGTTAAGCTAATTCTCCAAATAAATTAGTGAGGGCCATCGAAACAGAAACAAGGGTCAGACAGAAGTAATGGTCGTCAAATAGAAAGCACATACATCTTTAATATTTTGTTATAATTTATATTATCAGCAAAGTTACTTCTAAATACTAATGCACTTTTCACAAATACAAAAGTTGCAGAGATAATCCAATCCAGTAATACCTTTCAATATTTTCATCTTTCCATTGGACGACGATGAAGGTGATGGCGGACGCATAACTGCTGGAGCAATCGGAGTTGTTTCGATACGTTTGAAAGGGTGGACTTCTTCTTCGCCGACTTACGTTTTCTCTGTCGTCTAAATTAGAATGGCGCTCTTCGCAATGTTATATAAACATTAGTTCCCCTGTGGAGTGGGATAGGCTGTCCTGCAGCCGTTTTGAACAAGATGAGCGGCTGAAATAATGTGTTACTCAATTAGTCGTCATCAAAAGTACTATGCATTGAAGTCGTTAATAATTGAAAGGTTGAGATATCTTAATAGCCAAAAATTCGATTATTATTTATGGAGATACGGTAACAGTGATTGCTTGTATTTTACGAAACAAAAAATTCCTTTCAGGACTCGATAATCACAGCACGAATTGTATTATGAAATCAACGTTTTCCCGAAAGTTTTGGATGATGCATTGAAGCCGTTAATAATTGAAAGTTTGAGATATCTTAATATCGAAAAATTCAATTATTATCTATGGAGATACGGTTATACTGATTGCTATTATCGCAGAAAATTTATTTTTCCAACACGGTAACGTGAATAAAAAATTAATTTCTGCCCCACCCACAGCCTGGCATCGCGTCGACAAGCGGAAGTCTACATGATAAAGAGCAAGCGGAAACTGCATCCGGAGCCTTCCGAGATGAACGCTTTTAAGAAGCCTAAATATTTTTACATTGATTGAATATTTTTTCCAAATATATGCATATGATGAATGAATATATTGACGGAGGATGGCGAGGAAAGATGAAAGTAAAAGATAAAGTTATTTTTTAATATCTGCACGAAGGGTTAAAAAGCTATGCATTTAATCATTCTTTACACCTCCAAACAAAGCACTTTTTAAATAGGCGTAAATTGAAGCACATAATGACGCTGAAACTCTTTTTTACTTGGTATTTTATCTATTCGCCACGCCTCCCTGACACGACACAGTTACAACACTGAATTTCAGCATTCTTTTTCCTCCAAAGGAAATAATATACCATACCATAAATTATAACAAAATATTAAAGATGTATATTCGTGTCAACGACCTTTAAAGTGTGCATAAAAAGCGAGTAGTGGTGAAGCGTGGCGGATAGATAAATTACCTAGTAAAAAGTGTCAGCGTCATTATGTGCTTCAATGTACGTATATAAAAAGAGCTTTCTTTGGAGGAAATAGAATGCCGTCTTACATACATTTAAGATTCCGGAAGGAGGGGAGAGGATCGTGGGTGGAAACGATATGGGGGGAAGGAGAGGGGGAGAGACAAGGGCGACGGTTACAAGGAATAGCAGGAAAACAGTATTGTGACCTTGTTAGAAACAGTGCACATAGTCTTAAGGTGCAAAGTGGTCGTCGTTGGGTGGATGCGGCAGTCTTCAATAAACCATCGGTAGCCGGGACGACGTCAGTAGGCGGGCTGAGGGTTGGAGGCCAAGGGAAGTATGCCCTTTTTGATGGGTGGTGGCGGAATACCCCACACTTAACTCACAAACTGAGGGTGAGGCTCTTAGTTATACTAGTGGCCGGAATGGTTCCTGAGTTAGATTCTCGATTAGCCCAACGTGATGTCCTCCAATTAATTCCATTACCATGTTTTAATTTTTATAAATCACTGAAGCCGCGTCGGAATCGGTGAGAGATAAATGAATTTCCCCAGCACACGTTATTTCAGTGTTTTGGCCTCCATTACATCATCGACAATCTTCTAATTTCTATCCTCGTCGGTTTTTTGGCCTGCCAAATTAAGTATTGTCTGGGAACTCTTCGTCATCGCAGATTTTCACTTGAAATGATTGTTAGTTATAGCATAAAACGTGTACCCTGCCAACTGGTTCACTCCCTCCCGCCGTTACGTCTTCCGCCTCCCCATTCGCCTCTGCCTCCGAAGTGCGTACCTACTTCTCTGCTTCCGTATTCCTGAGTGCGTGGATGTGCCTCCCATTCGCATGGCGCCTGTGCTCGTACTATATGCCTCGGAATGCACTTGGTGCCCATTCGCTTCGATGTCTTCCGCAGAGGTCTTCTTCCCCTCTCCGTCACACCCACTTCCGCATCATCAACTCGTTCCACTCCGCCAGGGGCTTCGCCTCCAACCATGGGTGGGCACACGACAGCGGGCACAGATAGCATTCATTTAAGTCGGTCACGAAGTTAGCTAAGTGCAATGGATAAGGTCGAGATATATTCAGGTTCTCCTTGGTCATTGGGTTTTGCCACTGATGGACGAAGCGGAATGATTTCTCTTTATCTCAATTATTTTTAAATACTAAATTAAGTAATTTCACCAAAAGATAGAACCCTTATGGGGTGGATTGACTGGCTGTTTTCAGAATTCCGTTCATTCACCAACACCACTGATGTTTCGAGCCATTTGAAGTTACTTTTTTCAGATTTTTAAACCATTCCTTGTTATTTTTCACAACTTTAATTCCCGTAATTGTTTAATGATGTTCCTAAACATTCCATGCTTCATCGAATTTCTCTATATAGCATTGATATCACAAACCACGCAAATATTTGATCATTTGAATTAGCGATATAATTCAATGTTTGACTTTAATCTGGGATATTATTGTAATTATCGTTTAAAACGTTATCGTTACAATTTACATTTGAGCTGAGTTCAATTTCCTTGATTAAGAATCATAAAAATAATTCTTTTATTTCTTCTGAGTTTCTTCCGTCGTACATTCATTCATTTTAATTGAAAATAATCTGTTTTTAAGAATGCGGTTGGCCCGTATATCATAAAAAACTGATTACAGAAAAAAGTAATGAATTTAATATTTTGATTAATTGGTTTCTAATGTAATTAGTATTTTATTTACGCTTACACTGTAATAGTTACAATCCCGATTGTGGACTTGTTTGTACCTGCATTTCGCTTCTCTCACTTTTGTTTTAGAATATTCATTTTTAATAAGCACGAGTTATAGGAAATGAATAGAATCAGCATTCATTCGTACCCACGAAGAGCGGAAGTATGCAAATCTTCCCAGAGCACACATGGTGTGAGCCTGTATTAAGCCCCTTGAGGGCGCAGCCTTTAAGGAAAGGATCAGTTTACATCTACGTAAATGAAGCGTCAAAAGCATTTGAACGGAGGAAAGCGAGGAGAGAAACGACCGGCTTCCTCCCTCGCTCTTCCCTAGCTATTTTACAGTGGTGTCCCGATCCCTAGTTGAGGTGCTTCGTGGAGAGCACTTGGAGTAAGTTAGCCAGCCGTTCGTCGGATGGGACGTTTAACTGCGGAAACCTTGGCGTATTTCGACAAGAGTAGGCTAATGCCGACACCGGGTTTCTCTCCACCCTTCCTCTCATTTCATCCTCTACTAATGGCGCAAATTACCTCAGTTGTTTGGTCGCCTCCCCTAATGACTACAAGGATTCGCCATCCTATCATTCCCACGCCTCTATTGCATTGCCTTTGCGAGTCCTTCCTTCATTTCTCAATGAATATGTATTAGTTGGCCTTTTCCATTCACAATAGATTTTCGCAAGCTTTTCTGCTCGCCCATTCCTCCAATCACTCACTCACCCGAAATCTCAACGCTTCACTTGAATTGCAGCAAACACACGCCTCTAAACTTACTCAAGCGAGTTCTGTTTCTTTTCCCCTTCTTTCCCCAACGTCCAAGTTTCTCATCCAAAGAAAAGCAGCGCTGCGGACGTGTGCAGCTGTGCCTGGGTAACTTGGTCCTCGAGGCAAGAGGACGGGCGTAGAAGGAGAGAGAGTATGAGACGTGGACGTGGGGAGGAGAGGGTGGAATGGGCGAGACAGGAGCCCTGAGCGTTGACAGGGGTGGGCGATGGATGGCCTTGGGGCTAATCCGAAGAAGGCGGGACGAGGGGCGGGGATGCCGAAGGAGGTCCGCGGAGTACTGAGAGGGGAAGACGAGAGGCTCATCGAATGGAGTCAAGGGTATATGCAGAGGTCAACGCTGAGCTAATGTAATTTGTGGTATC
The DNA here is from genome assembly GCF_022747635.1 of Hetaerina americana. Lineage (NCBI taxonomy): Eukaryota > Metazoa > Arthropoda > Insecta > Odonata > Calopterygidae > Hetaerina > Hetaerina americana. The sequence goes on from NW_027287063.1 coordinate 714,742, forward strand.
ATGACTAAGGATATTTTGCGTCATGGTGATTAGGGTTTACGAGTACTATTGAGTAGGGCTCAGGCCAGGGTTATTTAAAAACCTAGCGTAACCTGGTAGACTACCGTTACAGAAATTAAATAGAAATGCGAATAAATTCCGCTGAAGAGCATTATAATTTCACGATATATTCAAATAAATAATCATTTGCGGTCACTGTGGCATCACGAATCACGATCGTTTTTCGGAATCGGTGGAATGCCCTTCGTGACTTTGAGAAGACAGGAGCTGCTCTGACGCTCGTGTGAGGCGCTTCTCGAGTTGACTTGTCTCGTGGTTGGCGGCCGCGACATCATTGGTGGGAGCGTAGCACAGAATGAAAGAGTCGCGTTCGGCTTATGCGTCTTTTACTTAACCCTTTAAGCAATTGGGCTCTGGCACCGGCGAGTAGGGACGAGGGAGCGGGGCAAGGCGAACCATCTCTGGTGTCTCGACCAACGGGCCCAGAGACAGGGTATCGGATGAGGAATCGGTAAGGAATAGAAATCGGGAAGGAAATGGGGCTCAGGAATCGGGAAGGGAATTTGGGTCCTGCTTCCTCGCCCTATGTGAATACCTCTTTGTGGAGGCGTCCCATTCGTCTTACCAGTCCTTGGGACTATGAAGACGTATTGTGTTCTTGTGCGTTGTCTCTTGGCGGCTTTATTACTTCAGGGAAGTCTTCTTAGCACTTCCTTGGCTTCTTCTCTGGCGGAAGTGATTCAGGGGTGTCCAGGCTAGCGATGGGTTGTTTGTGACGATCCCACGGCCAGACCTGTGCCTCGGAGACTCTTCGGATAATAGCAAAGTCCGACTCCGCTGCTTTTCTGAAGAAATCCTGCGCTGCCTTCGGAAGTAGAACGTCCAGTGGTTCCAAATTCCCGCCGCGGTGCATGCTTGAGGCGGGTTCGTAGCGACCCCCCCAATATACACCGAAGTGCAGCAGTCTGCACTAGCTGGACTCGGGCAAGACTCGTCTTTGGCACTCCAGACCATACCGGTGATGCGTACGTAATTGCTGGGAGCACGCACGCCCGGTACAGTCTTCTCTTAGTGTCGGCGCTTAGGAATCGCAGGTGAGGAATCGGCCAAAGCCGACCGATCGTCGCAAAACCCTTGGCGCGGGCACGCTCGCACTGGGATTTCCAGGTGAGCTTTCGATCCATCAGCACACCAAGATAAAGGACTTCAGACTCCCACGGAAGGATGACTCCACCCACCGACATTCTCTCGTTTGGTGGCGCTCTTCTGCTGGTTTGGAAGACGATGGCTTTCGTCTTTCCGGCATTGACTTCAATCCGCCATCGACGATACCATTTAATGATATCATCGATGGCCTCCTGAAGTCACTCGGCAGCAAGGTTCTTCTGCCAAGAGCGGTAGAGTAGCGCCGCTTCGTCTGCATATAGGGACAGGATTCTATGACGCCCATGATCCCTAGGGATGTCATGAGTGTATATATTAATAAGCATAGGCCCAAGGATTTAGCACTGAGGCACGCCAGCGTGTATCCGTCGAACCCCAGATTCCGTCCTGAGCCAGCTGGTAACGAATGTCCTGTCCTGCAGGTAGGATCTGATTAGGCGCCAGATGAATGCCGGGAAGCGGAGTCGCTGCATCTTCAACAGAAGGGCTGGGTGCCAGACGCGGTCGAATACCGTCCTTATATCAAAGAAGACACTGGCTACACCATCCTCCTGTTAAAGGCGTCCTTGATGAAGTCTGTAGTCCTCGCTAGCTGATGAATTGTTGAGTGCCGTTCGCGGAGGCCGAATTGTTCCTCCAGTAGAATTTCTTCTGCTCGTATAAACTCGCAGATCGGCCCCTGCAGTATTCTTTCGAATATCCTTCCAAAGCCGTCCAGAAGGGAGATGGGCCGGAAGTCTCCAGGACCCAACTCAGTCTTCTGCGACTTTGGAAGACAGATGATTCTTGCTCTCCTCCAGGTGGACCGGAAGAAGGAAATTCTGATGCAGCCGTTACATATGCTGGTCAGGTACGCCACCGCCGCCTTCGGAAGTTCCCGGATGACGGCATTAGAAATGCCGTCAATGCCGGGCGCTTTCCTTGGGTGAAGGTGACGCATAACCGATGTGACGTCTTCTTTCTCGATGATAGGCCCAGGAATCTCATCATTGGCTTCCCCTGTGTCGTGGATTTCCGCCTCAATCGCCGCGGAAGTACTGTTCCCTGGGTTCGGAGTGAAGACGCCTTCGAGGTAACTCGCTAGCATCTCTGCCTTTTCCGCCGGGGAGGCCGCTACTTGATTTCCGCTTATGATGAGAGGGTCGGTGTGCTGAGAGCGGCGCAGTTTCCTGCACAGTTTCCACACGCCATCAACCCTCTCTTCCCCGTTTTCATTGAGGAGTTCCTCCTCCAGGTGTTATTCCCAGTGGTCCTTCCGGACCTCTGTTGGAGCATTTTGGACTTCGTCATTCAGGGCTCTCTGCTGGTTCTGCAGGTCTGTGGTCCGGTACCGCTGCCAGTGCCGACGGATGTTATTCCGGCGCCTGATGAGTGCACGCACCGGGGTCGGGAGTGATATTCGGAGGAAGTGTGGGTGCACCGCCTTCCTTGGAATGGAAGTCTCCATGGCAGTGGTAACCGTCTCCAAAAGATGACGTACCATGCCGTCCGCTTCTTCGCCCGTCGTAGGCTCCTCAGCTTCCTCGGTAGCTTCGAGGCGATGTGTCGCCTGTAGGAAACCAAATCTGCTCTTTTGTAATCCCACCTGCTCGCTGGAGGAACACTTGGAGCTTTGGTACCCATGAAGAGGATCGTTGGATTGTGATCCGATGAGAGCTCGACACACGTATGTATGCTGAGCGACGTCCTGATACCATGAGCAATCGCAATATTCAGGACACCGCCCCTCACGTGAGTCGGCTCCGTCGGGACAAGTACCCCTTAGTACTTCCTCGTCCGCTAGTGCCATCAGCGCACTTCCTCTGGGGTTGTGGTTTCTCGAGTGCCAGCTTGGGTGTCGAATTCAGGTCTCCCAGAATAAGTGCTGCCCTGCTGCCATCTCTGATGAGTTGTAGGATTAGATCTTCGTTCCACGGTTTTGCCGGAGGATAGTATACTGACGACACTCTTATCCATCCTTCCCTCGTTCTGATGTCCACCGAACAGGCCTCAACGTGCGGGTGAGAGATTGTCCTGCACGCCCGATGCTCAATACTTTGGTGAACGAGTATCGCCGCATCTACTGATGGTGTCCGCTGGTGCTGGGCATCCCGATCGACCCGAAAGATGGACCACCCCGGAATCTTCCATTTGTCAGCTGGACGGAGATGAGTTTCATTGACGGCAGCGATTTTGGAGTTTCGGTCCTGATGGAACGCTCGGAATTCCTCTCGCCTTCGAAGGATCCCGTTGGCATTCCACTGGGCGAGCACCAGTGGGCCGTTAGCCATGAGGTGACCTCGTGCTTGCTAGCCCTTCCAGTACGGTTATGAGAAGTTGTCCCTGCCTTGAGGTGACGTATCTCCGCAGAGTTTTACAGATGGTAGCTATGTTTCCCATAGCTCCCTGTCCTCTCCATCCTTCGCAGTAACCACGTCCTTAGCAGGTGCAGTAGTTTTAGGTTCTTTCGCTCCCTTGTCTTCCTTTTCCACTGCAAGAGGTGATTTCTTCGTGTTGGGGAAGATTTGAGGGAAGGGGTCTCGGATTGCCCTTCTTTCTCTTCTTCTTCTTCCCCATCTTCTCCTGGTCTGCATCTTTCGCTGCGGCGGCTCGGGTAGGAGGTTCCTCCTCTTTGTCTCCAGGAAGTGGCATCGCATATTTCCCTGGTTTCTGCGGCGTCGATGGCTACTTCTTCCCTTCACAGCATCGAGGAAAAGACGAGTGTTTCAGTCACCGACCTCCTGGGTGCTGTGACTTTGGGAGGAGCCACCAGCTTCGGCTTCCAGGTGGTGGTTCGGATTTGCGCCGGCGTTTTTCCAGCGTGTCGGTGGCGTTGCTGGGCCTCCAGAAATGCGGGGCATTTCTTCGACACTGCTGCATGATCTCCTCCAGAGTTGACGCAGGTTGCAGTGTCAGACCGCGTCCTCTTGCAGTCATCAATTGGATGCAGGCCGGCACAACGAATGCATCGTGGTGCGCACCTGCAAGGGACTGCGATATGCCCAAGTCGGAGACAATTTAGGCACTGCGTCGGGCCGCTCTCTCCTCGAAATGCTTCCACCGGCACCCGACAGTGAAATATCTTCTTAATTTCGAATGCATCACCGCCCTTGGAGTCTTTATCAGATTGCAGATGTGTCGGTGGATGGGAACTGGTTTCCCAGCCTCCATGTCAGTCATCTGCCTTACGCTCCCTATTTCGTAGCCCAGTTCCAAGAGGCCCTTTATGACCTCGGTCGTGGGGATCCACCGGGAGATACCTTTAATCAAGTACCTAACCCCCGGAATTCTGTCGGTCGGGTGCGTGTGAAATTGAATTTTCAATTCACCCAGGAGATCCAGCGCGGCTTTATGATCCGCTACGGACTCGACCCAGAAGGCGAGTAGAGGTACGCCTGGCGTCCAACTCGAATGCTTTCCCGATCTTCTCCTCAAGAGCAGTAATTACCTCGCTCATCCCCGTTACACCATACATGACAACGGCAGGGACGCGAGGTTTCTTCGGGCGATCTTCTATATTGGCCGGTGTGGCTGTAGTGGCTGCGAGGGTGGCAGGGTGTAGTGGCTGTCTTCTTCTTCTTCCGCTTCGAGACGACAGTAAACCCGTCACCGCTTACTTCGTCTGTTGAAAGCACCGGATCGGCGCCATCATCCATCGCTTCAGATGCTGTCTCCTGAGAAGGGTTAAGAGAAGGCTTTCCAAAAACCTTCCGCTTAATTCCAACGGTCGTTGTCTCTTTCGTGTTGGAGGCGGTAGTCTCTTGATCCTAAGAAGGACCTTTCACCATAATTGCCTGCGTCTGCACGGATGGACCGAGGGTGACTGCAGATGATTTTTCCGAAGAAAATATCTTCCGTAGTCCTGTCGGCGCAATTATTCCAAAGGATGGGAGCTTGTCGCCCAAGGGAGACGAACGCCTGTGTCCGGACATCTTCACCTCGAAACCAGGGAGAAGATTCCCCTTAGCCTTCGAAAGGCAACAGGTAGTCTCTAGATCAGCTTTGGTCTGCTCCAAGAAGGTTCCGCTCGTATTATGGGGGTGGTCGGTGGTGCTCCTTCGGTGGTCGGAATCGGGTGGTGGTCCGGTCCTACTTCAGGAGCGTCTCGCTTTATATAGGATTGCGCCTTCGGGGGGAGGGACCTCTGAGTGATTACATAGTGGCAACATTGTAGCAACAAGGGAATTCGGTAGCGGACATTGTCTTCCCTTGGTTTCCGAGAAACTCGCGCTACATACTTCCAGGGTCATTGCCGCGGACTCTTCGGAGGGTTTCGATGCATGAAGGCTCCGTGAATCCGCAAAGGGTTTGGGAGGACACCGGTGCGTCAGCTGGGCACTTGCTATCCCCGCGCACCGATTTGCAAAGGCACACGGTTCCTTCCCGCTGGAGAGCCAAACGCCTCGCGAATGCCAAACGAGCGTTCCGAAGAAGCCCTTGCGCCTTCTCGGGGGCGTGACATTGATCCGTTGGTCGTGATGGATGGTGTTTCTGAGAATCCTTTGCCCGGGGAAAGTGAGCCCGAATAGCTGCGCTGCTCACTGTTAAAAACGCGAAACGCGCGGAACTCGAGCGCAGGCAGGCAAGAGGTGGCCGGCCAATGCTTCTTGCTTAAAAAGACCCACGACTGAATGATTTAAACCAATTGATTCGTGTGATCCTGAGTGATTTGAGTGGATTGATGAAAGGCCAAACCATTCAAAAAAATGAGCATTTTTGTTTTCAATTTTAATCGATGAGATTATTAGTGAAGATTATAATGAACAGTTTTCAATCTGACATTCGTACACCTGCCTTGCCTTGGTCATTGGTCATCGACCACTGGTCATTATAAAGAAGCAATATTATAATCAGAGGATTGGAAACGTATCTTGTCAATCTTTTATTAATTGCAGCTCATATTTTTTTCCGTATTTCAATTGTACTGTATCGGCGACTATGAGTGCAATTACAACCAAGGTTTTCCTTATTTTTTCTCTTCAACGTCTTTATCCTTTCCTCGATAAACATTTTGAATGAGAATGGTTAAGTGAGCACCCACGCCTTGCTACTTTCCACTCCATTAACAGTGTTAATTTTCCTCATTTGGTTTTCATTGACCTCAATATCAACTTAGTATCTCGTCAATCGAGGTATGTTCTTTTGATCGACTCAAATAAAAGCTTCCAGTCAACTTTACCAAATATCTTTTCTAAATTTATTGAGAACAGAAACAGTGGTCCAGGCTCATTTCCAAGAAGCTTTCTTTTATCACACTGAAAGGTAATATTGGTTGCTTCTTGCACTTTTAAAACCAAACTGATCCTCCCCAGCATGTGAGTCGATTTTTCATCTTCTCTTTGTCACTATGATGACGCCATCATTTTGGAGTATAATACAAAGAGATGTCGTCCTTTAGTTATTGCACCCCATGTCAAAATAGGCACAAGAAATCAAATTTTCTTAGCTAATGTCCTAGAGGAGCTAGTTGTAAAATCCTCGGGTAGCTTACCATCATTTTCTAAAGGCATCAAAGTGCGGTTCTTTCGCCTCTCCCTCTGATGTATTGAAGAGTCCTTCTGGTGCCTCCGACACGCCTTGCTGCCTCTTTCCCCTTGTTCATTTGAAGACGCGAAAATACCAAGTCTTTACTCCTATGTTCTTCCTTCGCCCCGATTCCCTCTCCTTTCTAATATTTCCATTCCCTCTTCCTTCACTCCTCCACTTGTTATCTTTTCGAGCTTTCAGCAAATTTTGCATTGCGTATATTTCACTCCTTATCTTTTACAATTCATGATTTCGTTCTCGATTTTTTTAAATTATTCAATTTTCTACTACGCTTTGCCCTTTCTTACTCCTATTGAATAGTACTGAATGTCTCCGTAACATTTTAGCTCAACATCCTTCCTCGCATATTTTTTAAATATTGTCTCTTGATTCTCGTGAGAATAGAGACTATGATTCTCTTTCCATTGTTTCTAAATGCCGCGCACCACAATTCTCGAAGCTTCGTGAAATTTCACCGTCCCTGAACATTCTCCTCGGCACGCGCAACATTTTCCAGGTTATTTATTCGAGATGTTTAATGCTACACGGCTTTTTATCTTAGATGACGGCATTCGCATTAATGTGGCGCAGTGCAGTACAGGCTGGAGAGGGTCAGCAGGTCACGCCAGTCCAAGGGTGGTCATTTCTCTGCGAGGGAAGAGACCGGTGACGGGTGGAAATCATTGCATACCGTGGAGGCAGCATAGCGGGACAGGGAACGCAGACAGGAAACACTAATTATCTCGACTTGTGAAGACGCTCGCGACAAAAAGACAATTACAGCCCTAAAAAGGAGTTAATGCCACGAACATGGAAGCAGCACGCAATCTCATGTGCAAGGAATAGCCATAGAGGAATCAGGCGCAATGCGTTTAAAAGAAGAAAGCAGAGAGGAATGACAGAGGGAATCGTCTTCTTGACCTGGTCCTGTGGGCGGATCCGGTGCCCAAGATCAAAACCACGGATAAAACGAGAAACCAGGGCAATACAGTGAAAGAGAAACGATTGGGTGAATCAGATGCTTAAATTCTTCTCGAGCTTTCCTCCCATTCCATTTCCCGTTTCCTCCATTTGTTGCAGCACTCGAGAGCCTTGAAGGCGATCTCATCTACATCTACATAATACCCCGCAAGCCGCCGCAAAGGCGTGTGGCGGGGGTGTAAGGTCACCGCCCGTAAAACGGAACAAAACCACATACAAAATGAATACATACATGTAAACCTATACCCTCAGTGGCGTATGCATTCGTGCAAAAACCCTTTCAGTTAACACGCACGAAAATACATATACTATCAACTAACACATAATTGCACTTTAGGATGCAGTGAGAAATTTATCCAATAACGTACAAGCTAGAATTTGAAAAGTAAGAAGGCGAGTCTATTCCCAAAACGCGATGAGTAAAGAAGTGAGTTTCCAGGGATCGCTGGCATCTCCGCCGTCGTCTGAGCATATGCAGAGATCCCCTGAGGAAGAGCCCCCCCCCCCCCCCAACATGGAACGGGGGTCGGCGCCCTGGGTGTGTGGGTTGCCGAAGATTATTTGGAAGCAGGTTTTCCTCGACTGAGTGCCGCACCACGACTCCGACTCCGAAGGGTTGGGATCGGCGCGAGGGGTGCGTTTGGACGCCAGGGTCGGACGATATTGTCGAGGGTTGGCGATGCGATCAATGAGAGAAGAACCGTCGGAAGAGTGGAGAGATGTGAAGTGCAGCATTCCAAACGAAGAACTGCTGAATGAATGAAGCAATTCTTCGATCCCGGACCTCCGCCTGGGAAAAAGAAATTCGTATGAAACATGTGCTTCCACTTCTGCAGTCCCGAACTGGGTTTGCTATTTTTTGCCTCCTTGCACCTTTTACGATCGCTTCTTTTTGGAAGAAGTGAGTGCTGGCGAGCGAGAGAGTCTCGATGGAGGCTTGGATCTTCCCACGAGACTTCGCTCTCTCCTCCCATCGCACGCCACGGCATCCGCGCGCCCACAACGCGGCCTTTGACGATCACCGTCTTACGTGTCAGCTATCTCGGCGCGCGAATTCTCAATCTCACTCGCAGTCCTCCCATCCTTGAATCAGTTTATTTGTCCGCGGCCACTTCGAGATTGCGTCCGCTCGACGCGATGAAACGCCTATTCATTATAGGTTATTAATCCGCGCCGACCAATGCTGACTTGGATGGCCGGCCTCTGCGTTGGACCTTCTGAGCTCGCCTCTACATACGCGTGTCTCTCGGGGGGCCGAGGGGCAAGTGCGGCTCGATTCGGCGGCTGTCGAGCCGCACTTGGGGGCGGCTGAAGACCTCTTCCTCGACCCGTGCTCTGCTCATTCAATTGGATTGGAACTGTTCAATCGGAAAACTAATCCAATGGTTGGGGTCCAATAATGCCGATGGCCAATTGCTTTCGAAAATGAGTCCATATTTATCGTGGAGAATGAAGAATAACTTCATTTAAAAAAGTAAAAAAGTCAATTTCATCTCATAATTTGAAAAATCTAAATATTTTTTCTCGGCTATTTATAGGTATCTGTTATTCAAAGAATTGGTTAAAATGGCCTTTTACGTAAAAATACCATCACTCGAAGCTTAATTATTACAAAACCGACGGAAAGTTCACAGGTAAAATAATGGTGGTATTTTTTAATTTCTTCCTGGTTTCTGAATAAATTTCAAACAAAATTCAAACTATATAAAATACAGCAACGCAGTTCTTTATCGGAGTTTATCGAGGATGACTTTTGCATAGTTGAAACTTTTCTGCGATTAGATAAAATTAAACAAACGGCTTCGAAAGGATGGATTGTCCATCAATCTTTGAGCTTTGAATAATTGCTCACCTGGTCCATTGAATAATAAAGCTGTTGAAATAAGTCACGCAAGGAATAATACTTTTGGTGAGAAATGGGGGAGAAAATGAGATTTAAACTGAAACAGACACACTTCAGTTTGTGGACAAACTGGTCATCGCATTTTCGAAGGAATATTGTGACGCATTGGGTAAAAATCGAACTCCTAAATTTTTTTTTGAAATGTAATCCTTCCCTTTTGAATTCGACATTTAGTTTCACTAACAGTATCAGTTCATTAGTGAATTTCTCCGGCTTTATCCGAATTCATAGAAACAGAAAAACACCCGAAGAGGAAATGGGCGCGACATTAAAAAAGAAGAAACCTAAGATAGAGAAGAGTGGGCAAAGAAGGTGAACTCCGACGCTTAATATAAGAAAGAACTAACGTAATTTCCGGACGCACCTAGTACCTAATGGTGTATGCAGTATTTGCGTCCTTTTACCGCGGTTCTTGCATCGCCGAGGAGAAGTTGCATTTGAATTCCAATTTAACTCCCCATTGAACGCCGAGAGTGTGTTGCCCTGCCCTGACGGCGTAGGCACGAGCGGCACTGACGGAGTTGAGGGCAAAACCCTCGCTCCACCCTTAACCACCTCGCACTTGCTCTGCGTTAGGAAGCAAACACAGGGATTACCTACCAAGCATATTTTTCATTATTTGACATTATGAAAACGGAAATATTGATGTACACCTTTGCTTTTTTGTTTGTTCAAAATTTTTCTATATTTTGTACAAACTTTTTGAACAAACTAAATTTTTTCAAAGACTTTCTAAGAAATTTCCTTTCCGTTTTAACGATTTTGCCGTATTGCAATTTTCGACCAAAAAATAATAAAGAAATTAGAGTAAAGCGAAGATTCCATATCTTTATATCCTGAAAATTTCAAGGTAGCACCCATTTTTTCATCGCGGTGTTCAAAATACTTTGCAAAACATGAAAGATGAATTCTCTCTCAGCCAACCTATTGATATCATTGCACCTCTTTGAAATTAATAATATTATTGTAAATGAAGCCGACATGAAATTTAAAATAGTTATAAGATTGGCATTAAAGGAACTTTAACATGCACCTATAAAGTGAGGAGGCCAGCGGTATTTAAGAGGAACCTAGACTGGCTTAATGGAAATAAGAGTTGATAGAATAAGTGTGGATTTGCCGGCCCGAAAGTCTTCCACATTTGTGTTTTCGTGAGTAATCCTATCATTTAGAGCTTCGTTTACTCCACCGTTTGGAAGACTGCTTGAAATGAGAATATCATATTGTGGATCCCGATAATAATGGGGAAAATGTTTGAGGATGCTTGATTTCGGGTCTTTCACTGTGGCGAAATCATAGCCGCGATACATTGGCATCAATACGATCTTCTCCACTGACACTAAAAGAATCAATTCCTGCAATTAAGAACTCAAACCTTAAGGAGACTCCCAAGTTCTCAAGTACGAGGGTCATCCGGAAAGTAGTACCCGTTCGTGCCGCATGAAGTGCTGACGACGCGAGTAGCCGCTGGACGAGGTCAGATAGCTTCAGTGGCTTGTCTGCCTTCTCTGAGCCAAGTTGCGTGACGCTAGCATTGCCTGTGTTGTTTCTGTGATTGTTTACAATGTTTAAAAAAATTGAGAACGCCGCCAGTTGTGAAGTGAGGGCAGTGATTAAATTCCTCAATGCAAGAAACGTTCGCCCATGTGATATTCATCGCCAATTAAAGGAGGTGTATGGAGACAATGTAATGGACGAGTCGTCTGTTCGGCGGTGGTGTCGCAACTTCAACATGGGGAGGGGGAACACACACGACGATGAGCGTTCGGGCAGACCGTCTGTCATTACAGACCAACTGGTGAGCTCAGTTGACGAATTCGTGAGGAACGATCGGCGCGTCACAATTGATGACATCTGTGAGCATTTTCCCAATGTTTCTCGAACAATTGTTCATGAAATTGTTAAACACCATCTGCATTATGCAAAAATTTGTGCAAGATGGGTCCCTCGCGTATCTCAATGAGCTGGCGGCGAAGGACTATGCAGCAGGAATACAGAAACTTGTCACACGTTATGACAAATGCCTTAATTTGCTTGGAGATTATGTTGAGAAGTAGTTTAAAGTATCCTCTTTCAAATAAAATTTTTTATGTTTGTTAATATTTACTTTTGTGTCTTTATTTCACGAACGGGTACTACTTTCCGGATGACCCTCGTACATCCCCACATCTGCCTTTAATTAAGTTCTTCGGTGATGCTCTTTTAGCCTCGGAGCGATGCTGACATGTACGGTTGCACATTCCCTCCCCCACCGTGCCATCGCCAACACGCTCGCGGCGGAGGAATGGCGTCCCTGCCCGCGAAGGCGGCGTGCCCGAATCCCACCACCTTCCCTCCCCCCACCCATCCACCGCCAGGAGACCGGGCTTTGCCGGCTGCGATTCCCTCGTGTGCTCGGGTGTTTCATTCTGCGTTTAACACCTTGGATGCTCGATAATTTTCTTCTTTGGGAGAATCGCCCAAATTGCCCAAAGTTTTGCAGAATTTTATCGAGCAATCAAAGAATTAAAGCATGATTAGTCATCTTTTCTATCATCGGGAAAAATTCCGCAAGCAATGGATAAAGAGAGCAAGGCAAAAGTGATAATCGAACTAATGGAAAAGGCAATGATTCAAAACAATCCGAACGGACCACTTTGATACTCGAGGTGGCCATCCTGCGATTGGGCGACACTCCCCGAAAGCGATGCCGTAAGGGAGCGCTTCTCGACGGTACACAGTTGTAGTCGGACGGAGGTTTGGTGGGAGGGGGGGGTTGGAAAGAGGTTGGGGGGGCAGGCAAGGGCTCCGCCGTGACTATGCGACTATTCAGAATAATGCATTGGACTCGTTCATAATCTAAGCCAGAGCATAACAAGGCATTCCCCATGCTCTACGCCTTTCAACGCCATCTCATAACTCGGGCGTGAAACACCTTGGGCGCAGGGAATATCGCTGTAACATACGCCCTCAAATGCATTAATATGCCTCACCTACGCCGCCGATGCATTCCTCAAGTGCATTGATGGTGTAGGCAACGGGGGCGAACATCTAAACACTCGGTTGGCCTTGCTCGGAAACCGCGCCCTCATTTTTCCGGCCTCGGAATAATAACATGTAAAGGCATTTCACTTGACCTTTGCGAAATTTGCTCATTCTGGGGTTGCTCATAGGGGTGGGCAAGGAAGAGAGGAATACGTAATGACGTGAGCGTGGTATTCAATTGAAAGAGGGCGGGGGGGGGGTCGCGACTGTCAATTGTGTGCGGTCGTTACCAAAGCGTTCGCACTCGCGAGGACCACGCCCTTTGGCCCACCACACCCGTGCCACGGCTGCCAACTGTGCCGCACTCGTCCCCACGATGATCCCGGCATCCGCACCGCGGCGGAGAGGACGCGCCCACTTCGAGGCCCTCGTCTCTCGAAGCCGCCAGTCTCATAACGAGTCCCACGGTAGCGGCTTTAATTTGCGTGCAATTTACTCCGTGATGTCGGAACCCACCAATGGCCGCACTATTCATTCCACAGCCAGCAGACTCCGTGAAGAGTGCAGATGCAGACGAGCCGTTGTAGCGTGGGAAACGCGGGCGGGTGACGTGACTTCCCGTCTGGCAGCCATTTCGATCTGAAATACGGACACATACGATTGCGTACGATATCAAGATATATCGACTTAGTGTCGATTCGTTTTCATTTCGATGAGTTCGATGGGTATAAAATGGAGGGATCGATATTTATTGAGCCGATTATTATCGTTGATCTGACATCACGTCCAAGAATCCGATATGGCCTCGTGAACGATATAGTATATTTATTAAATATATAACTATTATTCCCGAACTACCTCCTCTGAGAATTTGGAACCACCGCTCAGTCTGTCGTAGCAGCGTATCACAAATCCAGCTAATTTGCGCTGCACGCGATCCAACTCCACAATCAATCCAACGTCATGAGGATCCCATACACTATCCGTATGCTCCAAATGAGGCATAAACGGCGAATTACAATAAACATCGCCCCTTAACCTTTCGCCACATTTACACAGTTCTCCTCCAACAAATCCTAATTCTTTGTTAGCTATTGCACATATTCCCCGTATGTGTATGTGTGTGCCACCTGGTGGTGGCAGTGGGGTTTTATCAGACGTAATCGATGGCCCAACGGAGGTATGCATACAATGGAGAAAGAATATTCTCCAGGAGTGGCGATGAGCTGGAGTGATAAAGGGGACGGTATGCGGGCGACGCATGCATTTGTGGTGCTGGAGGAATGAATCACGGCGTTGAGAAAACAATGATATATCCACAAGTAAGAGTCGGGCAACACGAGTATGTACGAGGTCTGTCCAATAAATACGCGAACTGGTGCAATCTTTTCAATCAATTGCGGCGCTAGTTGCCTGAGACCCAATGAGCCGTCTTTGATTGGTGGATCGTCGAGCTGTGCGCATGGTGCCAGTTATGTTAGCTTCTATATTCCTTGTTTTTAATGTTTGTCAAAAAATGGAAATTGACGAAATCACGGAGCAGCGTATCAACATCAAGTTTTGGAGAAGTATGGTAAAAGTTATCAAGAAATTATTCAAATGTACTGACAGCTATTTACGGTGATAATGCTCTGAAGAAAACATCCGTGTTCGATTGGATTAAGCGTATTAAAGATGGCCGACAAAGACGCCACGGATGATGCAAGGCCGAGACGACAACATTGATCGTGTGCAGTCCCTTGTTCTTACTGATCGTCGAAACACTGTCCGAATGATAGCTAATGAACAGAATTTAGGAAAATCTACAGTGCACACTATTTTAACCGAACATGATGGATGGATCCTTCACCATGACAATCCACCTGCTCATTCAGAGCATTGATTGATCGCCGGTTTCTGGCAAAAAATCCAATCACCTTGATCCTTGGTCATCCTCTCTTTTCGCCAGATCTCTCGCTCCCTGCGACTTTTTCCTATTCCCGAAATGCAAAAATGTGATGAGGGAGCATCACTGGGAAGATGTGGACACAATAAAGCAAGAAACGACGAGAAAACTAAAAACCCCAACTGCCGAGGACTTCCAAGGGTGCTTTATAAACAGTGGAGAAAAAGATGGAATAAGTACATAGCAACGAATGGAGAGTACTTTGAAAAGGGGACAAAATCGATGTAGACTTAAATTTTGCAAAATAAAGTTTGTATGGCCTCAGTTCGCGTATTTATCGGACAGACCTCGTGTATTGGCTCTTGAACTGTGTCATCCTCCAATTATTCAAATACCCCTTCATGCCGTGCATGATGCCGTTGACCATTCCTCCCTCTTCCCCGAAGTCCTCGCATCCCTTCTTTCTCGAATTCACGCATCCATTTCTCCCAAAGAAAGCTCTTCCCGACCACATCTCTCATTTCTCCCCTTCTCTTATTCTCACCCTCGGCACAAACACGTGAAAACCATTTCAACCATCCAACCATTACGCCTACCTTAAAAACTACACACGTTTCGGGAGCAAACGAGAGACTAGAATTTTAGAGTCAGACTCCTTGAAGAAAAATGAAACATCCCGTGGCGTCGTCATCAACGCCGCCACCCGCAACCCCCCCGGAGGGACGGCAGAGCGCATGCCCGTCCCCTTACGCGTCGGAGGAAGGGCGGGGTCGCAGTCTGGGGCCTGCGCGCCGCCGGAACCCGGTGCACGCATGCACCACGAGAGCGAGCAGATTGGTCCGTTCGGCCGGAGGTGGCACCACACCCGGGAGTGGACCGGAGAGTGCGGGGAGGGGAGGGAACAGAGCAGAATGGTGCCCGCGGGGATTCGTTCGTTGCCCGCGCACGGGGTCGTCCGCCGGTCGAACACGTCGTGAGTGGCGGTGTTTTTGTCTTCCTTGAGCCCCTAAGAAGTGCATCCGAAGTGGTAACTATTCCAATCATGAGACTATACGACCGTTAACTAATCGAATATAAGAATGTAGTTTGAACTTTCATTTCCACATTCATGAAGTGAAGAACGCCGAGCTCAACTCATTCACGAGAATGTGAGCGACGAGCGGTTCCCCGCCCAAGGATCAGGTGCTTGGATCTCCGTTTGTCGTGTGTTCGACGACTCAACGAAATGGTACGAAGCGTGGCGAAGAGCATTGAAGCCATTCGACAGCGGTGCGCGAGTGAGGCGGTGTGAGGTAGAAATTCCGAAACTAGAATAAACGGTCAAAGAAAACGCCCGTGAACGGGGAACCCGAAATCACTCCCGGGGAACGAGAGACGACGGACATGGATGGCTATTTGAGTTCCAAGAGGCAGAGATGATGGTCCGTGGAGTGCGTGGCCAGGGACGCTGGGGGCATGGCAATGAACACGGAAGGAGACGCCTCTCTGGACCATCGACTATTAACATTACGACACACGTAACATGCCATTACCCCATGCCATGGTTTCGTATTTGGCGAGTTTCGCACCTCTGCATGTCTCCGGTTGCTTCGCCCACTCCCGTCCCACCGCCCTCCCTCCTGCGAAAGGTAACATCCAGGGTTTGGTGCTTACGCAGAGGGACGCGGAACCCTGCATGAATTTGCCAATTGTTAGCGGTTTCCTACCGATCTAAGTAGGTTCTTGATGGCTGCAGGAACTTACAGGAAACATGAACAAAAGATTGCTTCAAGGCTAAGGAAACCACATTTAATATTTTTCGTCATAACTCCCGGGTTTGAAACCAGAAAATTAATTGTCTCATATCACCCACAATACTCTTAATTTCCTAAGAGTCGTTAAAGTTTCGTCGTTTAACATGCAATCAAAATAAGCATTGAAACAGACGCATTTCACGAGTTGTTTCGTACTTTATCGTTCCGTTGTTGGTGTTGCTGTCGGGTTTCAGACTAGTAATCTCTATTATTCAAGATTTTACGTAAAACCACGTCCTTTATAGCGTACTCATTGGTTTTACTATAATAGTGTTTTCCTTCCGATTAAGATAGATTCTGAATGAGTTCAGCCTGTACAAGGATATATTTACTTGCCTTTCCTAAAAAGCTGACTCTGCGACGTCGACGCTGTAGGGCCCCTTCAACTCCGCCTACTTTCTTCTTCCCTTCATTCCGGTCGACACACCTGTCCTATTCCTTGCCTCCCCTCCATCACAGTCTTCAACATCTCACTGCCGATCGGAATACTCTGCGTCCATCTCTTTCCTGCCTCTTTTTCATTTCTCCCACCAAAAACCCCCTCTCCTCCATAACCAGCACTTCCTCGTTTGCTTTCCTTTCCGCCCATCACACCATTTCCGCCCATCTCCAATTTTTCATTTCAAAAGCCTCCTCCTTCCTGCTTACATTATCATCATCTTTCCACGCCGTACAAAACCACGCTCCATATTAAAGTTTTAACGAGCCTTTTCTTAGAGTCCTTACCCAACTTCCCTCTCATCAGTTCCTTCCTCCTCCTCCTCGCGAAAGCACTCTTGCCTGACGCAATTCTTTTCCTTATGCCCCTGCTACTTCAAAACATTTCCGAGATACGGAAACTGTTTCACCCGCTCTAGTTTTTTATTGATGCGGCGCGGTGATTATTCCACCGCCCCTGTTTCATTCATTATTCTTAAGTTTTCTCTACGTAAATGATCGATGAAGGCGTTTTTTAATTTTTTTACATTATTTTGGGGAAATTTATGGATGGCCTTTTGGATGATGTGATATATTTATTTGAAATTTTTATGCATGCTATAAAAGCTTATCCGATGAAATAATTATTTTCTATGGATAGACGTCAAAACTACTCTCTAAATGCGTTTTTTCCATCTTTGAAATTATCTTTTTTGGTTCTAGCGATATTAATAGTATATTGAACGAATTAAAGAATAAACATGCATATTTCAATGTTCTGGGGTTATACACACGAAATAATCAGATAAATTTGTTTTTTGCTGGGATAAGTTAAGGAATTACTTGAGAAATTTATTCGTTAACCCTTTGGGTATTTGGGTCATTTTCGACATATCTATGACGATAATAACTATATTGATCAATAACTAGTGTGGTCTAAAACTATATTGATACACGTGAAAAGTATACTGTTAAAGCAATGATCTTTCAAGGTGCAATATAAGTAAGAAATATAATTAACCAATCAATTATTTTTAATATTGCATCCCATTATTTTCCAAAAATATTTTTCGAATGAATTAACCAATTTTAATGCAGTGAAATAATTCTTATTTAATGCTCATTTGAGAATTTTTTCCAGTACAGAGCCTAAAGTTTTCGTTACCTTAAATTAACTTTAATTTCATTTTTTTGTAATGTTGACCAGTTTTGCAGAACTGACATTCCGATTACCCAACCTTGCATGCCTGATCTTTTGTTGGTCGAGGTTTCAAAGAAGGAGAAAGGTTGCTAAAAATTGATGTTCAAGTAACAAGCGCCAACCGACCGATCGCGTGAAATGGACGAGTGGATTGGGACTTGAATTGAACCGGTAGCGTGTAGTAAGCTCTGCGCGGGCGGCGAAGGGAACTCGTCTCACATCAAATGAAAATGAACTCTGGTCGATTCGAAATGACTGCATCGTCTCAACTTATCGGAGCGTTGACACTGAAGGACTTATTATTAGTAATAATCGGTGGCTCTAATGTGTGGCAGGCGGATTCGTGCCTCTCAGAGGGATTTGCCGACACCTGACTGGTCGGGGAAAACAAGTTTTCATTCGCCATGAACTTTCCTCGCGCTAGCCGATCTACGAACACTTATTTTCCCATGCCTTTTTCCTCAAACGTTTCGTTCGCAAGGTTTGTCGATTTGTGCCGAAGACCTTTTGCCACCTCTTCTACCAAATATGTATTGAATGCAGGGTACACGCATATTTGTGGCGACTCAATCTTGCCGAAGAATCTCTCGTTTGAAGCGAGTTTTTTCTCCTCGACGTGGCGTGGTTTGGATGAGGCCAAAGCTGCCTGCGATCCTAATGCTCTGCGCCCGTAATCGTCTCGGTCCGTCATAAGGGTTTTCATATCATCCGAAGACCCCGGGAAGCGCTATCGCCCACTCCCGCCAATGCGGAGTAGGCATTGCTGGCAGCTAAGCGCCACGTTAACTCGATTTCGAAACATAAACACGGCAGAGAATAGCATCCACGTACGAGGCAATCGGTAGCCTCCCTGCGTGCGGCATACGTATATGCATTGCTCAGCAATTTAGCGCCATTCTTCAGCCAACAAGTGCGCTTTGAGCCGAGGCGATGACGATAAACGGAGGAGATGCCATCATTAATGATTGCACGTTCCACATATCGTGGCATTTCGCTCATTTCTTTACGATAGAGCGCGTTTTTTTACTGCCCATGATACCACGAGAGACGCCTCTCGGCAAATAACCAGTAATTTTTTTTTTTACAGTTTTCCCTCCAAGAACGAACATCGCGCCGCTGACATCGTCATGCCAGGATTGATGTATCCAAGCGAGCACCAGACCGGCGTTTATAACCCTTCAATGAAAAGGTCGTAAAACAGGCAGGGCGAACTTTAAATACTCGGGAGGAGGAAGGATTGATGGCGGTAGCACGTATTAGCGAGAATGGACATGGAAGCTACTATATAATCCACGCATGCGCTAATGGGAGCTCGCGTGCACCTGTCGGGGGCAAGGGGGGGCCCCCCGTGGGCGAGAGAGGCCCTTCAGAGGGCGAGAGAGGCCCGGTAGAGGGCGAGAGAAGGCCGGCGAAGCGAGCTGAGGGCGCGATGCTCGCGGCGTGCACTTATAGAGTCGAGAATGCATCACGAGCGCCATCAGACGACGGAAATCAGCCTCGCTCACATCTACGTGATGCCCAAAAGCACGACCGGAAAGGTGCGTGGCAGGGGGTACTTCCACCCCAAGCATGCACAGTACGCGAAGGTTGCGGTCGCGTGCCGTAGGTACACGCATGGTCGACCGTTTTTATACAACAGGACCTCTGTAAAATACTCAGAGAGTGAGGAATCAATTGCCACATTTATGAAGAAGAGTTCGTCATCGTAAGAAAACAGAGAGTAAGTGTCAGCTCCTGTTGGCATGTTCTCTGGGCCATCGAAAAGACAATAACTAAAGGAATAAAAGTAAAATTAAATTCTGTAAAGTTAGCTGTCCACATATTGCCAACCAAACGTATAATGCTATTTATTTATTATTTCATATTGTTCCCAACTATTCTTATGGTTCTAGGAAATACGACGTCTGCAACCTAACAATCAATAAGTGCAGGGATGTATTTTGTCATCAGGTGACCGTTCCCCGAGTGGTGGCGTAATGTCGGGCATAACTCCGCCATCAATTTTTGTGGGTGTTCCACATCTGACACTTCATCCACAGCGTTAATGGCAAGGGGCTGTTGATTGAGCTATCTAATTAGCCAACCGGTGGAAGTAACTGGGCCCATAGACATCTATACAATCTCATAAGGTTTAAATATCATCCAGTGGGGTCTGCATGCGAGACGAGCAGCCGGTCAAAGAGAGGCTGCAGTCAAGGCTGTGGTCAATGAGAACAGTGCTCTCTATTTTAATTTAAAAATAGCTAAAAACTGCTCTTTCTGGTCCATTAAATAATAATCCACTGCAGTAGGGGACAAGTCCAAGTCCAAGTCGATTGAAGTGATCCTATAACTTCTCCTTCGGAACTGGTTCCACTGGAGGCATGGAGTATAAGGGATAGTGCTAGGAAAAGGGGTTATATTAGGAAATGTGAGTGTTAGATATAAAGTGGGTTGTGGTGGTTTTTTTTTTTTAATTGGTTTTTTTTAAATATTTATTTTATTATCATTATTTATAACTTTTTTTTTATTTTATTTTTTTTTCAATTATTTTTTTTATTAGTATTTTTTTTTTATTTTTTTAAAATTATTATTGTTATATTTTTATTATTATTATAGATTTTTTTTTTTTTTTTTAATACTTTAACATTTGGTTAAGGAATTAGGTTGGGTCAGGTGGAGTGAGGTGAGGGAGAACTGGAGCGCCTGGGCCTGGGTGGTTTGGTTGGTTAGTTGGTGACTTTCGCTTTCTGGTTTTGGGAAAGGTAATGTATGGTTGGTTCAGAGCAGGGTGGAGGGAGGTGGTTTGAGGAAATTTGGGAATTTTCTTTTTAGATGGAATATTAGGAGCGGATTTCAGGATTTGCTGGGGGTATTTGGCTTTACCTGGAGGTAGAGAGTCGGACCAGAGGGAGGAAATGAGAGGGTTCTTGGATATGCGGAGCGATCTGCTGTAACTCTTTGTGGCTCTCAGTATGAGGTCATTGACTGTGTACATGTTTAGTTCCTTCCTTATTGCGGTATTTGGAATAAACCACGGCGCGCCCGCTATGCGTCTTAGCAGCTTATTTAGCCACACTTGGATGCCTGCAATTGCAGTTTTTGGGGCATTTGCCCATACGGGGGATGCATAAAGGACCTGGGGTAAAAGAATTGACTGGAGAATTGATAGTTTGGAGGTTAAGGAAGTTCTGGATGTTCGGGAAAGTAGAGGTTGGAAGGAAAAGGTGGACCTACGGAGTTTCGCAAGTTTGGTAGTGACGTGGGGAGAAAAACTTAGCCTTTCATCGAGGGTGACTCCGAGAAAGCTTACGGTGGATTTTTGAGGGATGAGTTTAAGGTCAAGGGAAAGATAGGTGTGGGTGGTTTTGGAACGAGACCGGGAGAAGCAGAGTTTAGTACATTTTTCGGGGTTGACGGATAACTTCCATTCCTCAAGCCAGTCACCTATGAGGTAGAGATGGTCTTGAAGAGCATCGTCCGTTTTACTTGGCCACCAGCTTTGGGCCGCTATTGTGGTGTCATCAGCATATAAGAAGAGATGAGTGAGAGGGTGGGAGGGAAGATCATCTATAAATATATTAAATAGGAGGGGACTGAGCACAGCTCCCTGGGGAACACCCGTTAGCTGTTTTTGAAATGGGGAGTGGTAGGAGTGATGGAGGATAGAAAAGGTACGGTTACAGAGGAATGACTGAATAATTTTAATGAGGAATGGGGGAATATTTTTGCTATGTAATTTTAGTAGTAGGCCGTTGTGCCAAACCTTATCAAAGGCTTGGCTAATATCAAGAAATACCGCGGTTGTAATCATTTTCCTATTAAATCCTGATAGGATGAGTTCTGTGAGGCGATTGATTTGGTGAACTGTGGAGGTATGTGAGGCAAAGCCGAATTGTTCCTGCCTGAAAAGGGGGAACGGAAGGGATTTTAGTCTGGTTAGAATTATTTTTTCGAGGACTTTGCTGAAGGCGCAGGTAAGGGAAATGGGCCTGTAACTGTGGACGTCTGAGAGTGGTTTAGCTGGTTTAGGGATCATGATGACATTGCTGCACTTCCAAGAAGAAGGGAAGTAGGAGGAGGCAAGGCAGGCATTGAAGATGTCAGTCAGGAGAGAGATACAAGAAATGGGGAGAAATTTAAGGGCTTTAGTGGGGATGTTATCGGGACCAGAGGAGCACTTGTTAGGCAGAGCAGCAATAATGGATTGCACTTCTTTTAGGGAACATGTCTGTGGTTCTGGAGAAGGTAAGTATAGTGTAGCGGACGCATAGATGTCCGCTCTAGATGTCGGTGAGTGGAGAGATGGAGAAGAAAAGGCACCTAGCATCCTTTCGAGGAAAGCTTCGCCTCTCTCGGTGTCAGTGGTTAGTTTCCTGTCTTGGTGTAAGAGTGGTGGAGTGGACTTGGTGGTGTTTTTGAGGGCGCGTGTCATTTTCCAGAGGGAGTTGTCGTCTCGGTTGAGTGTAGTTATTTTGTTGTTCCACTGTGTGTTCTTATGTTTTTGTATTTCCCGTTTGACTGCTGCGTGTAGGCTGTTGTATTGCGTTTTTATGTGTGGCGATCTAGTCCTCTGAAATAATTTTCTTAGTCTGTTTCGGTCTGTTATTAGTGTTTTTATGTAAGTAGGGAGAGCGGATGATAGTAGAGGTGTGAGAATTGGGTTGTTGAGCGACTTATTGAGTGCGGAGTGAATGTGGTCAGATAGTACTTCTATGCTGTGATCTATGGACGGTTGATCAAGGGCTGTAAGGTATGTGTCAGGAAAGGCGGCTATTTTGCGTTGAAATTTGCCCCAGTTATGTGTGCGTGAGGTTATGGGAAGAGTATCTACGGTAGCAGTTTCGATGGAGTAGATTACGGGAAGATGATCGGAAGAGTAATGGTGCAGGACTTTAGCAGGAATATGGAATGGGTAGTTGATGGATAAAGCAATGTCCAGTATGTCAGAGGTGTCAGTGCCAAGGTGTTGGGAGATGTGAGTATACTCGTTTGGTGTGTGAAGAGAGACGTCCAGGTCCTGACAGAACTTAAATAGTTCTCTGCCTTTGCAATTGGTGCTGCGACAGCCCCAGTTGCAGTGCTTACTGTTAAGATCGCCAATGATTATGGTGGGTGCAGTGGGGTGAGTTAGATGCTTGAGTGAAGAAATGGAGCTCTGTTTGGGGGGTATGTATACACTGAAGATGTTGACAGGACCAAGAAGTGTATGGAGTGAGATGCCAATGTGCTCGAGGTTTGAGGTTGTGTTAGGTAGGTGTGTGTGCTGAAGCGTGGATTTGATGCTGATGGCTACTCCTCCTTGCGGATGAGCGCCGTCAGCGACAGGGCGATCTAATCTGTATGAAGTGTAACCTGGGATGTATAGGGCGTGCTTGTGTGTAAGAAAGGTTTCGGACAGAGTGATTATGTCAGGTGAGTGCTTGGCAATGAGCAGGTGGAGTTCCGTGAGCTTGGCACGAATGCCATGGCAGTTCCAGGAGAGGACGGATAAGTGTGAAATTTTAGATCGTTGTGCTGCCATAGTTCAGAAGAGAAGAAGCTAAGGAGGAGAAGAAGTTAAGGAATAAAACCGCCCGTTCATGGGCCGGGGAACTGAGTAATTTTGCAAGAAATACGGTAGTTCTTTGAATTAATGCCGGCCAGTTAAAAAGAGGAGAGGAGGGATCAGAGGTGAGGTGTGAGGCAGGTATGTGAGTAGAAATAGGTTGAAGGGAGAGAGGGTGTGGTGTGTGGTCAATCAATTGGGGAAGTTGAGGATCAGGAAGCAGTGTGAGGGATGAAGGAATTGTTTTTGTGTCTTGAAATGAAGGAGGAGGGGGTATGACTTTAAGTCCTAGGATATCCTCGCCATAGTATGGAGGTGGCGGTGGCGGGGGTAGGTAGGATAGTTCTGGAGGAGGAGGGCAAATGAATGGAGTTACAGGGGCTGTAGATGATGGAGGTGGGGGAATAGGGGGGAATTCATCAATGTAGGGGTTAGTTTGAACCTTCCTATTACTGGCTGCAATTCTTTTGTCCCAGAAGTTTTCAGCGGGTGGGGGATGAGGGATAGTGCCAGGGTCAGGAGTAGGTAAAGGTTGGCCCAATTTCCGGGCCTTGGCTTCGAGAAATACTGGGCAGCCGCGATAAGTTGCTGCATGCTGACCGCCGCAGTTGCAGCAGTAGCTGGGACTGTCGGCGGGGAGCGGGCAATTAGATTTATAGTGATTGTTGCCGCATTTTCGGCATCTGAGTGGGAGGCGACAGTAGTTCTTAGTGTGGCCAAAGCGCTGGCATTGGACGCACTGTGCGGGATCGACGGAGGGAATGAACTCTTCAATTTTAATGTCAATACCGCAGTATGACTTGAGGTTAAGCAGATCGCTCTCTCGCGAAGGGTCCTCTAATGTGACTTTTAGATGGGTAAAGGAGGAGGCTTGGTGGAGGTCAGACTGCATTTTTACTATGCCTCTTAAGGTAAAGCCAGCTTCGTCCAGGTCTTTGGATACCTGTTCGGTCGAGGTGATGGGAGGTATGCCTTTTATTATGAAGGCTCGACGTCTTTCGGAGGGGATGGGATTGGTGAAATAGGAGAGGTGATTTGAATCTAGGAAGGATCTAATCTTACGGTGGTGCAGTAGGGGACAATTTGTCTTGTCTCTTATTGTACTTGGACACGTCAACTCTTGCGCCTGCTGGTGCGAAACTTTCTCCGATCGAATGTGGCGATCCATTATACATACCACGGTTTCTTTTATTTTTCAATCTTCGTGAAGGGGCACTCGGCACTGGATTGAGCGAATGGCCGCATTGTCGGCGTCTCTCGGCCGTCGGACGAGGGAAACGGGTGGTTGCAGAAAGGCAGATCGCGACGAGGGGAGTGATTCCAGCGCTGGGTTTCCCTCGTCCTCCCTCCCATCCAGTTGCCTTTCAGCGATGCACAGATTTGCGTGTCGCACAGAACGCGATGAGAGGGGGAAATCATTCGGGGGAGGAAAGGGAACACATTTCATTAAATATAGGAAATTGAAAACCACTCCGTCAACGTTGAGAAGTCGAGCCTATTGAGTCCAACCCTCCTCGCCCTCCTTTGCTTTCCTTGGGATTGGGGGCGAACGCCGGCGCGGGGAGGCGGAAATCCGAGCCCTGCAGTGCATTGGCCGGGAAGTCTACTACTACGAGAGATTGGAGAGGGAAAATGAGATCGGCCGAATCAATCAATACACGAGCAATCGTTTTTCATCCAACAATTAGTCACCACAACAGTTAGAAAAACATCTCACAAAATAAGGAGCTCCTTAAATGCCATTACTGCCCCGATTACTCATGCGACTTGTAACTCAAGCTAACATCCCCACCTTCCTTCGCACAGCACTCCGCGAGGACGTACGGCGTCGCCAGCAACAAATGCAGTAATATGATTCCATAGATGAATGTCAGAATGCGATGACCCCATCTGCAAAGACGGAGAGAGAGAGAGAGGACCCCAGCGATAAGAGGCCGAGACTTTGCCGTCGAACAGCACAGATTTAGGAAGGGCAGACGCAACACATATGGGGCATTTCAATGCACGGATCTTCCGAAATCAGGGGAAGGAAATACCGTAAAGGATGCTGTACATATTAGATTTCGCGGAAGCGTTCGATAAGCTCCAACTCGACGTATTGATACCTTAACTAAGATATTATGATAGTAATGATGTGGTGTCCAGATGGAATAGCGGATTATGACCTAACCAAAAGCAAACAGCATTCGTCGATCGGTTAGCTCAGGGGGCAGAAGTAAATTCAGGAGTACCACAGGGAAGTTTTAAAGGACCCTTATTTCTTATGGTGTATGGTTTATGACGTCAGTTCTCACATTAGCAGTTTCTTTTATTACTTGCATTCGACAAGTATTTATAGAGTGATGACGGCAGCACCAGATGGAGAGCCTCTCTTAATTGAATAAGACTAGAAATCGGAATGGTGCGAGGAATGGAGGTTAGAATTAAGAGTCAGAAAGGCCGAAGTATTCGAGTGGAATACGAAGTTGGCCTAAATTATTGTATAGATTGGACCGAATCAAGCATCTCAGAAGAGGTTGAGAGAGAAGACTTGGGTGTTATTCCTGTACGTGGACATCTTTAATCCTTTAATTGGGTACCCACACACATTAAAAGAATAGGCGGACCAGCCTAAAAGAAACTTGCTCTCACCGGACGGCGTGTCGGAAAATGCAATGAAGAGGGAGGAGCCACGGCGGTAATGAGCATGTCCAATGCAATGCCCCCGCCACACACCCTTGAGGCTCGAATGTGGATTATTGTGTACATGTAGATGAATGCTTCTCTGCATAATCTGCCGGATCTCTATTTGGCGCAGATGATGAAAACTATCACAGGGAACACTCAGTCCTCGGTGTTACCAGAGAGCACGGGGAGGGGAATTCAATTTCGACGCAAACGCTATTGAAATTCTCCAATGGGATTAGAAATTGCCGAGAGGAAGCCCCGACGTGAGCGAATCACGACTGCGCGGTTTATTGTTCTTTCTGCGTTGTTCACGTCGGACAATAATTACGTAATCAATATCTACGGGGCATATTTTTCGACGTGTACAAAGTGCAAATTCCAGTTATAGCCTATTCATGCGATAGCATCTGAGTGGCGTCAGGTTCACGATAATTCCTCCTTTCGATTAATCACAGCTGTCACTTCCCACCCCTCATTGCGTCGTGCGCCATTAGCTTCGACGGACAAATGAAGAACTAGAAGAGCCACGAAGAACGCCGCGCCCCATATGCACCATAGTGGGCGTGACCATTGAAGCTCAGCATTGCAATAATTGTCATTACTGGGCAATATTTAATACAATATAAAAACGTTCCTAATATAAGCTTGCCTACCCATCTCACAACTTTCCTATCTACAATTAATAGGAAAAACTTGATTGTGCGCGCAATTCCTTTGTTAATCCTCCATCCATATTTACCCAGATATTTTTATTTTTCAAGAGTTAAATCAATTATTTTTTGCGGCTATTTATTCTGAGATCATTAAATGATGCTGATTGAAAGGAGCGCAAAAGAGGCTGTTGTACTCATTTAGCGGATAGGTAGTAGTAAAATATGGATGGAGGATTAACAAAGAAATTGCGCGCAAGTGGTTTCTGTTTCATAGGTTGAAAACAGAACGGAACGAGAGCCCAAAGGAATTAATTCCACTCTAAAGAGCGGATCAACTGTGTTTGATTGGATCAGTTTCTCTCCTCCCGATTCTTCCGCGACCGAGATGCCTCGGGGGATCCATTCACACGCGACCCCTCCTCACGCGTGCCCCCATGCTGCCTGCCCTCTCTCCGCCGCCGTTTCCTTTTACCAGGCCACATTTAGGATCACGCTGACTGATCCCAGATTTGATCCTGCTTAAGTTTTCAATATTATTTACACATCATAAATGCATTATTATGTACACGTATTATTGTCCTTCTTTATAATCATTCAAAATGAAAACTGTAAACCGCAATCATGGCCATCGATAATTATCATTTCAATTCCCTTTACTTAAGATTACCATATGCCATAACCCGCCTTTATGATGCCATAAATACAGCTATTAGTCTAAACTATTTTAGTTTCTCTATCGTTTTTAGATGCTGATTTAATGATTAACTTTTCCAATTTTATCAACTTAAATCTACACAAAACCCTGCCAGCCTCCGAAAGGGCGTGTGGCGTGGGGTGATAGGTCACCACCCGTAAAAGAGAATGAAACCACATGCAATATCAACCAAATTCATGCAAATCTACACCCAAAAAGCCATGTATATTTATGCAAAAACATTTATAACTTACATCCTTGCAAATACAGATACTATCGACTAATATACACATGCACCTACGTATCTACCTTACATCTACGCGACGTTTAATCTTGTAAAGTAAATGTCTTTAATATTTCTATAGTGAGTTTGATTTCTTACTATTATGATTCCTGATTGTCTGGGGAAAGAAGGAGTATCTATCTGTAATGGAATCTATCTCCCTTACTTTATCTTTGTGGTCTGATCTACCTAAGTAGTGTGGGGCCATAATAATTCCTTCAGTGTCATACTTAAACTCGTTTGTTCTGAGCCTTTCTAAAAGTGTAAGTATCGCTTTTGCTCTTTGCATCTTAAATGGCTGCCAGTCTAATTCTTCCTCTTAAAGGTCTGCCACACTCGTCTTCTTATTGTAACAATTTTTCAAGAAACTGGCGGATTTTCTTTGGACTTCATCCAATTAATCTCGATTTAAAATATTGAACAATTTTTGCCGAATTTGGCTATTTTCTTTTAAGATTTCCTTCACTCCTTTTAAGAATTTAATTTTCATTTGTATGTAGATAATGTATTTAATTAATTTGAATGAGAGCCACACGAAGGGGAATTACTTTATCGTTACTCGTGCATCAGTTAAAATTTCAAGGACGCCTCGATAGCTTAACTGGCTAAAGGACTCGACCGTACCGGACTCGAGGGATCCGGGTTCGAATCCCGGTCAAGGCGTTTGATTTTTGACACTCTAAAATTGTTGCATTGAAAAGATATTGTGCTTAGATTTTGTTCAAAAACAGTTAACATCAATCGGTTCAGACTGAGCGGAATCCACCTTTTCCTTGAGATCACGGAAACTGTTAATTACTGAACGAACGGATCGGTTTAGCTTGAATGCAAGGCGAGTGATGGCATTTTAATTCATCATTTTGTCTGTGGTCAACTATGACGAATCGTCCATCCTGCCACACATCCCAGCTGATCCTCACAGCCGGACGAGGAGCTGAAGACGCGCTGCGTGGAGAAGTTGTTTGGTTGCTGAGTGGCAGTTGAGGGAGGAGAGAAGGAGAGACCGACATGCCCCCCTTGGCCCTAGAAGGGGTACACGCTAAAGGATTACGCCTAAGGATATAAGATTGATGAATTTGAACACCCGCTGATTCCGATTAACGGTCACACTGGTCATATATATTTGCCATCATATCTGGCACACGTAGCTCCCTTAAAGCGGGGGAGCTGCCTCATGGTCCTGGGCCTATCAGAGACGAGCATTAGCATGACTGAGCGCGCACTTAGTGACCCGGAGTCGGCGATCCACGAATTAGGAAATATAGTCGACCGAATTAACAAGGACCGTAGTTTCAATGGCTCAGAGACAGTACAAGCATCAAGACTCAAGATTACAAAGATGTTCAAATATTTTATGATTTAGTCATGCAATCATTACTCATTGCTTTCGTTACGTATTCTCGAAAGGCAAATTAAAACAAATTAAAATAACATTCGTTACGGTAGAAATGCGGTCTTGTGTTGGTGTTGATGATAAATGAGGATAAGAGCTGATCTCGCAAGCAATAGTTGTAATTACAACGAAATAAACGCATTCAGGATGGAGGGGCAAACTCCTTGCCTTCGGCGCCCTAGCCTCTTGTTCCCAAGGGTGCTCTGGGACAAAGAAAATCACTCAACCGTATTTAACTGAAACCCAGAGTCAGAATCCGAATTAGGGATCCACCCTGCTGCTGCCGCTTCCAAGTTGGGTGCTTCCCATTTATTTTATAAAACGTTTGAGGGACTTCGACGTAAACGCAATTTCTTTACGCAATTGCTCTAAATTTAGATATATTTTTACACACTATCAAGTATACTGAACCGCCGAGATAAAAAAATATGTGAAAAAATATAAGTAGATTGTTTTAACGGGGCTAATTGCCACGTTAAATCTTGGAGAGACACGTTTTTTCTCTGCCCTTGTCTTCCGGACCCACTGCCGAAGGGCTGTCCCAGGGCCAAAGGGCTCGTGTGGAGAAGCTGCAACAACATGAAGATATTGACCGAGATGGGGCTGGAGATAGGAAAAATATAATCACTCGCAAATCCGATTTAAAAGTACTCAGCCGGTCTTTCCGAGAGCATTCATTTCGAGGGAGCACTCGCCTTTGCGCAGGATGGGGTGAGAAGAGGAGAGGCGAGGAGGGAGGATGACACAGATTGAAGGCACGAAGCCGAAAGATAGGGGAAGAGAGGTGGCCGGGGAGAGAGAGGGTTGTGGGTTGGGACGGGGGGCGGTGGTGGTCCGTGGGGGGGGGGTGGATAAGGAAGAAGCGGAAGGGAGGGGGAAGCAGCACAACCGGTCCTCTTGTTTCGCTCTAATTTCGCCCCCCCCCCGCCCCCACCAGCCCCAGCGACGACTCGACCCAGAGAGCGGGCAACCCCCGCATTACAGCCCGCGAAGTCGGCAGACCGATGCTATCTCTCCCCCCGACCATCCGCAAGGGAGCATGGGGTTGGATTTGAAGAGGGGGTGCCGGCGAGGGGTGTTGGGAGGGGAAGGGGGGAACGCGTCCTCCCCTCGAATGCTCTGCCACGAAGGCGCGGGGGCGCTCACTCGTCGAGCGCCGTGCAGACGGGAAGAAGCTTGGCCACTCGGGGTGGAGGGTACGTGGACAGAGTGTTTCCTCAGAGCATCTGGCAAATAATTGAATACAAATTTTGACGATTTGGGGGGTTTCCGATTCTATATACATGCAATCCAAGTCTGGTCGGATGCTAAAAATTTCAATGCTGTTGTAATGAAGTCTCGTAATAGGTTATTCTCCCCCTCCTACGCCGGATATTCTATTGTAGTTCATCTACCGGTTAAGGTAGGTTTTAAATGGACACGACTACCGAATTAATATTTTATGACTCCTAGCAAAACACAATCCATCATCCTACTCTACATCAGGTCCCTCTCCATATCCGTGTACTTTCTTCCTCCCTTCATCCCCTCCAACATCCCTATCATGATCCTGCCCTTTACTCCTTTGCCTTACATTCTCCCCTCTATTACAGTCTTCAACATACAACTGTCGATCAATACGCCCTTTTTGATTCGTGAACTGTTGTACCTGCTCTAGTTTTTGCCCTCCTATCCCAATGCTCATCTTAGCCTTTCTCTTTCCGAAAACCACATAACCTCTGTTTTATTAACATTTATTCTCATCCCATATCTACCACATTGACTTTACAATGCTGGCAATGCATCCTGTACATGTAGAAATAGCAAATCCCAGATGGCTAATTGGCACCTACATCTAACATATGCAGTAAATACTTAAGTCAACAAAATACCTAGAGTAAGCCAATGATAAAAATGTATGGCCAACAAGTCAGATTCATGAATAGAGCATTAATCATTTTGACGAAAATGCATTAGGGTTGCCATTTTTTGCTTTTTTAAGACTCGTCACATGAAAGTTCGTAAATCCAGCGAGGACTTGCTTCCTTGCTTTGATTAAAAAATCAACAAAGCGTAGATATACGCGTGCAAATGAAATGCTGCGAAAAATATGAATGTGACCAGGTTCATGGAGGAACAAGTATTGGAAATCACATTCGGATCAAAGATGTTGATTCTTGCTAAATATATATATTACGTAGATTATGAAGGCGATTATATTTTTAAAAGGAATATGTTTTTCTCGCCAATGTACTTATGTGGCATTTTTTTGATGCATCGTCCAACCGGTAACCTTCAAGACAGTGCGTGTAAATGAACGGGCGCAGCACTCCGGGCGAGCACGTTATGCGATGAGTGGCGATCACCCATCGTTTAATTGACCACACCGATTTATCAAGTGTAAACTTAAATTCGTGGGTATTGATTAATTGTTGGAAAAAGAGCGATTCCTTCCCAAACGTTCGCTGCATCGGGAACAACGAAATGGAATGAGTAGACTCGATTGAGTACTTAGGCGTAACCCTCACTCACGACCTCTCCTGGGTGAAACACATACACTGGGAATATGTGGACAACCTAATAAAACATTAGGGTTTATTAGAAGAGTACTCGGTGAATATGATGAAAAGGTCAAAGATAATTGTTATCGTTCGCTGATTAGGCCTCATCTAGAATACGCTGCTCATATGCTGCTGGTATAAATGGGATCCTCACGAGGTTACATTGATTGCCGCATTGGACCGCGTGCAGCGTAGAGTAGCTAGACTTGTAAAACGTCGTTATGACAAACTGAGTCATCTTATCATCACCACTAGACGAACTAGGTTGAGAATCACTCACGGAGTGATGGTTTACAGAGTAAATCTCTTGGGTAAATTATCTTGAAATGGCGTTATTAGCCCCACCGTTTAACGCTTGGCGAGATCATGTCAATGCAATCGAGATATTAAAAGCAGAACAGATAGATGTAAGGAGTCGTTTTTCTCAGGGGCCATAAGGGATCAGAGTAGGTGTTGTCCAACCGCGCTAGCTGGGAAAAGTATTTTGTGTCAAAAAAGTCTGGTGCGTTATCACCCCCTGCTACACACCCTAGCGGTGGCTTGCGGATTACCACGCATGAATGAATTAACGATCGATCCCTGATCGCCTTCGATAGGGCTCTTTGATGTAGAGTGATCATGTCCGTGCATTTAATTGTGCTAATATTTAATTAAA
This sequence comes from Hetaerina americana, assembly GCF_022747635.1. NCBI lineage: Eukaryota > Metazoa > Arthropoda > Insecta > Odonata > Calopterygidae > Hetaerina > Hetaerina americana. The sequence continues at coordinate 746,967 of NW_027287063.1, forward strand.
CGCTGTTTTGTTAGCTTGATCGCTAATTTATGCGTGGACTAAATTTTATTGGATTGGCCTCAGTATTCCGTATACCATACACTCGTCCTTTCTCGGGGTTTCGCGATCAAAATATTTAGTTGACAACCGCATGATGGCAGAGTGTTTGGCAGTCTCCGACATGTACGTATTTAACGTTTCCGTGGACTTGTCGAAGGCTTTGGTGCCACTCTGCCGCCTTCTTTGGTTCTTATCACCTCCATTTACGATCACCAAAATTCCAATCGACGCCATCATTCGTATTCCCCATTCCCAAAAAAGTGTTTAAGGCTAGAATTCACATGCCATGCATTATCTCTCAAGAGTAAATGGTTGCTTCATCTTCCGTTGAAATCGGTGGAATTGTTTTGAGTGAATCCCATGGGAAAGTACTTCATGAAATGATTCGAGGTAATGGTTTTCTTCCAAAATAAATTAAAAAGGGAATTTATTGGAGTGAACCGTTATCTTAAGTATTTGCATTTTTTCAATGAATTTCCCTTAAATTGTTTCCTCTAATGTATTTGCCTTAACCCGGAAGTACTCGCGTTCTTACGCTCAACGTAATCTTGGGGGAGGGAGGGGGTCGGAGAGGGGGTGGGAGAGGAGGGGTTGGGCTGGGAGGGTGGAAAGAGATCCGGGCCGAGGGGTCGACGAACCACGCGGCAGCAGAAGGGGGGGAGGGGGCGCCGAGTCGAGGGAACGGGGCGCGCGCGCACCCCGACGGTGGGCGGGGAAGGGGGGAGGCGAAGGGCGAGGGTGCGTCGGGGAAAAGGAGAGAAAAGAAGAGGATCGCGAGGCGTGCGTAATCTTCTGGGTGGAAAGAACGGCAGCGGGGTCTTAGCGATAACGGGAAAGGAAAACAAACAACAAATGGGAGGACACGCGAATTGGGTGTCCATAGTGGCCCGGGGCACGTCATCGAGCTGGACTGCGCAATAATTTGGCGGCGGACTTTGCGGGCGAGGGGGCGCAGATGCCTCCGACGCGGACTCGCTTCCCCATCGCCTCGCGATGCGCCATCCCCGTAAACACATGGGTCACTCCGGGTCGCGCGTGGGGCGTGCGCGAGTGACCTCTTCTGGAGAATGGTTGTGGTGGATGTCCCCGGAGTAAAGGCGAGAACGAGGGTGGATGTATTTTCTCTTCTTGTGATTAATCTACTCATAAAGAAATTGTGATGCGAAAAACATATTGGAGATAGGCAAAAGTCCACTATCGACCCAAAATGGCAAAATATTTATCGAAAACGTCGACATGGTGAATATTCTATAGCATTTTATTCAGGACTAAGGTTAACAGCAAATATTTTTCGCTCGGAAATCTCCCACACGCCCGAAGAGTAAATGAGGAAAATATCATTACCCCTGTGATCAATCGACAACTCCAAAATACAAAAAAAAACAAGAAAGCCTCTACTCCTGAAGAAGATACCGCTTGATACTGAATGAATTTGATGAAGATATCGCGCTTTACCTAAAATCAATAATTCGTTAGAACGAGGTTCATTCTGGCGATATGAAACCAGCCCACATAAACCCACTCCGCAAATGCGGCGATTCGGATTCCAGTGAATGAAGACCGATTTCTTCAACACAAGTGAATGCTGCATTTTAAGATTTCGTGGAAGCCTTCGACAAAGTCCCAGAGTCACAGAAATGGTTCAGAAACATTCGCTATATTTGTTCAAAATTGCTACGAAGGGTGAATAAACGTGATGCGATTGGTGGAGAAATGAGGTCTCGAGATCCTTGATTCACGAAGAGAGCCACCAAGACCCCTGTCCAATAAACGCGCGAACTGAGGCCATACAAACTTTATTTTGCAAAATTTAAGTCTGCATCGATTTTGTCTCCCCTTCAACAAAGCGCTCTCCATTCGTTGCTAGGCACTCATTCCATCTTCTTCTTTTCCATCTTGTTTAAAGCACCCTTGGAAGTCCTCGGCAGTTAGGGTTTTGGTTTTCTCGTCGTTTCTTGCTTTATTGTGTCTTCCACATCTTCCCAATGTGATGTCCCCTCATCACATTTTTGCATTTCAGGAATAGGAATAAGTCGCAGGGGGCGAGATCTATAAGAATAAGGAGAAGTATGATCAAGGATCAAGGTGATTGATTTTTTCGCCAGAAACTGGCGAACAATCAAAGCTGAATGTGCAGGTGCATTGTCATGGTGAAGGATACATCCATCATGTTCGGTTGAAATAGTGTGCACTCTTTATTTTCCTAAATTCAGTTCATCAGCTATCATTCGGAAAGTTTTTCGACGATCGGTAAGGACAAGGGACCGCACACGATCAATGTTGTCGTCAACACAGGTGGTTTAAGGTCGTCCCGGCCTTGCATCATCCGTGGCATCTTTGTCGGCCATCTTTAAAACGCTTAATCCACTTGGAAACGGATGTTTTCTGCAGAGCATTATCACCGTGAGCAGCCGTCAACACTTTCGTAATTTCTTGATTACTCTTACCGCAATTCACCAAAAAACTTGATGTTGATTCGTTGCTCTGTGATTTCGTCAATTTCCATTTTCGACAAACAATAAAAACAAGGACATGAGCAGCTAACATAACTGGCATCATGCGCACAGCTCGACGATCCGTCAAGCAAAAACGGCTCATTGGGTCTCAGGCAACTAGCGCCGCTAGTGGGCGGGGCGCCGCTAATGGTCCACGGCATGGCCGCCAGATTTCACCAGTCCGCGTATCTTTTGGGCTGACCACGTAGTTTCTAAGAAAGATGCAGGGCACATGGAGTGTCTTGCGACACGGGGAATTTTCATGGCACCGGTCTAACCGCCCCTGCCGCCAAGACTCGGCGTGGTGGTCTCCCTAAGCTGGCTCCGTGTGTATCTTTGTTTTCACTACTTTTGGTGTCGTTATTTCCGATGGCATACTGCAGTTTTCGAGTTCGTTTTCCTTCGGTTTCGGTGGATGGATCTTATTTTTAGCAGCCCGCCTCTCTCTCTCTCTTTCCTTCTTTCTCCACTCCTTCCCTCCTCTCTTTCTCCCCCCCCCCTAGAGAGCCATCCTCGCCCTGCCCCAAGTTGCCAAAGGGAGAACTTCCTCCTCTTTCCCGGAAACATCATAAATTTAAGACTTCCTCTCACACTCCCTGTGTTTACTTTCCTTCAAATTTCATGGATTCCATTTATTCACTTCTCCTCACAATTACGCCGCGGAGTTGAGTGAATTTGCGAAACTTCCTGTGGAATCAGAAAGTTTTCCCATTTTGATGGTGATTCTAACTTATGAAGCCATTTTTGTACGGTTTATTGTAATTAATTTACGAAGACAAAAGGTTAAGGTAGTAATTTAAATGAGATTTTCGTTCGTTAACCGTGTTTCTCTTGGTCTATGAAGAAGTTTTGTTCTGCTTGCCCCATTTCCTGTGGCCGAGCGGCATATCCTGAATTAAAGTGCCTCATCTCGTGTGTCTTACCCAAAGCGTAAATTTCTTCTGCCTGTGGTTTAATTCAACTCGACTCTCATTGCTGATTAATTTCAAACGTTCCCTTGTTAGTAGTGATGCTCCTTTAATAGTATTATTTTTGTAACGGTCTTATTTTTAACGAACTTATGTTTACGCTAATTTGATGCATATTTTCATGACGAAAAATCCATTTCTCGTATGAATTGTCTTTGTGGAATTGACCACAACATTTCCAACAATTATCCACTGCTTTTTAGCCCCGACATCTATTTATTATTTTTTTTGCAACGGGCGTGTCCTATTTCATTCAATGTGTGGAATTTTTTCATAGAAAACAGTTGCTTCATGGTTCAGAATTATTTCATATTCATTTATTTTATTTTATATTGATTCAGCATTAGCAGACTGGTAACGCATTTTATAGCAAACATTTACCTAATAATGTGTGAATAACTAGTATCTCTTTTCTTTTCAGGTGAGTGAGTGGCTGTTTCCTGTTTCCGTGTCTGTTAGTAGTAATCTTCTTTGGCTCGCGATGTATGGGAGATGCCCTGTCGAAAGCGTTTCCAGGGAATGCACTTCATCCATCGAGTGTGTCATTGAAGTTACTCGGTGCTGCCTTGCATTTTGCTTCATTTCTACGTTCGGCGAATCGTTCTGCGTCGTTGAGAAGGTCATCTTATGTCCTTCCTGTTTGTTGTCATTCGAAGAAATCGATCCTTTTTTGGGGAACAGCCCGTGTCAGTTTGGTTAACTTCTCTTTCTTTGCCTTTTATCGTTTTTGTTGGGAGACCGAGCAATGGGCGGTAGGCTTTTGTAAATACGCCAACAAATCGCGTTTTGATGAACCATTTTCCAGGACCACTTGCTTAATCCTTGCCCTCATGCCGTCGAATTCACTTTATTCCCCCCAACCCCACGTCCAGCCCAGTCCACATTTATTCTCAGATCACCCTGTCTCCTTCGGAGTCCCGTCATCCCTCTCCGCCCCACCCTCCTCAGCAGAGCACTTTAATTGTTCTTCTTTACCTCCATTTTACTTTTCCCAATCCACTCCGTCCGTACGTTTCAAAAGCCACACAACACTGCGCTCCAGTTTATCACTATTTTGGTGGCACTCAGTTTCCCCTAAGTTTTCTTTGCGTCGTTTTCCGTGAGTCCCGTGATAAACTCTTTTTCCTTTTATACGTAAGCGCTGCTTTAACTCTCGCAATGACTCGACTGAATAGCCAACTGATTTAATAATCCGCACCGCAGCTACTTTCATTCCAACTTCTCCTTCTTCCCGCGAGCGATCGGAAGCATTGCCGGGACTCGCTAAATACGTAGTGCATGCAGTGGGCATTACGTGTGGAGGGGGAGTCGCCGCTGCGTGGTGGTGGAACCGTTTGCGGACAAGGAGTGGAGGGAGATCCAGGTGGCTTGAGGCGATTTCGTCGATGGGCGCCTTAGTCGACTTTTATCGATATTATCAATTTCATCGATAGTGTGTAATTTATATCTGTGGTGGTTATTGGGAATCGAATATCGCCCTGCTCTCATCGGAACAGTCTCCGTGAGCGGTGTGTTTTCATACGGCGTTCTTCATCCTTGATCGAGTGCGCGGATCTCATTTTAGAATTTACGCACATTTGACAAAATTCTTATCTATCTCGTATGTGCCCACTTGCAGTATTCAGAATTAAGATCGGATTACGTGGCAGGGTGGTGAGGCCGTGACCTTCGTCAGGGGTCCCTGTGACGCTCTCTCCTGTCTCCGCGGGGAATGCCGAGAGGGGGATCATGGAGAGTGAAACTTAAGGAGCAGAGGCGCACGATTGGCAATCGAAAGGCACATACATCACCTCCAAGCTGGAAAGTATCTTCCCACGAGTTTTAAAACCTTTAGGCAACACTTCAGTTTCCAAAAGATGTAGAAATTAATATAAAGTTTGAACGATGAAAACTACTCCAGTTCGCGTCTATTATGCCATCACTCATATTTGTACTCATATTAGTCGGAGGGAATGTTACTGATGCCATTATCCTGTATAAAATATTTACAGGAGTTGGTGACTGTGAGAATGTTTGCATGTATATTAGTAATGGTCAGGGAACAAGGCATTGAGAAAACATGTACGCATATGCTGTGCTCCTGTTCGCCGCGGAAGGGGAGCGGCGTAATGGGGAAGTTGTTTTGGATAATGGGATCAAGTGAACGTAGGTTCTCTGCAGATGAATTAGATTTTGATCTTCTTCCATCAACGTCCCTGTGAAGGGGTACTCTTTGATAGGCTTCGAGCTATTAAAAAGCTAATCGGATTATATTTTCTTGTTTATTTTCGATTTTCTTAGTATTTAGTGAAATAAGTTACCATAGCTGTCGTCCGAATTTTATGAAAGACTTCTGAAATGAAAGCCAACTCATTTTAATTTCCTCTGCAGGGGTCATTAAAACCATTAATCCATTTATATCCGACGTTTTCTGGCTTAACTTTGAGGAAATACGCAATCACTGAGGTAAAAAAAATACCAATGTATATTTCCACTAAATTATTTTACTCGGTACAACTAGTTTCGATTTATCGGTGTCATCATCTGGCACAAAATTACGCATACAGGTCGGTTACATTGTGTGTGTGTATATATATATATATATATATATATATATATATATATATATATATATCACGAGTCAGTATATATAGTATATCAGGGGTCACGAGGCAATTTCTTAAATGTGAGAGGGAGAGAGAGAGTGGGGAATATCTTTGTATGGGTAACTTTGCACCCGAGGATGGCACCGCTATCCAATTTATTATTTATAGTCCCTAATAGAATTGGAAGCGTATTTTAATCAATTGCTACAACACCATGTTGGCAAATCCCTTTCCGCTTGGGACTCTCATTTAATTAATGCAGTGTACAACACTCCCCACCATTTTCCTCGCGCTTTCAATGTCTCTCCCCCTTCCATCCCTCTCCGCATTGGGGGGGGGGGGAGTGGAAGGTGGGGGGCTAACGCCGTCCACTGTCAGCCGCCCTCGGTGGCGGCGGGGTAACGTCCTCGCCTACCAACCCAGAGGCCGTGGGTTCGATTCCCACCTAGGTGAATTTCCCTCCATCTAGGGCTTGGTTGTATGTGGTTGTCTTCAATGTAATGTCTGTAATCTAGGGTTAGGTGGAAGAAGAGATTATTAGTCTCAACCTCGCCCAATTAAGTCGATAAATAAATAAATAAATATGGTGTCACATTTTCTACGCGTGACGTTCGGGGCGGGGACCATGAGTTAGTTGCATGGTCATGGATGAATACAACTCTCCCCTTCTTACTTGCAACTCCGCATGATCCGTCTCGGCATGGACCCGGAGTTTGTCTGCCGTATGAATGTTTGAGATACCTTTCTATTTATTCCTTTTTCTTATAATAAAGGAAAAATTCAGGGGTTGAAATTATCACTTGTTTTGAACAAAGTCTTCCTCCAAGCACATATATAAATTCGCACGTTATTTGAGCTTTCTTCCATGAAAAATCATTTCCTTTTCTCTCCTCTTCTTCTCTCTTATCACCTGGTGCTTCCACCTCCTACCGCGCGGCTTTTTGGTGCATCACGGGGTATTTATGTCGGTGTAGATTTTTTATCGTTAACAGAACACCTTTCTCTGAGGTTGATCTGTATAGAATAGGACTTTACTATGCGCTTCTGCAAATATTACGTGTAATCCAATCTTAATTTGCTCTTTTTATGTGTATACATTCGACGAGAGGTAAGGGTGAAAATGTTTCTCGACTACTAAAATCATCGGATAACCATCTGAGAGAAAACTCGTTGCGTAAGAGAGTATGCCTTAGGATGTTTTGAGGATTACGCCATTTGTAAAATCGATCATTGGAATATACTATATTAAGGAAGAGAGACACCGTCTGGTCAACGGAGAGGCAATTCAAAGTTAACGAGGAGGCAGTTCAGGGTGTAGACACGGAGAGAGTGGAAGTGAGGATATTCGGGGCTTAATGATGCGGGCTTTGGTGCGTGGACGTCGGGGCGCACCCTTCCCCCTCAAAGCAAATGCGGAAAGCGAAAGGATTCACTCGCATTGAAGCCTCTGGGTGCATCGCGAATAAGTTGACTGCAGGGCACTTCCCCGAGGGGACGGACGGATTGAAGAGGCGGACGGATTGAGGAGGCGGACGGAGCGGGGACGGACAACCTCACCTCGCGCGGCGTTCTTCCGCGAGAGGGCTAGATCTGTCGTTTTCGATTGGATTCGATCGATTCCTGAGGTCGATGATGAATCGACTCGTGTAACACACCGTCGACTCTGACGTCGTGGGCTTCCGGAATTGAATGGGAGGCCACTCTCGAAGACGTCCTGGGGTGGGGAAAGGGGAGAGAGGGCGGGGAGGAGAGGGTGAGGCGGAGGATTTACTTCACTTGTCCGCTCCCTCCTGTTTTGCGGCAGGCGAGGGTCTCCTTCCTGAAATATGTTACGATACTTGTATGGATGCGTCCGGCAGATGATGGACGCTGGGATGGGTAGTCGGGCGATCGGCGAGCTGTAAACGAACCAGAAATAATGCGGGGCAGGGTTCGTTTTGGGACGGGGAACGGAGCGCTCTCGCTCGAGGGTCGCTCATCATCGATGATGGATCGACGCTAATGAGTGCGATAATCGATCGACGTGATGCATGCGGTACGAGGATTATTTTACGTGTGGAAATGATCGGATAAACAACTCGTTTGGCTGTATTCAATTTAAGCAACATGAAAGCAAGTTTACCATTTCAATCGGAAACGTCTCTGGAACTTATTCGGACTAACACCATCGTCTCCCTGCTATTAACAACATAAAATGTCACTAGGCATAAGCAATACCGAAGCATTGGTCTCCGGATTAGGCATAAAAGATCAGGCTTATATATATATATATATATATATATATATATATATATATATATATATATAAACACAGATGTAGATTTTTAGAATATAGAGACACAAAGAAAGGACACTCACAATTTGTTATTTTACGTTTCGACAGCACGGCTGTCGTCTTCAGAATCTGTGTTTTTATATATTTGTGTGTCGCCGAAGAGCGTTCCATTTCGATGATATTTTATATATATATATATATATATATATATATATATATATATATCGGTATGTTAATTACGATATTTCGCTGTACAAATTAAGAAGTGTGTCGAAATATCGAATGGTCATACAGATATACTAAGTAATCCCGATTTATGCAGTTCCCTTCCTCCTCCCCCCTCCGGTCCATCAACTTTCGTCGGTTATCATTGACCACGGGTGACACACAACCGCCCCCGTCCTTGAGTGCTGTCTCCCCTCCGTGTGTGAGTTAAGTGCGGGGTATTCCGCCACCACCCATCCAGGAGGGCATACCCTAAGACTATGTGCACTGTTTCTAACAAGGTCACAATACTGTTTTCCTGCTATTCCTTGTAAACGTCGCCCTTGTCTCTCCCCTCCTTCCGGAATCTTAAATGTATGTAAGACGGCGCACAACTTCAGTTTGTTACCTGATTATGATGTAATACATCGAAACCCCGTCGTAAAATAAAAAGTTTTATCAAGTGGAAAAGTGCTTCGATCAGTTATTCATTATGTTTGACTTTCATCACATTACGCCTGAAGCTACTCAATCTGTGCTCTGCCATTTCCATTCATACGAGGGTAGGCTGGAAACTAATGCACACATGCTTGTAGAACACAAACAAAATGACCTTCGGAAGCACTCCTGATGGAATGCGGAAGTTACATCCCCCCTCAACACGCATGCGCAGGTTTGAGTTCGCTACATTCATCCAGCGTATTTCGAGAAGTGGAAGTATGGAGACGTGTTCTAGTGCTATGTGAACGCGAGTCGAACAGCGCGCTGCCGTCGACAGCTTCCTACACCTCATCGTCCGGAGTGTAATGATCCCTTGAGGTGTCTCTTGAGTTGAGGAAAAAAATCAAGATCGGGGGAATAAGGAGGGTGTTGCTCGCCGCATTCCAATCGACGCTGTTTGTTCTCGTCTGTGAGGCGACGTGCTACCCATCGTGCAGAGATTTTACGGTATCCCAATCAAATCTTCGACGAGTTAGCCATGTTTACCGACTGTGGCAGTGATCGGACTTCAACTGCGTGTTTCATCAACAATGATGGCTTTTCCAGGCTCGCAACCACGAAATTTTATCACCCATCGATTTACAGTAGACCTATGAACAGCATCGTCACCATAACCAGCCTTCAAACGACGATGAATCTCAGTAGGAGTCACTTTTTCATCAGTTAAAAATTCGATAAAAGGACGCTGTTTAACTCGCGTTGACATAGCAATAGAACACGTCTCCATACTTCCGCTTCTCAAAATACACTGAATGAATGAAACGACCTCAAACCTGTGCATGCATGTCGAAGGGGAATGTTACTTCCACATGCCACCAGGAATGCTTCTGAAGGTAATTTTTTTGTGGTCTCTAATCATTTGTACAATAGTTATAATCCTACCCTCGTATCATGCGCTCGCAGATATGCAAATTATTCCACTCTTAGTAAAATACCAAATTCTCGATTGTATCAACGCATTGAATCAAAGCTAGCAAGGCACGTAAAAATCAACTATGTGTAAAATATACATATTTTCACCCCCAGATTCCCTTGGACATATAGTTGAGAGGCAACCATTCCTGAACGGTTACCTGAGTACATCTGGCCTTTGCTGGAGCACCACTTCTCAACCGCAATGGACCCATGGCTCCCTATTGTAGGTTTTCTCACCACTGGCGAGCAGAGCGACCTTGAAGTGATGCGAGCACCACGGTCTCCCTGGGTAAACAAATATTGGGATTCATCGCTTTGTTTTTATTTATAAATACGAATATTATTTCATCATGGGCATTCGTTACGTTGAATACACATCTACATAGTACCCCAAAAGCCACTGCAAGGGCGTGTGGCGGGGGGTAGTAGGTCACCACCCGTTAAAAGAATAAAGCCGCATTCAGAACAACAAATTCAAGGCAATCTACACTCGCAGAAATGAATGCGATATTCATGCGAGAACCTTTTCAACTCACTCGCAAGCAAATACGTATACTATCAACTAACATACACTTGCACCTGCGAATATACCTCATGTCTTTACAACGTTTAATCTCGTCCTGACTTGCAATTGGAATGTTTTTATATTTTCATAGTGACTTTGGTTTCTTACTATTATGATTCCTGAATGTATGGAGAGGGAACGGGAGTATTTGTATCCATATGTACTGGAATCTGTGTCCCTTATCTAATCTTTGTGGTCTGATCTACCTAAGTAGTGCGGGGCCATTATAATTCCTTCAGTGTCATTGTTAAACTCGTTTGTTCTCAACCTTTCTATAAGTCATAGATCTCGCTTATTCTCTTCGCATCTCAAGTGGCTTCCAGCTTAATTCCCCTAAGAGACCTGTCACACTTGTGTTCTTCTTATCGCAAATTTTCACGAATCTAGCGGATTTTCTCTGGACTTTATCCAATTCCCTTGGCAAAGTTTTCTCCCCAGGATCCCAAATACTTATGGAATATTCCAAATAAGGTCTAACTAGAGCAAATTAACACCTCTCTTTAACTTTTTCATTAAATTTCTCCACCACCCGTTTTATGAAGCCAAGTTTCTTCAAAGCGGATCCTCATATTGCCCTGATATGTGCTCCCCATGAAAGGCGTGGTGATAGAACTACCTCCAAATTCTTAACTTGATCGGCCAGAGTTAGCACTGAACCCTCCATTTGATAATTTATATCCTGTTCGGCACGTCCTTAGTTGCAGAATGCCAAAACTGCGATTTTTCCTATGTTAAGCGCTAATCTCCATTCCTTGCACCAATTCGATGTCGTGTCTAAGTCTCCGGAGAGTAGCTCGCAATCTGATGGACTTCTTATTTCCTTGCATACCACCGTGTTGTCAGAAAATAATCTGAGATTGTTACTAACGTGTGAGCTTAAGTCCTTAATGTATATAAGGAATAGAAGCGGCCCTATTACGCATCCCTGGGGGACGCCCAAGATCCCCAACGAAAGAGACCGATCGGCCAACGGACCCGAGGAGACACCACAGGACACCATCCTTCTTCCTCACACACCGTGGGGAGACGGGACGATGGACGCCATTAGGAATTCAAATAAGAGTAAAATACCGTCTCATCGCAACCGACTGGACTCTTCGTATTCCTTTGTCTTTCCCTTTTCCTCTAGAAACCCTCAACCTCCACCACCACCCTCTTTTACTTGTTTTTTTCTCTCACCCCCACAACTTCAGTTTTTCTGACTCTCCTAACCCCTTCCAGCACATGGAGACACCCTGGTAGGCCACCTCCTATATTTAATATGTGTATATTGTACTCGGTGCAGTGAGAGCTTCACTTGAAAATGATTTAGTGCATTGAAGATAGTCGGGAATAATTGTTTTTTAAGTGGAAAATTGCAATAGTCTTTGTCTCTGATTTTATGGAAGGGTCCCACCACATCACATCTGAATCTGTAATTTCTACTTAATAAAATTACTTCAATGTAATTTTAAAATATTGCCATGATAACAAACATTAACTGATGTAATTTGATCACTATTTTATACATTTTTTATAAAAATAATTCGATGAATATCGCAGTGGAGTTTTATATATAACCTTCGTTGATTTGCTATATGTTTCAAGTTAACTCTTAAAGAAATAATGCCAGACCATCGAATCCCGCAATTGCATTTTATCGAAAGCATTTAGCACTTTTAACGAGAGACTCCGAGACTGTTTGGAATTCCGCTGCAGCTGTTTACGATGCACATCTGACTTCCCAGCTGTTGGCATCTCTATTTTTAAATGATATAATAGCTAGACAAAGGATGCAACAGTTTAATGGTCGCTTCTAATTGAAATAAATGGATTGGAATCTTAATTATGAGTTAAATTATGGGCTGGCATCTGGGTGCGAAAAGTTATTTTTTTCAAAATATTGCTTTTTTTCGATCTCAAAAATTTCCACAGAAGTACGATATCCAAATCGGAGCTAGCCCAAGAATGGTGGTTTTTGTTCTTGGATCGCTATCCCACGTCTCGACCTTTCACCTACTGACCGACTCGTTCCACCCCTTAGAGTTGATGCAGGGGCCTTCTGGGGCAACAATTCGAAGACGACGAGGACTTCAAGAACGCCGAAGATATTTTTTTATAACCAAACGGCCCATATTTTTCGAATATGTCTCGTGCGTCGTACAAATGTAGACTTCTGTTTTTGAAAAAAAAACATTTAAGTCGTAGTCTTAGGTGTTTGGGTTCGTTTGTGCCATGACCGCGTGCATCGTGAGTGGAAAGAGTGACTACTTGTACCAGAATCACTTGTACTCTGGCTGCGACACCTGTCTAAGCTCTCTCGTTTTATTATCCCGGAGGCCCAAGCCCGCAATGTTTGGGGCCATAATAATCCCCCTCGCCGTGTCAAGGACACTCGGGTGTCCTCCATATCCAAATGCAGCCTGCTCCCTTCGTGAATCAATGCACGCCCCAACTATTTCCTCCAACGTCACGCGTACCCCTCTTCGAGAAGTTACTTCCAGCAGATCTAGCGGCTTTCCTCTCAACATTATTTTCGTATTTAATTAGCGTTTTCTCCCGAGCATCCCAAATATTTGCTCCTTATTATAACTGTGATCGAACTAAAGCGATGGAACACTTATCTCTCACAGTTTCATTACATTTTCCTACAACCCGTCTAATGAAACTCCTTTTAGACTGAGCCGTATATTCTTTAGAGGCGTGTGCCCCATGCAACGTTTTAATATCGGTACAGCACCCAAGTTTTTGACCTCTTCCGAGGTGCTTCGTTCGATTCAATGTATTTTTTAATTAATTCCTTGCTCCCCTTTTCAATTTTTTACAAAGCTCCAGTGCTGCACATTGTCTTATATTCAATTTCAACCCCTATTCCTAATACCATTTCGATACCTGGTCTAAATCGCTTAATAGTGACCTGTGGTCTGCCTGGGCCGAACAATGCCAGAGTGGGAGCCTTGCACCACGCCCAAGCGAGGGTTTACTTTCTGCAACATATCACGTGATCCCCGTTTTTTCCCCATCCTCCCCACCCAATCGGCTGGGCGAGCGCCAGTCTCCTCCGCCTCCCCAACCGGTTGTCGGCCACCCCAACGCGGGCGTTCAAATCTCTTTCGCTCGAATTCAAACAGCCCTGGCGTCCCGCCTTTTTCAATGCGGCACAAGCGACGCCTCCCCGCCCCGATCTCCCTCTCAGCTGCCCCCATCATGGAAACGAGGATGCAATGACAAAGTGGGGGAGGAGGCATTACGATCAAGAGTTTTTGTATTTTTAAGTACCCTGCAAGCCACCGATAAGGTGTTTGGCAGGGGGTGAATACCCTTCACCAGACTAATTTGGACCCGAATACTTTTAACTCTACCGCGATCGGATAACATTATTCTCTTATCGATCGACAACCGACATCTTACATCTATCTGTTCCACCCTTAATCCCTCTGAATTTATTGAGATGATTTCTACTACCGCAGTAGCATGGGAGAAATAATACATTTTCAGCATCACTGCTGAAAAGATCTTCCAAATTATGCAAGAGCTTAAATCTGTAATTTTACCTTCGCTCCTTGAGTGATTCCCACCCTAGCCGCTCTAATATTTTGGATACGCTACTAAGTTTATCATTGCAAAGATTTACCAATCCAGCTCCTCTACGCTGCACGCGATCCACTTCGGCAATCAATCCAACTTCGTGAGGATCCCATAACATAATTGCAGCATATTCTAAATGAGGCCTAACCAATGGCAGATAACATTTCTCTTTGACCTTTTCATCATCACATTCAAGCAATGCTTTTCTAATAAATCCTAATGTTTTGTTAGATTGTCCAAATACTCCCCCATGTGTTTCACCCAGGCGAGGTCGTGAGTGAGGCATTTAATCGAGTCTACACTTTCTACTTGCAGTAGGTGTTCGGGAGGGAATTGCTCTTTTCCCAAAAAATTATCACAGCGCACTTTTTAAAGTTTCATTCAAATGGCCAAGATCAGCACCAGCGTTGTAGTTAGGGAGAGGCCTCTCTCTCCCTCTCTCTGTCTCCTCGGATGGGCGTCTAGTGTTCGGGGCCCTCTACAATGAGTGTTATCATGTCTAAATTACGCAAACAGGAGTGAGGGGAAGCCCGCCCGTTTCCTCAGAGAACCGTTGACCACGCGGAGAGTGTGTGCCACATAATTGCAGGATGACCTGGGCTGGGCAGACAATGAGTACGCGAATATTGTATGCACGGTTCAAAAGTTTACATAAACATAATTTTTTATAAGAACAAAATTATTTTTATAATAAAAATAATTTTGTTCGCCCAGAGATTGAACAATCATAGCGACGCATTATATGAATTTTGGAGATAACGGCGAGGGTTGGGGTGAACTGGCCATCGAAAACATCGATAGGGATGAACATTTCAACGCACAGTTTGAGGCTAAAGGGGTGGGAAGCATGAATTATGAAAATGCTGAATTCCTGGGGGCCATGAATAACCAATATTCGCCAATTACTCTGGTGGCCAGTGACACGACACCCTTGCCACACGCCCTAGCAGGCGCACGAGGTGCCGACGGAGGGGAGGATGGATGCCCAGCGAGGGTCTCCGACGACCGCCGTAAAGACGACTAAATAAGGGGAGGGAGGGGGTGGGTGGGGAAGGTGGGGGAGGAGAGGTTTGGACCGGAGGGGGGTGGGAACGAGATGCATTATGTAGAGGGGAGGGGTTTGATGGGACGGAGAGGGTGGGGGATGAGGGGAGAGAGGCAGAGAGAAGGGCGGGGGCGTTTGGGGGTGGCGCTTGTCTCCGGGGGCGGAGCGAAAGGGGGAGCAGCGGGGTGCATTCGCCGCAGTCGCTGCGCCGTTTTAATATTGTCGAAGAAGCACCTGGCGCCGTCCATCGCTGGATGGCGCCAGGTGCTATCTCCAATTGGATCGGATCCACCTTCAGTACTGCTGCACTTCCATTCTTCGAGATGCCGTCCGAGGAACGGTCACCGATCTACTGCCACGAAGGCCTGTGCCTGTCCCTCAATGCAGCAAAGGGCGATCATACAAGGTCTGTCCGAAATGAAGTAGGACTTAGTCGATTAAAAATCAAAATTGCCAGAATTGATACGTTCACTCAAAAGTCTTCGAAGTATCACCCTTGTGCGTCCACGCCCCGTACGCCTTCTGGAGGGCGGTGACCAGGATGTTGCTCAGTTCTCTCCCTCGTCACGGCCTGTTGTAACGCTCCCACCGAGCCGTGATGATGTCCTTTCTGCGCGGATTTGAGGAAGAGGAAGAAGTTCCGTCACAGGTGGATGCACATGTCTCTCTCTTTTAGGGATACTTAGTACACCAGAAACCATGCTAACACTTAATCTACGATCCCTGCCCAGCTAAGCCTTCGCTCTTATAACATTTTCGTCACTGCTTGAGGTCGAAGGGCGTCCTGAAAGTTCGGCGTCTTCAACTTCTCTACTCTCCGCCGAAACCACTTGTGCCACTAAAAAACACCTAATCTACCCATGGCGTTATCCCCATAAGCTGCCTTGAACATGTCATGAGTCTCTATCCCGATTTTGCCGGGTTCATGCATCATTTGATGGCTTATAGGTGTTCAAATGACCGGTTCACGATGGAGCGTAACGAGATGACGTTATAGAGATTTTTCAAACGAGCGGTCCGCACTCCGCAAAGGATGAGAGCCAACTGCCACCGACCTCCAGCCTTTCCTGTGACTCCCGTCCCTCGAACCCAGTCAGAGAAACTGCCACCCGCCCGTCCGTCCGTGTATACGTCTTTGTCTTGGGACATACCTCGTAGGAAGATATCCCGCATTATTTTATTTTGGGTTAGGTCAAATCGCCCGACCTACCTCTGCTGCCGTGGTCATATTTATGCTATTTGTCCCTTTGTTCGGTCGAGAATTCGGTCCACTCGATTCTCGCCGTGGTTACGCTTGCTAATGCGACACGTCTAAAATAATATTCCCTCTATTAAAGTTGAGTGATTTTTTCATATGTAGCAGTGTGAATCATATGCGTAATATTCGTCCTATCCGATGGCTCTCGGCCCTTACTTGCGAAGCGACGCATCCTGTTTCTTCGAGCCGTGTGCTCGGAGGGCGTTTGGCCACCAGCCTTTGAGGCAGATGCAGATGTCCACAGAATTAAAAGGATATTTGAGTGTTATATTGTTTCCGATTACGAATTATGTTTGTTGTGCCTAATGTTTTTCGATACCCTGATAGCTGAATGTGAGTGGGAAGGGAAAGATTCTTCGTATCCAATTATTATTAGGTAATCTACCGGTTAAGGTAGGTTATTGGATGGACACAGCTACCAAATAAATATTCTGCGACTCCTAACAAAACTCAAAATCCAGCATCCTACTCTATATCAGGTCCCTCTTCATCTCTGAGTACTTTCTTCCTCCCTTCATCCCGTCCAATATCCCTATCCTGTTCCTTCCCTTCCCTCTTTTGCCCAACATTCTACCCTCTATCACAGTCTTCAACATCCCACTGCCGGTCAACACCCCCTTCATCCACTTTTCCTGCCTCCATAGGATTGCTCCCAACAAACCCCTCTCTTCGCCCACCATACCAAGTACTTCCTCATCTGTTTTCTTCTCTGTCCATTTCACCTTCTCTATTCTCCTCCACACCAACATTTCAAAAGCCTCCAATCTACGTCTATCCTCCTGCTTCAATGACCACGTTTCCGCGCCGTACATAGCTACGCTCCATATCAAAGTTTTTACGAGTCTTTTCTTAACATCCTTACTCAAAGTCCCTGTCATCAACTCCCTCCTCCTTGTGAAAGCCTCTTTGCCTAGCGCAATTCTTCTCCTTACGTCCCTACTACTTTGACCGTGTTGGTCCAAAACACTACCGAGATACGTAAACTGTTCTACCTGCTCTAGATTTTGCCCTCCTATTTTAATGTTAAGCTTGGCCTTTTTCTTTCTAGAAAATCGCATAACCTTTGTTTTATTACTATTGATAATCATCCCATACCTGTCGCACTGAATTTCCAATTCACCCAGCAATGCTTGTAACCCGTTGGCTGACTGACAAAATAATGCTTGGTCATCAGCGAACCTAACTGATTTTACGGATTCCCCGCCCTTTTTCATTCCTACCCCCAGTTCTTCCCATGCCTCTTTAATCATTTCCTCTGCATATAGGTTGAACAGCAACGGTGATAATGGATAACCCTGCCTTACACCTCTTCCTAACACTGCCCAACTGGACTCCCCGTTCCCCACTCGCACCTGAGCAATCTGAGACATGTACAGGTTGTGGATTAGCCTCCTTTCCCTCCAATCTATTCCTATTTGCTGCAATATACTCATTAGTTTTTCCCAATTCACACTATGAAACGCTTTTTCGAAATCTACGAAACAGGCAAATACCTCCTGGTTGTGTTCTATATTCCTCTCGATTAATAATCGCATTACTGCAATGGCATCACGAGTACCTCTCCCCTTCCTAAACCCAAACTGATCATCCCCAAAGTATTCCTTTGCTCCACTCTCTATCCTTTTATTTATGGTCCTGATAACAACTTTAGCTGCGTGGGATATCAAACTTATTGTCCTGTAGTCCTCACATGATGTAGCCTTTACCTTTTTCGGAATAGGAACTAATACCGATCTCACAAATTCTTCTGGCCAGATTCCTTCCTCATAGATACTACGAATCGTATCAAATGAAAAGTACAAAAATCTTTATCTGTCCCTGCATACCTATCAAAGCAATATTTCAGCGGTTAATTCCTTACTCCCATTGCCCTCAAAATCGAACTCACGCGATCACTGCGTGGAGTATTGCGGGAGTGGCCTTCGATCGAGCGGCACCCATAATACATATGCTTCTATTAAATGCGTGAAACCATCCGCCTAATGCAGCCGCTGATGGCGACGACGAAGGAAGGGAATTAGAAAGTGGCCGAGCGGTTGTTATTCATCAAGTCGATTGGTTCTCTCGGCTTCAGCTCTTCTCGCATGCACGGAGGATTTTTTCAAGCCTGGATACCTTTGCGAATGTAAGGCTCTGAAAACAGTGCCAAATGCCATCAAGAGCATTCAAATGTTCATGCTTTTACAGAGTGCGAGTCAAGTAAAGTTTCCTCGCAGTAAAGTAAATATTCCGTATCGTAAATGTATTTGCATCAGCAGGTGACGTCTGCGCAAAGGACAGGGAGTCGTAATAAAGTAGTAAAGGACAGTCGCAATTGAAGCACATAGTCCACTGCAACACGGGTGCCGGGTACTTGTTCAGAGGCATCAAAACGGCGGTGGGGGCCGCCGCGAGGGCAGAGGCGGAGGCGGAGGTGCGGGAGGAGAGGGCGGGGGCGGGTGAGTGCGTGGGGGCGGGGAGGCCCCGGCATAAAAAGGGGTCAGCGCGAAGGGAAGGAGGCGGCGCGGAGGGGAGGAGGCGGCGCGGAGGGGTGGAGGCGGCGCGGAGGGGGAGAAATGTTATTTCGGGCACGTGGACGACACGTGCAGCCAACTGCGCGGAGTGTGTTGCTTTGGGGGCGGGAGGGGAGCGGGGGCAGGGGATGAGCACGCCTCTCGGGCTTGCTGCCTCTGCTCATGCCCCTCGACCGGCCGGCCAACCCCCGTTCGCGAGGGGGTGGGAAACCGAAGGTCGGCGGGAGGGGGTCCCAATGGCAAACGGGGGTGGAGGATCGTGGCGGGCTGGTTTCCATGGTTACGACAAGAGAGGAAGAGAGAGAGAGAGACAGAGAGAGAGAGGGTGAGAGGGGCGGAGGGAGAGAAGGGAGCGTGTGAGGAGTGGAAGAAGAGGGAAAGTGGGTGAATCGGGGGGAGTTGGCGAGGGGGGGCGGAGGCGCACACCACAGCCCTCTCAGGGGTGGATGGATGGGCGAGGGGGGGGAGCAGTTCCCACTGGGACGAGTCGACGTCCATCGGGGGGATGGAGCGCCGTCCTCCCGAGTGAGGCGTGCACCGAGGGCGGCGAAGCACCGCGAGGATGCGATTGCAGACAGGAGCAAAATGCAGGGGGCATCTACTCGCTTCGTTGACCCAAGGTATTCGACGAGGGCATTCGATAGAAGCTCGGGAAACAAGGGAACATTTTCTCATAAATGCAGAGTAGGATGTTGGGTTGTGGTTTGTTAGGAGAGACAAGATATGCATTCGGCAGTTGTGTCCATCGAAAATTTATCCTGACCGGTGGATTGCCTTATAATAATAACCAGACATTTGATTACCAGGAATAGTAATTATAGATACGAGAATTAGAAAGAAAGGCGAGATCATTGCGTAGAAGGTGGAGAGATGTTGTCTGGCGAACCGATCGGCATGTGGAGCGTTTCCCCCTCGCACCATTCGAGGTCGCACCGTCAAGAAACACAGCGGGCGTAGAAATGAACTCTCCGCTGATCAGAAATCAACAATACGTTACAGGTTGGCTGGCGACGGAAAATCCCCTTCCACGAGGCCTCACGGTGGCCTCCAAGGTATGATGTAGATGTCGGTCATTGCGGGCACCTGACTTCTTGCTGGTTAATTGCATATATCGTCGGAGTTTGACGCTCACATCGAATAATTATCTTCCCGCATTTCAGCGCAAGGGGAGAACTAAGTAAAAAATTAAGGAAAGTTTTACGGCCCTGTAACTCCCTTTAGGATATTCCATTCCACCACAATATTCGAGACTGCAAAATTACAAGACTAGGTAGAAATTTTCAAACTGCTCGAAAATGAAATGCTGTTCTCCATGATGGGAAGAGCACGGAGCGGAGTCATACGTAGATAGATAGATAGAGGCCTTTATTCGGGCGAAATTACGTAAAATAAAAGGATATCGATCGTATTGGGCAGAAAGGGAATATAATATTGATGAGGATAGCTTCAATTTAAGCATACCTGATTGTGAGATAGAAATGGAAAACGGGAATATAAATCAAATCAGATCGCGGAGATAGATAGCATTGCTATTGATCTAAGTAAGGGATTAAAAACGTGAAAGCAGACAGTTTACCTGGCTAATTCGTGGTAATTACGGGAAAGAACTTTGTTCGAAGCACTCGGTAAAATAAGTAATAACCCGCATCCCGAACAAAGGAATTATGACTGTTGAAAATAAGTTTATTATATCATTCCTTTCTTTTCTCTCCCCATTTTTATCCTCTTTAACCAATTCCTCCACATAGTATACTTTGAAAAGTAGGGGTGATAATGGATATCTCTGTATCCGAAACACTGCCCATCTGGACTCTCCAACCCCAATAGCTCCTGTTAAATCTGTAACTTGTACCGTTTGCGGATGAGACTCCTATCTCTCCAATCTATTCCTATTTTCTGCAATATATTCATTAACCTTACATCTATTCTCTCTATCAAACGCCTTTTCTAAATCTACGAAACCGGCAAATACATCCTGAAGGTATTATTATTATTATTATAATTGTAATACTAGCGTCCTCATTATTGCAATAGCTTCACACTTGCCTCTCCCCTTCCTGAACCCAAACTAATCATCCCCTTTGTAATCATTTGCCTCCGTCCTCTTGCCCATCATCCTTAGAACCCCCTAGCCGCGTGCGGATCAAACTTATTGCTCTCTAGTCCTCACATGATGTAGCCATTGCATTTTTTGGATTAGGAGTTAACCCTGATCTGACAAATTTTTCCGGCCAAATTCTCTCTTACAAAATGCTACAAATTGGTCCATGGAAAACTCTTCCTCCCACGTTTTCGTAAACCTCTAAGTGGTTTAATTCGAATACTGTCACACGGCCACACACACACACACAAAGGGATAATTGGACCGACTCCCGTAGTTGCCAGGACTCATTCTAATAATCCTGACCGTCATGAGTCCATGAGATAATAATAGAGGTGGTTCCCCGCTGCCAGTGCGAGACCCCGAACCCATGGGGCACCGACCCCAAGTCTTTTAAAGACGACTGCGGTCTTCATTTTTTTATTGAAGATGCGAGGAGTACCCAACCCTGGGCCTTCCGCTTTCATTAATATCGGTTAAGTATTCCATAAAAACCACTTGACATATGTATTTCATGAACGGATATATATCCACACAATTGAGAAAAAGGGTGCCTATTTATGTTCCACATATTTTACCAATGATTACACTAGACTTCTTTGTCGTGTGAGTAATTGCGCAAATCTTGGAAAGGCAACTAACTCATGATGGTTTTGTTGCCTCTTTTCTTTTCCACACGTGTGTTTTGTTTACATTTATGACATTCTCTCCATACACAGCGGGAATTTTAAGACTAATGTGGGGCTAGCAAACAAAAAGTACTAATTAGAAAGATGTTGGGTAAAAGTTCTCGTTGATTAAAAATTAGCTAATTTTATACATATTTTAATTAGCGTCGGCACGAAGGAACTTAGTAATTACAGAGCTATCTCCCTCACACCCATATCATGCTAGGTGTTGAAACACTTAATTGTTGTATTCGGTGTGCAAGTATTTCGATAGTCGAGAGTTATTCACGAAACATCAACGCCGTTTCCGAAAGCCTAGCCATAGAAAAAAATAATCATATAAGGTTGAATTAAAGACTTATTGAATGAAGAACTTGAGGTATTAAGAAATACCGAAACGGAAAGTTTAGACTCAATTAAATAACTAGGCCCCACCCTCACTCACGATCTTCCCGGGAAAAACACATACACTGGGAATATGTGGACAAGATAACTAAAAATTAGGATTGATTAGAAGAGTATTGGGTAAACGTGATGGAATGGTTAAAGAGAAATGTTATCTTTCGCTGGTTTGGCCTCATTTAGAAAATGCTGCTAGTATATTGTGGGATCCTCACGAAGTGGGATTAATAGCTGAATTGGATTGCGTGCAGCGTAGAGGAGCTACATTTGTAAAAAGTTGCAATCCGCCGGTGATATCTGGAACGCCAGCGAAACTGTCATCCCAGAAATATTGACCAACGCGGAGTAAATACCGGTAGACTTACATCTCCAATATCTGTCCACCACGGAAGCCTTCACAAGAAACTAATACTTATATCCTGTTGTGGAATTCAGCGTCAGTTGAAAACACACAATCCCAAGTCCTGGTCCCGACAAAATGTCCGCCTACTTATAAATATTTTCAGCAATTGATTGATGGAGCACAAGTTACCAATTGATTGGAAATCAGCTTACATCAGGCCAGTGTGTAAGAGTGGCGATAGGGAAGAACCCAGTAATTACGGATCAATATCTCTGACATCAATTTAATGTAATGTAATTGTCACATCTAATATGGGGCTAATATGGACAGCTGTGACTTATCGATAAGAAATCAGTATGGATTCCGAAAGGGTACGAGGCACAACAAGCTATTTTCGTCCATGACGTTTTGATTTCTAGCGAGAATATCACTCAGATTGATGCAATAGTTTTGGATTTTAAAAAGCCTTTGATCTTATACCATATTAAATTCTTCCTCCTAAGTATCGCTTGGTGGTATGTTGATCTGAAAAATGAAAAAAATGAGGGCGGTGATAAATATTATTACCACCCTCCGCTGCATATAACACTATAACTAACACTCCAGTAATCCCAACTATCCTTCCATCTCACCTCGAAGAGCCCGAGCGCATTTATATTTCCTCTCTTCATCTCTCGCTTCTTATTTTTTAATGTTCCTATTCTCAACATCGTCATGTTTTTCCAAGTCCGTTTTCTAACATACCGGTCCTCTTATGTGTCGTATGTGCTGCTAATGTCATTTTGCTTTGCAGGAATTTCGTGAGATTACGACCGCGGAAGCCTTGCCTGTCCCGGCTGACCACACGGCCGATTGAGCCGAGTCCCGTAGTTGCCAGGACTCATATTCTCTGTATTGTCCACCATGTTAACCTTGGGAATGATAGTTGAGGTGGTTTCCCGTTGCCTTCCTCAATAATGTTTTTAGCGTGACACCATCACTTACTGGCCGCCCTACTGGGGTCAGACGCCATTGCAGCCGCCTCACTGAGGAACAGACGCTGCGTGGACTACCTTTCGTCTGGCTCCTAACCTTCGACATCTCTGGCATTGGTGACCCTGGTTAACAGGAGCATAAATGTTTGCCGAAGCTATCTTAAATATCAAAATATTTACATTCGGACATGGTTTGTTTATTCCTTATTCTTAGCTGCACAGGTAGTACTTCATAGCGAGTCCAAACTCAAGGTACCTATTCGTTAGGCGCCCAAAAGCATGCTCCCTAATGCCAAACGAGTCTGGACGCGGCTTAGCTTTCATATGGTTCCAACCTTTCGAGCAATCTGGAAGCCCTTGAGATGCATCCGGAGGATTTCACTACAGACGTTGTAATAATAGGGCTACACAATTTGCGCAGGATATCGGACGAATGACCGAACTTGAACAACCTCAAGTTCTTCTTAAACAAATTTATACCGTAGAGTTGATATTCCCGTAGACATGAGGGCAATATAAGGGGTTCAAAAGCCTATGGTATCTTAACCCTGAACGAACAATCATTTCATCAAAAGCTCTTTTTGTCGTTACATCAGTAAAATCGAGTGCTCTATTAGCACAATGCCTTACTTTCAATCAAATTTGAAGTCTTCTCTTTGCCGAATGCCCGTCAAAAAATACGAATGAGGCCACTGTTTAATGATTTCAACAAATTCTCCTGATGCCTCCCGCCTCCAAATAGAAATTCGCTTGCAATTGCAATAACTCATATTCCGAAGTATCAATATGGGTTTCGTCGCACTTTCCAAGCAAAATATGGTGGTGCAAAAATCCCAAGACATTGTATCACTTGTGTCAGCCAATTGAAACTGAAAACAAGTTTATACATTGCGACATTTCCCCTATAAGTATTCAATTATGAAAGCGCTATCATAAGCTACGCGTAGTTGTTTCATTTCTCCCTGCTTTATGTTCCCAGATATTGTTGGCGAAACGTAATTTTAAGTTAAGACTGTTTCTCAAGGAATTAATGTCAACGTTGAAAATTAATAACTGATTATTTTTTATGCTTAATTTGACACATCTCGCGCATATAGTCAGGGAATATTTTTATGGAGACGAAGGCGATGCGAATATTCGCGGAAATATATGACTTTATGAAAGATGGATTTAAATAAATTCTACGCTCATAGGAAGGATTAAATTCCAGACAGGAATATCCAAAAAGGGTAAGAAAGGTAGGAGGACTAAAAGCTAAAAATATTCGACGAATAACTTTTCCTAAGATAGGTTAGAGCACACCACTCATCAACTGGAGTTGTTTACAGAAGCAAGGTTATTTATCGAGAGGGATAATGGGGCGCTGAGGTCTTTTCCGGCGATGGCAGGGCAAGGTATGGTCAATACAAATGAGGGGTGGGACAGATGAGAAATCGTCCTGAATCTGCCGGAGAAAGGGAGGCTGAAAAGGGTTTAGTGCATTTCGAAGAGCGATACGAGCGAGGAAACAGGATGAGAGCGATAAGGGCGAAGAAACATCGCTACCATTCCGCATTTACATATTTCTGGGCCCTGCTGCATGGGGAGGGAAGGGGGGGGTGGACTCTCTTCTCGTGAGGGCGGCGGTGAGAATGCTTCGAGGGCCTGGTCTCGGCCGACCGGCGTTTCACCCCTCTCGGCACCTCTTCTTTGCAGAGGTAAACGGCTAACCTTTTTTCTTTCGAGTTACGACGATCCATGGAGAACAAAGTAGGAAAATTTAAAAGTTCACCCTTTGGCATAAAGATTGAAGTCCTACGCTGAAAAATAAATTCTTTCCTGTTTAAATAAGAGAAAATAAATTGGAGCGTCACGGAAATTCGTCCAAGTTTTAATACAAGTCATGTCCACATCTCCTGCACGTATTTAAATGTTTTTTAATGCGAGACTTAGACTAGTTCAAGAAAGAATAGTTCTCCGATCTCCCGCTCATTCAGTTTTTGTTCTGGATGAAACGATTGGGAAAAGAGGTCAAAATTAATACCGTCGTTCTGTTAATGTGTAATGTTATATCATCTGGCACTGAGAGTACACGCATGTATTAGGACGGCGAGTATGTTTAGGGGTTAGTGTTCCCATATTCCTAACGCTCATAGAACTACAGAGATAAACAATTCAATAATTTTCAAAGTTCAAAAATCATTCGCCTTGACCGGAAGGCAAATGATTTGTAAAATTTTGAATTTGTTGCTTTGTCATGCGGATGACTCCGTTAAAAAGTTACTCTTTCGGCATCCCCCGCAGTTTCTTTCACTCAGAAATGAAACATGTTGAAAGTACATAAGTTGGCGATTGTCAGGCCCCAATTTCAGGAAAGAAAAGAGGAGGGTTGGCACCCTGCCGGGAAAACTACTGACGGGCAATATCACCCGACTCTTACAAGGGGGGGGCGACAGTTTGGGGCGGATGGGCCCTTGCCGAAAGGCCCTCAGGGAAGGAAACGCCGCCGGTGACCATCTCGCAGCGTGGACCCTGCACGTCAGGAGCGGCTGCGAGCAGGGTCTGTTCTCGTGCCAGGGGCGGCGAATATAAACACGCAGACGGCACTGCATAATGCCTTCCCAAGGAAGCAAGCACGGGATGGAGGGCCACAGATCACGCACGGGCTTCGGGACGCAAGATCTGGCAGGAGAGGAAAGGGCTAGGGCACTTCCTATGTCGTAAAGGAATGTGAAGACCTTACAGAATGTCCAGAACCCCCTTAAAGAAAGCAACTTGGGATAAGCCGCAAGTGCATATTTGTGATCTTTGGAAAATCATTCGCCTTGGCGGGGATTCGAACCCGGATCCCTCGATGTCAGAGTGTGAGATGACGCCTCGGTAGCTTAACTGGCCAAAGCACTCGGCCGGCTTCGAATCCCGGTCAAGGTGAATGTTTTTTAAATTCTGAAATTGTAGCGTTTTAATGCATACAGTATTACTGGATGACTCCGTCAAAAGGCTACTGTCGCGACATTTCCTGCAGTTCATTAGGATGAGGTGAAGTCCAGAGAAAATCTACCAGATATGTTATATTTTGTTGTGACGTGAAGAAGAGTGTGAGACAGGTCTTTTGGGGGAATTAGGCTGGGTGCCACTTTCGATGCGGAAAGAACAAGCGAGACTTGTAGAAAGTGTCGAAACGAACGAGTTTATGAGGCCCTCGTGTGTATGTACTTCATGTGTGTTTGTTTAAGTAAGTTTTGCATGGACATGTACATGCGTCCGTGTGAGAGTGCATGTTTTTTGTTCGTATTGAATATGATAGCACTCTTATTTTTTGGGCCGGGTGCTAGGGGGTCCCCCACCCGCCCCGCCCCCCGAAAGGGCACACGCCGCAGGGGTGTGTACCCTTGCAGTGGGTTGCGTGGCACTGCGTAGCTGTAGATAACGTGGGTGGGTAACCCTCATTGATTTGGTAGCATATACCAGAATAAAAGAGTATAGGGCTTATTACTTGTACTGGATGAATGATTTTCCATTTCACACTGTTTTCTCGATAAATCAAAATGCGTGGATACGTGACACAAAATAGTTCCTCTGGAGGTTGGGAAATTTCTGCAACCAGAGAAATGTCATAATTGTCGAGAGAAAGCGATTTCATCAACTAATCAGAAATATATTGAATGAAAATTTTATGGTTAAATACGAAAATAATTGTTGGCAACCAAAAGCTTGGGAATAATTTTTCCTAATGGCAGATAGATAGATAGATAGGGGTCTTTATTTGGGCGAAATTTAGACCTAATGGTCCCTTCTTCCATTTAACCCAGCGTCGAATACATATTATATTAGGCAGTAAACTTTTCGTTACATTCATATGTACACATAAATACATATTAAGAAACCATAAACACAGTAATCAACGCGAAGGTCGGTTTAATAGGTGATGGTAGAGATCACCCAGTACTAAGCCCTATACGGCGTGTGAAAATTCACACATCAGGGTAGGGGGGCCAGTTCCTTTCCCTTTGGCGGTTATGGTTTCCCAGGAATACCTGGTACCCGGAAAATCACTTAAGCTTGGGTGGTGCTGCAGGTGCCCAGAGTGCCTTGCCCGGGAATCGAACCCGGGACCCTCAGGTCAGCAGTTCAGCGCTCTACCCCCGCGACCTACATAAATACATATAGACAAACATAAATTCATTTAGCACAGATTTACATATCTAAAAGAAAAAAGTATATGTATATATATACATATATATATATATATATATATATATATATATATATATATAAACATACATACATATATACATACACATACATATACACACATATGCATACACATACCTATACATATACATACGAGTACATATCCACACACATAAACATACATACATGCATGCATTCCCATACATAAATACATACATAATTACGCACATATACGCCCATACATGCATAAATATAAATATATAAATTAAGAATACACTTACACATACTCAAATTAAATGACAGTTAAGATAGAGAACAATAAAATGAGGAAAGTCTAAGCAAAGTAGGAGGTTTGTGGGAAAAGATAGGGAGAGCGTGGCATTGCTCAACTAGTAAGAACCCACGCAGGAAAAACACCCACGAAGAGAAGGGGAGTTTGAAAAACCTGCGAAAACCCTTATTACGAGGGTCATCCGGAAAGTAGTACCCGTTCGTGCCGCATGAAGTGCTGACGACGCGAGTAGCCGCTGGACGAGGTCAGATAGCTTCAGTGGCTTGTCTGCCTTCTCTGAGCCAAGTTGCGTGACGCTAGCATTGCCTGTGTTGTTTCTGTGATTGTTTACAATGTTTAAAAAAATTGAGAACGCCGCCAGTTGTGAAGTGAGGGCAGTGATTAAATTCCTCAATGCAAGAAACGTTCGCCCATGTGATATTCATCGCCAATTAAAGGAGGTGTATGGAGACAATGTAATGGACGAGTCGTCTGTTCGGCGGTGGTGTCGCAACTTCAACATGGGGAGGGGGAACACACACGACGATGAGCGTTCGGAGAGACCGTCTGTCATTACAGACCAACTGGTGAGCTCAGTTGACGAATTCGTGAGGAACGATCGGCGCGTCACAATTGATGACATCTGTGAGCATTTTCCCAATGTTTCTCGAACAATTGTTCATGAAATTGTTAAACACCATCTGCATTATGCAAAAATTTGTGCAAGATGGGTCCCTCGCGTATCTCAATGAGCTGGCGGCGAAGGACTATGCAGCAGGAATACAGAAACTTGTCACACGTTATGACAAATGCCTTAATTTGCTTGGAGATTATGTTGAGAAGTAGTTTAAAGTATCCTCTTTCAAATAAAATTTTTTATGTTTGTTAATATTTACTTTTGTCTTTTTATTTCACGAACGGGTACTACTTTCCGGATGACCCTCGTATTTAGAGGAAAGATACATGTACATTGTAACAATCATTTTTACATCATATACATATTATTATTAAGTTACTGAAATTGAATTGGAGATTGCATGGGCGGTGGGGTTGCGGAATGTAAAAGATCAAGTACTTCAAAAGTAATGAGAAAAGAACTTGCGGAATCAGAAAAACTCTCGGGAATACATAAATCTTTATTGAGGAACGACCGGTCTCATCCCACTGGTGATATCACTGGTGTTCGGATGGCCGTTGCAGAACACGTAAAATACTCGGGGGTCATCATCGCATCCGATCTTGCGTGTATGGGAAAGCACGTGCACCATTTGAAGGTATAAGAATATGACATTCAGTAAACGTATAGTTGGGAAATATAAAAAGCGAAGGAGGCACCCTGCTTTCCTGTGGTAAGACACCAAATGGAGTATGCGGCGAGCAAAATAATCCTGAGCAAGATCAGAACAGAGAAGGGTCGTCAGATTCGTGAAACATTCATGCAAAAGGAAGCAAATACATTTACTACAATGGCCCGGGATGGAAACCTGTATTGTAGGCGAAGACTCGGAAGCAAGATAGGAATACTATGACAAAGATACCAATTGCGTGGTTTCCTATCTACATCTACGTGACATCCCGGAAGACAACGCAAGGGGGCGTGGCGGGGGACGAAATAATCCAAGCCCCCAAATACATCGGTAGGGCGGACAGTTTTGAGAAAATAAGATAGGGGTAGACAGCCGTGAGAATAGATTAACAGGCATTAGTTTTTCCCGCGCCCTATTCGCTAAAACAACTCGGGGGAATCACTAAAATGGGAATGAGTAGGCACTGGCAAAAATGGCTTGGAACATGCAAGATATATTACCGCTCATCTCACTTATTGGCGAACATCCTAACGTCCCCACCACGAGCCCTTGCGCAAGGGACAGGGTGCCGTGTAAATACACATTTGTAGACGCAATGCGATAGTGAATTGTCCGTCCTGAACGAGTAAAATACCACTGCGTTTCATTTTGGCCCGCACTTTCACTCGGCATTCCAATTCCGTCGTCTTAGTAGATAGATAGACAGATAGATATTGATCTTTATTTGGGCGAAATTGAGACCGGGGGACCGTCTTCTTCCATTTAACTCATTAATAGTAGTCAGTGGGGTAGTTACTAACAGTGTAACAGCTGTAATGTGGGTAATGATTGTTTCATGAGTGATGCCGTCCCCTTTCACGTGGCCTTTAAGTGGATCACGGAGTGCCGTGTGTTTGTGGATGTATCGACATCTACGGAATGCCCCGCAAACCACCGCAAGGACCTGTGGCGGGGGGTGTTAGGTCACCAGTCATGCATGGACCATCCCAATCATGTCCCCTTTGCACAAATATTAGCTTGATCATGCAATCGAAAAATGTTAATCACACGAAAGAAAGTACTTAAATGCAACAATATTCAGTAATAGGATACGTAAATTCAAATGATGCTGTAAAAAGTGTTAAAAATATGGGTCAATTAAATTTAAAAATAGTATGCAGGATATGAAAAAAGTAGATAAACTGCAAATTCAAATTTTCTCCTGCGCGATCGCTGTCATGTCTGTTCTAATCTCCAATGTAAGGAGGAAAAAACGACATTTAAATCTCTCCGTTCCACGATAAATCTCCCTGATTTTACGTTGGTGAGCTTATCCATCCTTAAGTAAGTGGGGGCCTGTAATATGTCTTTAACATCCTCAGACATATAACCTGCCACAAATTTACGTAGAAATTTAAACCTTTATTTAAGCCTACGGTTGACCAGTGACTCCCATCCTAATGCTTCCAATAGCGCCGTGACACCTTGTTCATAACAACTTTTTACAAACCAGGCTGCTCTTCGCTGCACTCTATCTAATTCCAAAATTAAGCCCACATCGTGAGGATCCCATACAAGTATTGGCGTAGATGAAGTGTGACTAATTAAATACGACGCCCTGCCTCGCACCCTTGCCATGGCAACGTGCGGGATGGTGTACAGGTGCACGTGTAGGTTCAGAAGAAGTTTCTTTGGACCGAAATGTTAAAAACAGTCAGCGCAAAAGTAGGAAAATTGCGAGAGGCAATGCAGCGTTTACAAGGAGAAGAGAATTAATGACAGGGACGTTGAGTAAGGAAGTTAGGCGAGAGAGAGAGTAATAACTTTCAAGAAGGAAAGGTGTAGACTTTGATATGGAGCGTAGTTATGTGCGGTGCGGAAACATGGTCATTGAAGCAGGGTGATGGGCGTAGATTGGAGGCTTGTGAAATGTGGATGTGAAGAAGAGTGGAGGAGGTGAATAGGGCTGAAAGGAAAACAAACGAGGAAGTGCTGTGAATAGTGGTGGGTGGGGGGAGAGGCCAGTGGAGTGGGGTGAAGTTTCTCTCCTACCATTTGTACGTAATGTGGCGTTCCCAGGAAATATCCGCCCCTTAATTTTCCATTCCATCTTTTAACCCGTCGCTTATTCCTCGGCGGATGCAATCAAAATATCCGTCGCCATTTGAAAACGTGAGCGAAGCACACTATGGGGAAATGGCCATTTGATGACGGTTGTCCAACCCTACTCGTAGATTCTAGGAACTAATCTCATTGAATGCCTGTTCAAGAACACGGGGCCGATTGAATGTGGGCAAAGGTGACATCGGCAAGCCGGCCGAAAAATTAAGCGTCGTCACACCAACCGGATTCGGGAATATTTATGAAGTGGGAATTATCATAGCAGAACCAATGGGATTCGGGTGCGGGGAGAATGCTATATTATTTACGCTAAAACGCGTGGGATATTCGATATATCCCTCTCCGCGCACCCCACCAACTCCAATCGTGTTCATATTCCATTCGACGGACGAGGACATCTTATAAGGCGCCAGTCGCATGAGAAACAGGGGGGGGGGGGGGGCTCGTTTGGGGGGTGGTGGGCCCCGGTTGCGTCCTCCCCTCGAAGGCAGTAGTGACCGTCCGCCCGCCTCCCGGCCGGCCGGGAGGCAAGTATGCCCCCTCCCGCTGCTTTCCCAATCACGTCACGTGGGGGCCGCCGATCCCGAAGGATGGAGGGGGGAAGGAGGAGCCCTTTGTTCTCGCCCCTGAGTTCCGGCGATCGAGAGTTCTCCCGAGCGAGGGGTCGCGCCTCCCTGCTCGGAATCGACAAGGGATTTCCATTCGGTGGTCCCACGGGAAGACCGGCGCGAAACCCCATCCGCCCGCGGCGCGCACACCCGAGGGTGAATGTTCTTTGTTTCGGTGATGCGTGCGGTGATTACAAATGCACGCACATGACCGGGCCGTCACTTTGTGAAAATTATTAAAAATTGGTAGAAATGACATGCAGGGTACAACGAGGACTACCATGCAATCGTACACAATTTCATTCCTTCCGTCTCCCGCTTGGAGTCGGAAGCATCTCAGGAAATATTCTTTAATTAGGGAGATGCGGACATAAGTATAGGCGAGATTGAAAGCTTTGGAGACAGGGGTGTGGAGATGAATTGATGGCGTCATTATTGGTCGCCTAGAGTTTAGGAAAGGTTTCGGAGTAGCCAATGGATGCTCATAGATATCGATGTAGTTTCGTTTCTTTCTCCCGTTTCTATTCCCAGTCTCTTCAACCATTTCCTCCACACACACACGCGTTGAAACGCCCAGGTGTCAGTGGACGCCCCTGCCCCTCCACTCTCCCCAGCACTGCCCATTCGAGCCAAACGTCCTCCTCAGCAGTCTGGGACATGCACAAGTCACCGATGCGTGGTCTGTATCCCTTCAATCTTCTCTTGCTTCCTGCAATTAGTTCATTAATTCCACCAAATTTACGCTATCAAATACCTTTTCGAAACATGTTCCTCTCAATGAGTGACCTCATGAGGCATCACGCGTGCCCTACCTGAACGCAAAAGGATGGCCCATTAATAATAACTAACTCTCTTCTCCATTCTCTTAATTCTGACCCTGAATGCCAACTTGTGCTGCGTGCAAAATCAAAATTATTGCCCCCATTCGTCACACATGGCTCCCATTTCCTCTTTTGTGTTTGAAACTAACATTGATGCGGGCCCTGAATTCTTTACTCCGATTTATACCCATTTACTTGTTAGCCGCTAATCCATTTTTGATAAATTTGTTGGATTTGCAGGTGGTCTGGTCCAATTTACGGATGGTGATCTACCAACCCCCCCCCTCCCATACGCCCTGGCGGCGGCTTGTGGGATATCGTGTAGATGTAGTGAGTATTCCCCTGACCATACGAATAAGGAATCCCTCTCAAATGAAACAAGAAGGAAGGACGACGAGCATGAGGCGCAATCACTAGTTTACAGGAAGCATTTCATTCATACAGGATGGACGATTTACAAATTGATTAGATCTACAGCTGCATTTACACCACAACCTGTCCAAGGGCGATTGGCGGGGGGTGTTAGGACGCCGGCGAGGAAATGAGTTGAGGGGAATTATAAATTGCATGTTTCCAGCTATTTTCGCCGGTGCCCACCCATTCCCGCCTTGGTGTTTCCCTCTTCTGCCGCTGCCGCGAAACCTGCGAGGGAAAAACGAACACTTGAATCCATCCATTCGCAGTCTATATCTCTTATTTCGCGACATTTGCCTCTCCTGCTCTCCCGTTTTTGGGGGCTTGGATTATTTCTTCTACATCGGATGCAAAACCACACGATTGGAATCTTTGCAATATCTACATTATTATTTCCAAGAAACTGCGGAGGATACCGCAACAGTAAATTTTAACGGAGTCGTCCGCTAATATGAATTTCAATGCAAACATTTCAGAATTCATTCGCCTTGACGGGGATACGAACCCGAATTCCTGTGATGTCCGGCCGAGTGCTTTAGCCAGTTAAGCTATCGAGAATGGATATCCCAGTCAAGGCGAATGATTTTTACACTCTAAAATTGATGCATTTACCTACATTATTGTTTCAGTATTGTATGGTGATGTAGTATTTTATCTTTCGCCGAGTCTTCGCAAATCCAAGGGATCCCATCCTATATCTTGTAGTAAATGCTTGACGCTTTGTGTTCTTTCGTACGATTTGTTCACTAATCCGGCGGTCCTTCTCTGTGCCACGTTCAATTCTGTGTTCGGTGATTTTTTAAAATAGATTCCAGATGCTCAACTTTACAACAAGCTTTATGTGGTCTCTCACCAAAGAAAAAAAGCACGCCTCTTTCTCATTTGTGCATTCTCCAATTATATATACGCTTGACAATCTGCATGCCATTCTTTAATGTTGTTTAAGTCAATGTATTTGACGATCTGTATTTCTCCTGATTCTCCTCTCTTTATTTCATTGTCGTCGGAGAAAGCCTTTTTATGCTGATTTTTTATTAACCAGGCCTTATTATTAATGTAAATGAAGAAGAGTAGAAGGCCAATTACGTCACCCTGAGGGACGCCGCATGTCACTTTTGCATATTTAGAACTGGAGCTGTCTATTAAAACTTTTCGCTTGCGGTTATTAAGGAATTCTTGAATCCGGTTTATTACATTATCGTTTGTGTCATGTACACTCCCCGCTTGTGTATTCATTCAGTACTTGTTGCACTTCCTCAAAGGCCTTTTCAAAATCCAAGAAAATCGAATCTGCTTGTTTGTTACTTTCAACCGATTGCAGGAAGTCGCATTTCAATAGCCGCAACTGAGTTTCATATGATCTCTCTCTTTAGAATCCGAGTGTTTTGCTCGATGGAAAGTTTTTAGTACAATAAAATGTTATTCTAAACAATGATGTGCTACAGGATTATCCTTGAGAGGTTAAGGACCTCGTTTAGTAATCACTAGGGTCATATTTATTTCCATTTTTATGGATACGTGGGACGCTAGTTATTTTCTAGTAAAAAGGAGACTTCCAACTTCGTTTTGCTAAATACATACGTATTTTACGAAGGGCGCCATTTCGGGCGGGAGTTCTTTCAGAACTCTTCCGAGAAAGCCCTCTGGTCGGAGAGATTTCTTTGTTTCAATATAGAGTTACCGTATTATCGCTTTACGTGTAATTAATTCCATCCATCCATTTTTGTAATGGGTCTTATTTACTTGCAATGCGTATAGTTGTTCTATGAGTATTCACGCTTTGAAAGAAATTATTTAGCACATTCGCTTTTTGCGTGCCATCTACTCCATTTCGGTCAATGAGTTCAGCATTTTTCATGCGTTTTATTGAAAGCCGTTCTTACTCCGGTTTTAAAACGCATATTTGTATTTCGAACGCACTTTCGTTTATTGCCTTAAAACTCTTCAAACCTCACTGCTATACCACCGTGGTTCGCTGCTTCGGGTTTTGTTTTACTATGAATATATTGATATATCGCCATGCCCTGTCTATTTAAATTTAATAAACAATTGAATGGAGTTCTAGTTCCAGATTTGGACGCTTTCGTAATATGTAGTCGTAGGTTTTCCTTAAGATAGTCAGCAAAACTTTTGAAGTTCCCCATCTCATAAAGATATACATTATAATATAAATTATAAAATAAAACTATTTTGGGTGTAGTCCTAAAACCACGCCTTTCATGGGGAGCACATACCTGGACAATTTACGGATCCGCTTTAAAGAAACATTTTACGGGTGGTGGGGAAATGTAATGAGAAAGTTAAGGAGAGGTGTTATTTTGCTCTTGTTAGACCTCATTTGGAATATGCCGCAAGTATTTTTGGATCCTTGGGAGAAAATTTGGCAAAAAGAATTAGATAAAGTCCAGAGAAAATCCGCTAGATTCGTTAAAAATTGTAACAATAAGTTTGCTAGTGTAGTAGGTTTCTTATGGGATTTAGACTGGGAGTCACTTGAAATATAAAGAAAACAAGCGAGACTTAGACTTCAAGTAAAGTTCAGAATAAACGAGTACAACGATTACACTAAAGAAATTATAATGACCCCAGACTGCATGCGTAAGTAGATCAGACCACAAAGATTATAAGATAAGGGAGATAGATTCCAGTACAGATAGATACAAATACTTCCGTTCTTTCCCCGAACAATCAGGAATCATAAAAGTTAGAAACCATAGACACTTTAGAAATATTAAAAACATTGAATTTACAAGTCGGCACAAAATCAAACATTGCAAAGATGTCAGGTATATTTGTAGGTGCATGTGTATGTCAGTTGGTAGTTTGAGTGTGGGTTGTACGGGTTTTGGCATGAATGTATTCAATGTTTTTTTTTGTGAATTGCATACATCTGTGACTTTTGCATGCGGATATCTTTCCTAATTACGGGTGGTGCCCTAACAACCCCCCCCCCCCCACATGCCGATGCGGCGGCTTGCGGGGTATTAAGTAGATGTAGATGTGCTTCTTTTGGGTTTCACGATCTCAATTACCGACGCATGACATTCCGCAACAGTGTCTTTGTGGCCACTCCTCCCATCGGTCAAATCTAAATGCATGATCATGATCGGGATACTTTATCCAACATACATTTCGATATTTTTTCCCATGTTTGACGTTCCTATTATTTGGTGCATTGAGTGTAAAGTAGTGAGTTCATTAAATGCTGCCTGGAATGAATGGCGCTGTCAATGCAGTAGTCAGTAATCCCAGCCTATTCAGTTCAGCCTAAAATCACCTCCAACTAATAATAATTATAATATTAATGACGAAGGATCTCAGGTTTTCCCGGCGTATGGTATTCAAGAAGTTCTCTCGGGTTTCCCACCGGGTCAGGTGGGAAGACGATGGCAGAGTCAGCCTTCGAAACGTCGGTGTACTGCAACCTGACCCGGTGGGAAACCCGAGAGAACTTCTTGAATATTAATGACGCTTCCCGCGTTCTTGCGGCCGAAATGATCTCCCCTTGGTGATTATCTAAGGTTGCCTATTCGTCTGAATCGGTTGACCTGTAAAATGAGCTAACGCTTAAGTTTCTCTGGTTATTTTTCTCTCTCTCTCTCTATTTCGCCCCGAACTCTCTCAATACGGTCGTCAAATTCTGTCGCACTGCTCCCTTCAAATGTTTTTACGCCGCGACAATGAATACTCCTACTCCCCCCGTTCTCTCTCTCCTCCTCATATTCTACATCCCAAAACCTTCGTCGCCATCCACATCCTCCCTATGCCAGCTCTCCCTTCCCTAAACTATTTCAGCATCTCAACTCCTCAAAATGTCCACCTTCACCTCTTTTGTTATTAACACTGCGACAACGTAATGCTGCTGAGCAGATCCAATCGACCAGAACTTTTTAAACGTTTGCTTTAACTGTCATGATGGAAGACTTTCAGTTTGCTTTGGTCCCCAGAGAACACCTTCTGCGAGTACTCAATAATCAATCTCCGTTTGGGATTTATTAAACCATTAAATAGAATTTGTAATGGTTATTCTATTTTGCTCTGAGTACTTTACTGCTAGAACTAAGATAAAAAATAGCATTTCGAGGTGATATTAAAATATTAAATTGAACTGATCTTTCATTGCGGTGGATATCGTTTCAGACAAAACTTCATGCTTTCTTTTTTACTTTTGTTCAGAAAAAGCACCTAATTGATATTGTTGATAGCAATGATACTTACTAAAGAAAGGGGGTCATATCTCGCGGGTCCTTAAAAAAGGAACAGAAAAGGCTGAAATGACCCAAAGCAATTTAACGACGCTCGTTGAGGCGTCGAAGATGGGGGTCCCATTTACTCCCCCCCGGAGAACATCATCCCCCCCCCCAAACCGCAGACGGGCGCCGCAACCCACACCCTCTCTGCCACCCCCGGGCAGAGCGCCCCTTGTAATGCCCTCCCCCCCGGGGGCCTCCTCCTCCTTGCCGCGGCGGCTGCCGGGCGCGCCACCTCCTGGGGGCGGTGAGGAGGGAGGCCCGTTTCCCACGCCCCTCTCGCCTGCACCCTTTTCGACCCGAAAGCTTTAAGGGTGTTCTTTATGTCGGCGGCCCACTGCCACTTGTTCCCGCCACCGTCTGTTTTTTGCGCCTCGCCCAGGAGGAGCGACTGCACATACATAGATCACCCTGCGCTTTATCGGAGCAGAGGAGAGATCCTTAGATTGGGAGGGTAGCAAAAAGTGGGTCAATCTATCCAGCGGCACAGGGCACGGTGGGGCACAAAAAGTAGCCGAATCCAAAAGGCCCCGGGGACTTGGTCACCGCTCGGCCGGGGGATCGAGGGACCCGTGGTGGGGCTGGGCGCCCTCGCACGGCCTTGGGACCCAGGAGGGGAGGGAGTGGGGAAGCGGGGGGGTGGAAGGGAATAGGGGTGGAGAACCAGGGGCCCTGGACTGTCCTCTTCCCTCGAGCCATTAACCCGGAAGCTCTCGATTGACTAAGTGACACCACTCACTCCACGGCGGTCCCGAATTCCCAATCTAAAGTAGAGAATTGGAATTGTTATGAGTCGACAATCTGTTGAATTTCTCTTCAATCGTGATTCACCGGTAATAATTGTCCATTGTAATTTATATTGATTGGAGTTCGGCAGGGTCGTGGCGTAGATGCATAGCTCCTGTAGTGCTGTCATACTGCTGATAGGTTATCCTTTGGACTCCCATATTAATGATAATAATTATTATATAAGTAAATCGTGGTTGAAAACAGCATATGAACTATTAAAATTCACACTTACGTTAGGGTTTTAAAACGGACCATGGCATAGGGGATCATGAAAAGCATT
This sequence comes from Hetaerina americana, assembly GCF_022747635.1. NCBI lineage: Eukaryota > Metazoa > Arthropoda > Insecta > Odonata > Calopterygidae > Hetaerina > Hetaerina americana. Next base: position 785,398 of record NW_027287063.1, read on the forward strand.
GGGTTTAAAACGGATCATGGCAAACTTCAGTTACAGGCAGCCAATTGTCATAGATTCTAGTGGTGATTCTGAAACGAAACAAATAAAATAAGAGAAGGGAAATGATTATAATACTTTAATTAATATAAATATAATACTTTATATATATATATATATATATATATATATATATATATATATATATATATATATATAATATATAAAACCATAAACACAGTAATCAACCCGAAGGCCGGTTTAGTAGGTGACGGTAGAGATCACCCAGTACTAAGCACTATACGGCGTGTGAAAATCACACGTCAGGGTAGGGGGGGCCAGTTCCTTTCCCTTTGCCGGTTATGGTTTCCCAGGAAGACCTGGTAAAATCACTTTAGCTTGGGTAGAGCTGCAGGTGCCCAGAGTGCCTTGCCTGGGAATCGAACCCGGGACCCTCCGGTCAACAGTCCAACGCTCTACCCACTGGACTACCGCGACCCACACACACACACGCACACGCACGCGCACGCATACGCACGCGCACGCACGCGCACGCACACGCACGCGCACGCACGCACGCGCACGCACACGCACGCACGCACACACGCACGCACGCACACACACACGCACACACACACACACATATATATATTTTAAATATTAATAATGAGAAGTCAATTATAATACTTTCTTTCGCGTAATTAACTTTCATCCTTTGCATGATTAAACTGGTATTTGTGTAGAGGTGTCATGATTGGGATACATTTAAATCTACATAATATCCCGCAAACCGCCGCAGAGGCGTGTGGTGGGGGTTATTGGGCTACCACCTGTAAAATAGAATGGAACCACATGTAAAACAAACATATGCATGCAGACCTGCACCCACAGAGGCGTGCATATGCATGCAAAAGGATTTTTAACTTACACGAATGCAAATGCATATGTATATATCAACTAACGTACAGATGCAACTACAAATGTAATAAAATCCATCCAATAACGCGCAAAATAGAATTGAAAAGTTAGAAGAGGAAATTCTACCATCACATGGACATGCAACCTATGGTCTCCGCCCGGATTATGCACGCATGGCTGGTGACCTAACACTTTCCCCCGCCACAGTTTCCGCACCGATGACTCGTGAAGTATCGTAGTCGTATTCAAACGGCCATTGGTCGTTTGGACCATGAATGCAAAATTCCAGAAAAGATGTCAGAACTAGCAAACTCAAGGACTCCTTCTTCCCACGGACGATACAGGATTGTAACTACAGGGTCGGGGCCAACAAGAATGTCACTTGCTACCCGCAATGTCTAGGGAACGATTAGTTTAAATAATAATAATAATAATAATAATAATAATAATAATAATAATAATAATAATAATAATAATAATAATAATAATAATAATAATAATAATAATAATAATAATAATAATAATAATAATAATAATAATAATAATAATAATAATAATAATAATAATAATAATAATAATAATAATAATAATAATAATAATAATAATAATATTAATAATTACTTGATGGTTCTGTTGGTCAAGTACATGACATAGAACATGGCCAGCAGGGTACGCAAAAAATACTATTAATACACAAAACGTTGCTACACAGAACACAACATCACACAAAAACATCATTCTGCGTAATTAAGATTGGTCAACTAAGAATTCATCAATACTGCAATAACACTTGAGGAGTAATAACTTCGTAACTGCAGTTTTAAAGGCAGTCACAGTAGACTTGTTTTAATGTACATTGGCATTTTATTATAAATAAGTGAGGACGAACGATGCGGGTCTTACAGTGAGTGGTTGATTTTTCAGGTGTGGATTCTCCCTCCCACGTGTCAAGTGATCATGCACCGTGGAATTTGGTAAAAACAAAAATATATTTTTTACAGGTAAAGAGCAATGAAGGATGTATAGTATATGCACGGCAGGATGTATATCCATTAAGCTCCGTTCCTTAAATATTGGCCTTCCTTGGGAGCATTCACCATTGCTTTTACATACCTTTTTTGCATGGAAAATGCCTTCATTGCTGCACTATAGCTCCCCCAGACGACATCTCCATAGTTTAAGTAAGAATGAATTTCGGCATTGTATACCAGTTTCAAAGTCTCAAGTGAGGCAGTTGGGGCAAGTTTCCTGATCATGTCATTCACAATGGCCATTTTATTGATTATGTCATCAATATGAAAATACCAGCCAAGATTTTCACTTAGAGATAATCCCTTAAATTTTGTGGAACTGGATTGGTGAATAGATGTACGTGAATCTGTTCTAAGAAGAGAACTTAAAGTAGTAGTTTTGAGGGGAGGCGACCGACAGCTGAGGTCATTTGCGCCATAGGGGATGGATAGGAAAGGATGAAGGGTGGAGAGAAACCCGGCGTCGGCATTAGCCTACTCTTTACGAAAGGCGCCAAGGGGTCCGCGGCTTAACGTCCCATCCGACGGACGGCGTACTCACTCAAAGTGCCCTCCACAAAGCACCTCAAGCAGGGATCGAGATACCTCTGAAAAATATTCAACACCGCCGGGATTTGAACCCGGGCCCTCTGGGTGGGGAGAACTTAAAATAGGTGGATTACTCTTATTATGAAATTGCAGAAAACATGTTTAATTCACATTCAATAGCAAGTGGTTTGACCCGCACCAGTTTCACATGTGTGTTGGAGAATGACGAGTAGAGTTGTTTACATCTGTAAAATTCTCTCCCATGCTTAATGTAGACGCATCGTCAGCACATATTATTACTTCACTATTGAGTAAATGAGTGTTAAGGTCATTTATGGATATAATAAATAAAAGTGGACCTAGTACTGAGCCTTAAGGTACTTCACAATTCGTTTCAACTAGGCTGGACCTAAAAATGCTGGCACCAGATTTATGTTTGAGATTTATCTGGACCATTTGTTCACGATTTTAGAGGTAAGATCTGATCCACGATAAAGCAACTAATAAGCCACTAATTCCAACGCTGATTATTTTGGAGAAGAATACGTTGTGTCAATGGAATCAAATGCTTTAGACAAGTCAAAAAAATACAAATTATTTCTTTGTAATCAGAGAGTACCCAGATGATTTCATTATTTAGTTGAAAGGCTGTGGTTATGGTTGACTTTCCCTTTATGAGGCGACGTTGGGGAAAAATGCAGAAGATTGCAGTGGCTTCAATAGTTAACAACTCGATTGTAAAATAGCTTGTCAAAAATCTTAGAGGAAACAGAAATGATTAAAATTGGTCTATGATTCTCTTATTCACTCTATGATCATTTTTTATGGATAGGAATTATCAAAAGAGTGCAGTGGGCGAATGAACTTTAGAAAGAGAGAGACAGGTTAAAAATATCAGAGAGAGTTTGAGAGATAATCTTGGCCGCCAGTTTAATAATTGGCATATGTACCCCATCATACCCTACAGACCATTTATTTTCCAAAATTGTTATGCTTTTTTCAACATCTTTAGAGTCTGATGGAGTGAGAAATATTGATTTTGGACAGATTTTCATAAAGTGAATCGTTGGACTTTTCCCAATTTGACAAAATTGACTATTGAATTATTTAGCGATAACAAGAGGTTTTGAAGTTGGAATATTATTGAACTTTGTAAAAGGAGGCATTTTTTTGGCTCACGTTACCGCTTGTCTGTCGTTCAAAAACATTCCATGCGGTTTTACTAACATTACTTGATCTTGATATACATTGGTTGAAATAATTTCTCTTACATGCATTAATCTCAATTTTGCATTGTTGAAGAAGTTCTACATATTTTTTACGGAGGGAGGAGTTTAAAAATGTGTACTGAAAATGTAGATTTCTTACCCTAGCACCCCATAACCAGCAGCTCTGGTGGATATTTGACTTTTCGATGACCTTGCTTGGAAGTTATGGTTTTTGTAGGGAAGGCATGATTATAGATCATTACAAACTTGTTAAGGAAATTATTAAAGTTAGCATTAATTATTTTAAGTGTGTGTTTTCATGTCCCCTCCTCAATTCTTCGTTGAGGCACGTCAAAAATGTCTCAATATTTGCAGGGTTATAAAATCGATTACTGACATAAGTAATTAGAGCCTAGCCACTAGAGCCAGAGGCGTCCAACTTCAGTCTAAGGTCGAGAGCAAAATGGCCCGAGAGTTAATGAAACACAGTATTACATGCAATTACATTCACTGATACGTTAGATACAACCAGATCAATGAGGTTAGATGAGTGTGAGGATTCTCTAGTAGGGTCCTTATTGACTATTAATAAGCCAAAGGAATGGAATAGAGTAACTAATGCATCACACTATGCAGAATTATGAAACAAATCAGGGCTGAAATCACCAGAAATTATTAGGTTGTCAAATTTTGTATTAAATATAATCTTAAAAGCATCACTAAAGTTATTTTACTTACACTCTTCGTGCAATTTTACTGTAACCTCATATGTTTTGGTGGAAAATCCCTTCCCCCGTGATTAAGTAGTTCTGGAATGCATCTAGCGTAGAGCATGGTAAAACTCTCTCTCTAACCGTTTTGGTTTCACTTCCCACTGCGGTCACATACTCAACTAATTTAGCAGAGAATATGACCGCAGTGGAACCTCTTCAAGATGACGATGACACGTAAACCATTCTTCAAGCGGACAATGGAATATGTTTTTCCAATTTTATTTGATGTGAAAAATAATTGTTTCCTCTGGACCTCCCTTCCCCAACTCCTGTCCAATCCCAAAACCCCACCTTTCGCCCCCATATCTTTCCTCTATGACCAAATGTATACATTTGAAGGTAACGCTTTAAAATTTACTTGAAGATTATACTACAAGACTTGTATAAAAAGTATCGGTAGCAATTTTTCCTAACGCGTGCGCAAAGTGCTGAATTCAAACCTTCAGTTGTCAAATGTGCGCACGGTCGCAGATAGTATTGATACCAATAAGATGACAGTGTGTACCAAAATCACTGAAAATTTGGCGATTCAAAAAATCTGCGCTAAACTCGTCCCGAAGGCCTCTACGGATGACCAAGAGCAGAGTCGAGTTCTGCTTGCAAAGACAAGTTGGCATTGCGAATGGCATCGCGAATCAACCCCCATTTCCCAACCCCCTTACAATCCCAAATTGGCACCAGCAGGCTATTTCCTATTCCCAAAAGTATTGAAATCCTCTCTCAAAGGACACCACCATGGGACCCTAAGTGCCGTCAAAGAAGCTTGCATTCGTAGTACCCTTAAGGACCTTCCGCCTACCATGGAGCCTTCGATTCGTGCAAAAGCCCCTCTGGTGAAAATGTGTCGACGCTCAAGGGATGTACTTCGAAGAATTTTGAGGCGTTGTAGCAATATCTCAAATTAATCTATTTTTCCGAAACTTTTCCCGGTACTTTTTATACAATCCATGTATTTCATAAATTCTCTACCCTCCGAACTTTTACATCGCTAGAATTAATTGCCTTTTTGTAATTTTAGGCATTTTCTCTGGGCATTAAGGTAAGTGAAATCCTCCATCAAAGGACACCGTCATCACGCACCCACCCCCGCATGAAGGTGACCACCCCTGGCCACAATGGGGCGGGTCGAGGGGAGGGGAGATTGTCCATAAATTGGTTGTATACTTTTCGACTCCAAGGGGGTGGAGGGTACTTGCTGGGCGGAGGCACGTCTGACACTCCACTTTCCCTGCCTCCCCCCCATCTGGGGGCTCTCGTTCAAGGTCGAGTGGGTCCCTTTCTTCCCGGCAGACTGTCTGGCACCAAAACGCCCTGCCTCCCGCTCTCCTCTTGGCATGTTCAAGGTTGTCTACTGCGCCGCCTTTTTTTATTCTTTGCTGTGTCGAAATGCTTATTCCTGGAACGGAGGGCAGAATCGAATTTCCATATGGTCCATTTGAAAAAATGTTCTTTTGTCGGGGAAAAGGATGAGCGAGAGTTGTGGTTACCAACACCGGGGACCCGGGTGGTCCTCACCACCCCCCCCCCCGGGGGCCAGGGCCTACGAGCTACCGATCCACGTGGTGGCAGATTTTTCGGTGGTATCCCGACCCCCTATTTTCGGTGCTGTGTCGAGAGCGCTTCAACTGGAGTACGCCGTCCGTCGGATGGGACGTTACAGGATGCGTCCCTTGGTGCTATTCGCTAAGTAGAAGCAGGCTAATGCCGACCACATTTCCCCGCGTCTTTGTCGTGCCCAAAACACCTTTCCCTCCTGCCGCGGTCGGACAATGTATTCTGATCCATTATCGTTCGTGGAAAAATGACTTCTTAAATCTATCTGGTACAATGTCTCTAATTTAATTGACATGATCTCGCCTACCGTAGTGCGATGGGGGTAATAATATATTTTCAACGTCACTAATGAAGACACAATAGGCAATAGGCAAGATGAGGCAATAATTTCCTTGTTACCCTATTTGGGGAATACCCTCCCCCTTTGTATATGTGAGCGTCTTACAACTTTAAAATGTGTGTCCGATCACTAGTGAGGGATTAACTTTTCCCGTCAACCACCACAATAATCTCCATTTTCCCCTCCTTTTTTACTTTCACAGTGGTGTAAAAAACCCATGACGGCTTAAGGAAATATTATTGAATAAAGTTAGTCTAAAGAAACCCATTATTTGGCCCACTTGCTAACCTACGCTTTAATCTGAAAAAGGCCTGCAGTGCTCGAATATTCCACCCACTGCTCACCTGGCGGCTTCAGACGTATAGGGAACACCAGAACGGTTCAGGGGGTTCCCACACGATTGGATCGCCGGCTAAAGGCACGGCTGAAGGGACGCCCCGATATCCCCGCAGAAATGATGCTACCTCTGATTGATGCCTTCCACTCGGCTCGAAACCAGTGGTCCACGATCAATCCTCAAGGGGACAAAGCTGCAGATCGAAACTGTCACATCAACCCCCTCCACGCCATCCACCCACTTCACTTCAGAGTTCAATTCCTTGAAGGAATCCAGAATCTCTTCAGGTCCACGGTCCGCGGCATCGTTGGCGCCGAAATGACGCGCGATCCGCAGCCTGGAGCACTCCGTGACCGCAGCCGCCGCTCCAGGTGCCTTCGCCACCTATCACCTAGTTGTCTTCGAGTAGACTTAATAAGAGTCTATGCAAAAGCAATTGACCTTTTTTCGATTCGATGTGTGTATTACCCTCGCCTGTTTAACCATATCGATACTGACAAAGATTATTTTATAATATTAAATTACACCATTGATCCAAAGACGAGAAGAAAAACAACCCTTTTATTTATGACTCGATTTTTCTTTTTTTAAACTGAAATAAATGGCCAAGATAATGATTCTGTTCGTTCTCTTAACGATCAGCCAAGCTCTTTTGTTCTCCAGCCATCTGAGGGGTTGAATGCTTGGATGCGGCGCCAAGGCACGGGATGCTCGCGACGCCCTCCGCCGGGCCACTATGCTCCCTTGATTGCCACGTCCCCCGGTGCCATGCCTCGACGTTGATAAATCACGTCCAGTGCCTCGGCGTGGCCAGAAACCTTGCACGACCGATGCGACGAGGAAAATAATAGGAGACGCCAAGACGACGCCACAAGTGTACGTACCGAGAGATAAATGGCGGCCGAAATTATTTCACCTTTTGCGAGAACCCAAGTGAGCATTAATTGAATACATATTCCTTTCGGGATTGCCCAATGAAGAGAGGAAAATATGAATAAGAAACAATTACAAGGAATACTACAAGAAAAGTCGTGGTAGCATGCTACAAGCTAGGACAAGTAATAAGAAGTGACATCGCCACGAACTGCTCCCAACCCCAAGACACGTACACCAGGAGTGCGAGTATTATGAGAAGGGCATCAAGGCATGAGCTTTTTTTTTGCTTTTATTTTACGTGAGTATTTAAATCGGTTCTACATGTTTACATGTGAGCCACCGCTAGGGTGTTAGGCAGGAGGTGAATCAATCATCATCATTGGTCGTTCAATCCTAAGATTTGTTGACTGCAGTCTTCCATCCTACCTTATCTGATGCAAAATGGCTTACTTCCTGGTAATTCATATTGCAATGTACTTTTTTCTTTATTTGTCCCATGTATTTATGCCTTGGATAACATTACTCTTTGACCCTTTCAACACATTTATCGAGAACTCTTCTAATAAATCCAGGAGAGTGAAGATAAATATTAAGTATTTAATCGAGGCTACGCATTCCATTTTGGCGATCCCGGTGCAGTATGCGTTAGGGAGGGCATCGCTCCCTTTCCAAAAATTCATCGCCACATACTTTTTTTAAGTATATATTTGATTTGCGCGAGTCGCACTAACGTGTTGCGTTGATATCATATGCTAAGTTCATTTCCCCCCCCCCCGGAATCTCTAAACTACTGCTTCCACGCCAAATGAGCGTATCTTACTATACGTAAATCATGTGGTGATTGTCGTTAGTGTAAAGAAGAAATAAAAGAGGACTGATGTAACTTCCAATGGGAACACCTGACGTCGCTCCTACTGCATTAGAGCAAACACCATTTATGGCAACTCTTGCTGTGCGACCATCATTCAAAATGTCATGGTTCAGTCGTCTGAGTTCATTGAACAGTTGAAAAGTTCAAAGGTTCGGCTGTGTGAGAGCAGTCAATAGTGTGCACGATTTGTGAAGAGGAGGAATATACTGAAGTCGGCGGGTGAAAGGAGGAATTTAACTCATTCCTTAACAAAGTGAATTCTCTTGTTGGCTGAACTCATTCAACGACGAGGCCCCACGCTATTCTGATAGGTAAACTGATGCATATCGCTGTAGAGGAGAAGGTAGTTCGCTGGATTGGCGAATTTTTATCACATGGTAAACAAAAGGGGAGCGATCAAGAGTGGAACTGCCCGCAGCATCTTCCCAGCTCTACGTGCAAAAGCAATTGCTCTGTCTGCCATAGGTTCACCACCCCTGGCCGAGGCAAAGGCCTCGGTGAACGTGTTAAGGACTGCTGATACGATAATGCTATCATGTTGTACCTGTGGCGGACGGGGAGGGGAGCTGCCTCCGCGGAGTCCAATCCCTACCGCAGCGTAACCATGCCATTACCCAGAGAAGTGACCTCCCCTCCGTCGATCTTCGATCGGAGCTCCCGCACCATTCTCTCCTACGTCGCTACCTATTTTGAAACCTGCATGGGTAAATGGTTGAATCTACGTAACCTTCCTGAAGCAAAGATTGTTTCGCAAGTGTCGCGAGCAAGATAGAGTTGTTCCAGTTATTGAAATTCTAATAGCCGAATGATCGCACGCGCTTCGTTACTGAACTTTGTTTATACGGGTAGGCTGCGGCCTCTGTAGCCTAAATACGGGTTATATAGAAGGACAGAGGAATTCAAGATGGATTCCGAATTATCACCACTAAAAAGGAAATTCCAGGAGACGATGAAGCAGTTAAGCACCTTTGTTTCTGATGAGAGAATTACAATCGATAAGATCCTCTCTATTACCCACTCCAGACTGGTCAGAAATATAAGTAAATGGATAGTAAGTCCGGGTGTAATATCCAGTGATCACCAAATGGTAACGTTTTCCATTGAAGCCGGGCAACTGAGGGAGAGAAGGAAAAAGATTTTTATGCTGAAAAAGCCAACTGAGAAAAATGCGAAGAAGCCATTCTAGAAGAGCTGAAAAAGTATCGCTATGTCATTTGGACCCCATCTCCTATATATAAAAAAACCATGAACACAGTAATCAACCCGAAGTTCGGTTTGGTAGGTGATGGTAGAGTTCACCCAGTGCTAAGCCCGACGGCGGGTGAAATTCACACATCAGGGAGGGAGGGCCAGTTCCTTTCCCTGTGCCGGTTATGGTTTCCCTGGAAGACCTGGTACCCGAAAAATCACATTGGAGCTGCAGGTACCCAGAGACTTACCCGGGACCCTCCGGTTAGTAATCCAACGCTCTACCCCCCGGACTACCGCGACCCACCCCTATATATATATATATATATATATATATATATATATATATATATATATATATATATATATATATATATATATATATATATATATGCACACACACTCACAAAATAGAGAATTTGGTGAAATCCTTTCATCATGCCATTAAGAAACAAATACCTTCAAGAACAATTTCTCCAAACCAACACCCCTGCTGGTCGGACAAACTAAGTAAACTTAAAAAATGAACCACCAAACTTAGAAATAAATTTAAAAATAGTAAATCCGCCGATAGAAAGATTAATAAGCGGAGATACAGGGAGAAGTTTTCAATATTGACAGTCGAAAATGCCCGTGGCAAACAAAAATCCTGGGAGAGTTTTACCCGGGAAAACTTAGGCAATTACGCTTGGGGTTTTACTTACAATCTTTTTGCTGAAAATCTAAAACCTCCGATAATCCCAGGAGTCGGAATAAACTCAAGTGGTGAGATATATTCCTTTAAAGAAAACGTGGAAAGTATCCTCCATAAATTGCCACCGGACGATGATGAGGACAAAGACTGCCATAAAGTAATTAGAATTGCTGCGTCTAACATCCCAATGACTCGGAAGACTGGAAATTTGACAAAAGAAGAGGTAGCCGATGGAATCCTTGCAATGGGAGAGTGGAAAGCACCAGGGCCAAATGGAGTCCACGGCATTTTCCCAAAGTAAACTGTGGACGCCCACCTCGAATGCATTAACCGCCATATTTAACGAATGCCTCACAATCTCCTATTTACCCAAAATATGGACAGAAACGAGATGCACGCAATGATGAAAGATAGGAACAAAGATAACTCGGAACGCAAATCATTTAGGCCAATCACCTCGTTAAACGAACAAGGGAAAAGTTTTGAGAAAATAATTAGGGCTACAATATATACCAGGAAATTGGTATTAATCAACTATTTCACGGAAACCGATTTGAGTTTCGTCCCATAATGAAAACTGCCGATGCATTAGAAAAGGTAATTTCCGAAGTTAATAATATAGTGTCAAAATTCGTACTTGCAGTTTTTATCGACATTCAGGCAGCATTTGATTCAGGTAGCCAGGTGGTCATGTGTAAGAGAAGAACTGAAAAAGAAAGGCGTCCCATGCATTATTACATGTACATTACATATCATATTGAGCTTTTATGTAGTTACTTTGAATACAGAAGTGTCTCATATTCTTCCAACGCAGTTACGGTCACCAAAACAACAAATAAAGGATCCGTTCTTGGTCCGACGTTCTGGAACTTAAATGTGAACTCCATCCTGGCGGAAAAATTACCGGAAAATTGCAAACTAATTGCTTATGCAGACGACATGGTCATGATAATCCCAGGAAATAACCGAAATGAACTCGAATCGAAAGCGGCGACATGTATGCAAGCCCTTGAAGCCTGGACGGGGGTGAATAAATTGAAACTCTCCAATGAAAAAAGCAAATTCATCGTATTAGGGGCGAATTTTAAGCGTTACCTGAAATGTGAATGTATGGAACTCAACTGAAACGAGTTAAAATATTCAAATGTCTGGGAATAAACTTAGATGAAAAACTATCATACGTTGACCGTATCAACATTATAACTAAGAAAATGAAAAATATATCCTTCGCCGCAAAAAGAATATGCCGCAATACATATGGACAACAATCAATGGAACAAGTGTACACCGGAGTTTAGATCCCAAACCTAACCTACGGCTGTGAAATCTGGGGCCATGGGGTCAACCACTCCAGGATCTTAAGGAAATTAAGGGAAATACAAAGGGCTTGTCTAATCCCTATTACAAGAAGCTACACCGTTGTACGTTCAGATGCGTAATTACAGGATTACCTCCGCTTCAGGACATCACAGGGGAAAGAGTTGCCATCATTAATTATCGTAAAGGGTTTCAGGCTAAACACTACTATAAGGTAACCGCGGAACACACTGACCTAAGCAAAAAGGATGTGCAAAAAGAACTGAGAGAGGAGAGCATTAAAAAGCGGCAAAGAGACTGGAACTCCAGACCTAATGGACGGTATATTTTCCAGATTATCTCATGCATATCATACAGGCACAGAATCAGGATGAACTGCGATGAAATACTAACTCAGAAATTTCACCCTTACCTTAAGAAAATTGGCAAACCGCCCTCAGAAAAATGTGAAACTTGCGACTTGGAAGACTCAATCGCACACAAAATGCAGACCTGCGTGAAATTCGAGGTATAAAGATATAATATCTGACACCATATGGAATCGAAAACTACCAATATGAAAGTAATCTTATGGGAAACATTCAGGAACTCCACTATCCGGGAGGAACTGGAGAATTTAACATTGTAAAACAAAAATAAATTGACGTTTATTCAACCGAAAGAAGATAGAATTTAAAAGATATTGCCATGTAAGACATTAGGACTTTTCCTATGAAGACTACACTGTAAGGCTAATGAAGCGTTATTCAAGGAAGAAAATAACACGAAGAAATAGAGAGAACACGAAGATTGCGAAAAGAAGAGCGCTGGCCACTTGTTTGCAGGAAGATGGCGCGCATGTAATCTCTCAGTGTTTATTGTAATGTTTTAAATGTGCATAATTAAATGTCCTTATATTCTGCTTCAATTAATGCAAGTCTAGCTTACTTAAGAACTCAAAGGGGAAGTGACCATTGTGCAGATACCCCCAAAACGGCCTGTTGTATAAAATACCTATGTCAATAAGGAGAAGAGAGAGATCAAGCGGAAAGTAAGGACAGGATTGCCAGGGGATTTCCTCCCTTATCCCTGAAAGAGTACTGGAAGGGGCAGGGATGCAGACTGGACATCTGCTACCATACCAATTTTCTTTTTTTTCTCTCCAACGTGGCGATACGAACCCTTGGAGCCGCGCATTTCACCAGCGTTCTTGGGCATTGCATCAGGTGACCCGCACTGAGCCATCCTAACTGGCGTCTCTGTCCAAAAAAGTAAAAGTCAAGGCATGCTATCACAGTGACAGTTTGCCTCTATGATGGATTGCAATCTGCATCTACATGCTGATTGTCTGTCGCACCGGTGGGATGCCTTTAATTTTATTTTATTGGACACAGACGCAAGCTAGGATGGCTCTGTTGGGTGTGACAACTTGACTTGCCAAAATACCATCGACTCTCCAAGCTAATAAATGATTTAGAACTGATAGAGAACTAATATAATGCAATAAATGTATGTATTCGGATTTCCTAACAGCTTTACCCGCACGCCGTTAAGATTTATCTTGTACTCTACGAGTGAAAGTAGAAGACATAATTCACCGTGAGTTTCATACTTCCTGAATATAAATTGTAAATAATTTCACGGCACTTTTAATCGGATCAATTTTTATGAAGGCGCCATAAACTACCGCCCTACTAATCACTAGAGTTGGATGAATCCTCACTCCAAAAACGCAAGTATACGGAAGAGAATGTTAAAACCTTATCATACGTTGACACAACCCGATTGCGCGCATTCAGATCTTACGCCTAATTTTGATTGGCAGATAGGCGGTCTTGTCGTCACCATATTACATCGCATGCCCTTTGCAATTACTGCCTTCACTCCTAATTTTTTTTAAGTATTTGTTTGCTCAAGGGACTTTAAATTGTCATTCCCGCCCATTTGTTAATTTTGCAAACTAGTTTCACGGAATTGAGAAGGTTAGGATGAGGTATCATGAGGTCTCCACATCTGATAGCGCGAACCTTGAGATCGAATTTTTTAATGTCAGGTGTGATTATTTAATGCATCAACTCGCACCATCCCACGTATCCAAACGAGCAGTCATCAAAGAGATCGATTCGGTCATGGGCATTATATTTTTTTAATCTAAATTTCAATATTCTTCATTTGCAATATCGAACAGTTATGCTCTCCGAACGCTTTCTCGCCGTAATGCTACCAAATGCAATCGCAAGATGGCACAGGAGTACCACGGCCGAGGATTGTCGCTAGACGTGCAATTACGCACAGTCGACCACTCAAATGGTTTATCGAAATGAACTTTTGTGGGCTGACATCACTGTTGTTGTCGTGAATGAATCTTCAATCACTCACAGCCAATCACATTATATCACATAGAGCGTGGGTTTATCGCCAAAGGAAACTCTTGTTCGTCTCGCGTAATTTTCTTAATCGGCTGAAAGGCATCGTGCGATGAATTTCTTCAAAATAAATGAAATTCTGAAATGAAGAAAGGGCAAAGTTGACTCATTTTAAAGTAATGTACGACCGTTCAAATAATTGCATAGAGGTGACCTTAATCCTGCACTCTTTGATGGGGCCTTTCGCTTCAATGTGTGCACTAATTCTATCAGTTTAACACTAAAGGTACGAAAGATTAATGAGGGCAATTCTACGACTGAGAGAATTGGCCGCCTGGTTGACATTCATACGGACTAGGATTCGTGCGTATAAGTATTCCGAGGCCCAGCAATGGATATTTGTTGAGGGATTGGGAATCAGCCCGTGGCGGAGGAAGCAAGTGGCCTAAATGAGGAACGGGGGCCGCGGCGACGACATATTCGGGTGTCGGGCGGGGGATGGGGTGTGTTGGGGTGGCGGAGAGACTCCGGATCCGTCTGGGAAGTCACCTTTCATACCTCCCGGACGTAAAAGGTAGCTTCCGTACATGGAAGGAAGGAGGGTGCAAAAGGGAGCGGGGGCAAGCGTGCGGCGCGCTGGAAGCGATTCCGATTGAGCGGCGAACCGAAAGATTGCGCCACACTCGCGCTTCGAGACGGAGAGAGAAAAAACATCGACATCGGCAGTCTCGCGCACACGCATTCATGCACGGGGTACACACACGACTGGGAGGGGGGGGGGTGACTAGTTGTTAGGGCGGTCAGCCCTAAGAGATAAGGGATTAATGGTCCGGGCCAACTGAGCGGATCATAATGGTTTCTTTCGGTAAACAGGGAGCGGTTTCTAGGACACGTGCAAGGCCCTCCTTCTCTGGGGTTGAGAGGCTCTTGTTGCTGCACCGAAGAGGGACCACTTATTCCTCTGGGTATTAGAATGCTGGCTGCCGCGGACCCTCCTCCTCCTCCCCCAAAGCCCGGGGATCAGTTGCAAAACTCTTCTCTCGGCGGGGTGCGGGAATAGGGGGAGTGGGGGGGGGTGCGGGAACCGGACTATTCTCTTCATTTCGAATCTCTCTAGAAATGTAAAAACCAACCTGAAATTAATCATTTCATCTTTTTTCCTCCATGCCTACAGCTCGAGTATTATGCAATTGGATCCGAAAATGAAATAAAATGCAGCTCTAATTTACTTTTCATAACTGCTTTCGTATGCAGCCATGAGTTTGCATATGCCTTATTAATGAACAATTTGAAATGAATCGCAGTTACAAAAACTTTCAATAAAATCGCTGCTAACCTTGGCCATAGTTAATTTTTTTAGACATCCCATCCATGATTTATTTCAGAGACGCATTTCTATCCAGATACACTTTGTAAAATGCTATCCACCTAATACCAAGTATTGGAAATATTCAAACTATTTTTATTTAGAATTAATGCAATGAAATTACTTTTAAATCCCCCTCTCTGCCCGTTAAATGAAAAAGCAGCCGTGTCTTCCTCTGTTTGACGAGCGCACGCACTCTCAGACTCGAAGGAAGTGCACTCTGACGGCGGAAGTTCGCCTTCGCGTCATGATTCCAAAACGATAAACGCGCTCCAAATGACGCATAAGTGGGAATATCGATGGCTCGATCGATGGATTGATTGCCCATCCTCATATTCCGACCGCCGGAGCGTTCGGCTGCACCGGAAGCACTTGCAAGCATGAACTTGATGCGCGACGTCCGTAACTTGCACTTCGGGCGCGTGTCCTCTGCCCTTGTCGACTTTGGCGGACATTGTAGTTCTCCCGAGTGATATCATTTTTTCCTCTCCTAAAATTTGTCTCTTCACGAAAAAAATGAATCTTATTCTTATTGAAAAAATTCAATTTCAGAAAATTCCTCGCGTTAAAACTTCAGCAGTCATGAATGCTTGAATAATAGAGACGTTTGAGAGGACTAGCTGTTTTATTATATCTCTACTGCGGAGGAAGCATTCGAATGAAGGAGGAACAAAGGGGAGGTACGAGGGATGGCTGAAAAGTAATCCACACATGCTTGAAGAGTGCGAACAAAAACAAACAACAAGATCGGGAAAAAAGTACATTAAAGTAATATTCTTAAGTTTATAAATCATATATTTATTTTTCAACATGGTCACCGTTAAGGCTGACATATTTTTCACAACGCGTAACAAGTCTTTTCATTCCGTCACTGAAAAACTCCTCCAACTTTCCTCGAATCCAGGACTTGACAGCTGCCTTCACCTTGCTGATTGCCCTTGAGGTGTCTCTTGAGTTGAGGAAAAAAAAATAAAAATCGCAAGGCGCAAGATTGGGGGAATACGGAAGGTGTGGAATCGGTTCAAATTTCAGGTTTAGCAGAGCCTCTCCAGTTGCGCGCGAGGTGTGTGGACGAGCGTTGCCATGTTACAAAATTATTGGCGCCAGGATGCTGCCTTTAACACGATAAACTCGACGTCGGAGGTGTATATGAGTCTGTTTATACTGAGAAAAATTTACCGTCACCCCTCGTTCCAGAAAAACGGTCACATAAACTCGGCGAGCATCCTAAAGCATAGTCAAAAGAAGTTTTTTCGCGGATGGTTGTCTTTTGAACTTTTTTTCGCTCGCAACCACGAAATTTTACTATCCATCGATTTACAGTAGACCTATCAACAGCATCGTCACCATAAGAAGCCTTTAAACGACAATGAATATCAGTAGGAGTCACTTTTTCATCAGTTAAAAACTCGACAACAGATCGCTGTTCGACTCGCGTTGACATAGCAGTAGAACACGGCTCCATACTTCCGCTTCTCATAATTCACTGGATGAATGTAACGACCTCAAACGTGTGCAGGCAAGTTGAGGGGGGAATGTTACTTCCTTATGCCACCAGGTGTCATTTTGTTTGTGGTCTACAAGCATGTCTGCATTAGTTTTCAGCCAACCCTGGTATTTTGAGTGAACGAGTCACTCTCCCAGTCGTAAGTATGTCGTGAGCTTAAGCCGATTAACTTGACGGCTTCAATTGGACAGAATGGAAATGTTTCAGTCGCTCAACTCATTTTATATGCGTAGGCGACCGTTACGAAAATGAAATCCAATTGCCATTACCTTTTGAAATGCTATTCAATCATCTACCAAAAGTGGAAGCTGACTAATTTTACCTCCTGATACAAATTACTCCCTCTTTCCTCTGAAACTCGTCCGTGACTCTTTAATTCCTATGGAATGTCCCTTTTTAAACATTCAGACTAATGAGGGGAAGCGAAACGAGTGATTCGGATGCGATATCGTCAACTGCGGAATCGAATTAGCGGTGGAGACGTGAGCAATTGAGTTGCCATCTCAAATTCACTCACGTCAAGGAATATTACATTTTTATGCAGGTGAGAGGCAGGATCTTGCCCCCTTCGGATGACTAACGACGCGCGCATGAGCCAAATTCTCGGCCTCTCTTTCATCCCTTGGCGCTCGCGCCCTCCCATCGGCCAGCCCAGCTGCTCGCTGAAGAATGCCGTAACATCGCTCGACTGTGCATTAATTCAGATGAAAAATATTAATTGCCGTCGAGAACCCGTTCGGAACCATTTCGCGAGTGTCCCGCCGCGCTGCATCATCTACACATGGTGCATAGCGGAATGCACCGAGCGTGGCCCCGCGCGCACCCCCGAATTTCACAACCCCCCTCACCTCGGTGGGTTTACTCTCCACCGGCCACGCGCGAGGTCACTCGGGGGGGGGGCTTCGGGGCTGCGTCATCCATTGCACCACACGGCGGACGTGGGAAGGGTGCCGGCAGCCGCGGTTGCGGACGGGGAGAGGGGGGGTGGGAAGAGGGACCGAGAAGGGGGTCGTCCCTTGACGCCTGAGAGGGCTCTCTCTCACTCTTTGACCCCACTCAAAAGGGCGTTCAACATTTCGACAACACCCCACCTCCTCAGAACCATAAAACTCACTTTTCAAAAGAGACGAAATGGAAAAAAATCACAATTTGCATTATTTTTCTCCTGTTATTACGCGGAATATGAGACGAGGGATATTTAGGATGTAAAAATGAGTAATCTTACAAAGTGTCCATGATAACCCCAGCTAAGTTACGGAAATTACAAATTTTACCCAATTTTAATGATTGAACGACCTTTTAAAGCATCTTTTGGTCCAAGGACTGCGTGCGAATTAAACTCCATTCGCGCTGAAACGGTAAAACAAAAGTGGATCGGGTAGCACGTACTATCTGCTTGTGACAACAGCTTCAAGCGATTACGTGTGCGTGGAACATTTCCTTTTCTCCTTGATTGGCGTAAAACCCCTCTGTGGTTACGTAACAGTGAAACTCTAAGGACGGGAAACCTTTACTCTTAAATCCCTTGCCCATCCGATGAAACCGGGAGCCGTTCCTTCCTCGGCCTTCGCCACCGACAATGGCGTCGCGCGA
Organism: Hetaerina americana; assembly: GCF_022747635.1. Lineage (NCBI taxonomy): Eukaryota > Metazoa > Arthropoda > Insecta > Odonata > Calopterygidae > Hetaerina > Hetaerina americana. Next base: position 803,820 of record NW_027287063.1, read on the forward strand.
TACGGCCATTAATCGACACGAGGGACATTTATTTGTCCTATCGACATTATCTGAGTAATTTTATATTGCGTTCCTTCCCTAAACAACGGAGGTTTATAGATTCCAGTAATTATTGAATGGACGACAATGATTAGATAGTAATTGCGCAAACTTTGAGCTACGTTCATCCATTCACGTATGTTTAGGAGAGAATGAATGAGTCATGAGTCCGTGTATAGTATGAGATGAGCGATATTGTTAGCATTGAACGATGGACGATATTGCCTATTGATATTTAAGTGCTGCGGTTCGGTGAGAGGGGAGGAGAGGGGATTGTTGGGAGAAATCCCCAGGAGGCAGGGCAGATGGACGTATTGGCAGTGGGATGTTGACGACTGTGATGGAGGGGACAATGCTTGAGAATGAAGGAAAACGAGGAAGGGGCGGGAATAGGATAGATAGGGATGTTGGTAGGAGTGAAGGGAGGAATGAAATAAACGGAGATGAAGAGGGGCTTACTGTGGAGCGGGATAGGATGTTGGAGTGGGTTGTCTGGAGAGAGCAGAGTAACAACTGGTTATTGTGTCCATCCATCACTTCCCTTAACCGGTAGATTACCTATAATAGTAATGATAGTATGAGAATGGAAGGAAATAATGGAGAATGGACCCTTCTGGTCGAATTCAGTACCCGGAAGCCCTATGAAAGTGCGTCGTGGACCATAAAAGCCGTACACAAGAAAATAGTAGTAGCGGTGGAGTTGTGGCGAGACACGAGTGATGGCGAATGAGTTTGCGAATCGGATGGATGGATAAGGGGAATGAGGGCAGGAGTGGGAATTGAGCGGAGACGGCGAGGAAAAGGAATGAGCGGAAGGTGAGGCGAGGCGGTAATCTTTTGGAGGGAGAGTGATCGGGAGGGGTGAGCGGGAAGCATTAACGGCGAGATATGAGAGGGACTTGAAGTTTGAAGACGCCAAAGAAAAGAAATGCTGGGCGACTTGAAGAGGCCGTCGGCCGATGGGAGGGAAACTGAGCGGGGAGCCGTGAATCAAACCGATGCTCGGGGATAGATGACCAGCGATGACGCTGATAACGCCAAATAATCACGTGACCATCGCATTCACAAAAGGGCTATGAAGATTGATATGCTGATTTCCAGTATATCAATCTTGTCTTTTAAACCAATGAAATCGATTTAAGTTCTTTCTGAAATATTCCATGAACCCAATTCTTCATAACCTCGCCATAAAAGATTATTGATGGCAATCACTCTATGCGAAGATGATAAGAAAATGGGAATGAAGCCTTGAATACGGAACGCGGCTTCGTATGGAAGACAGTATAGATATTGGAGACCGCATGGAACCCAAAGGCTGTTTAAGACGTGGGCGAGTAGAAAAATGGAACAAATAAGATAAACAGAGAGGAGAGAATGCAAACGCTGCGATGTTTTAGTAGAAGTGACGGGCGAAGAAGGAAGAAGAAGGAGGAAGGCCGCGGGGGAAGGGGAAAATGCGGAGAAAGTGGATGGGGAAGAGGAGGGCGACAGGGAGGGCCGTGGATGTGCAGATAGCGGTCGGGGAAGGGGCAAGGGGCTCCTGGGCATAGCGACGACGATTGCTGAAGCTAATATTGGGACAACATGTGGGAAGGGTTCTTGGGATGCATGGAAGATGATGCTCAGTACCACCGATCATGTTATACGAGGTCTGTTCAAAAAGTATCGCGAATTTTGAATTTTCGCGGGTTACGTATATTTGATTTTCCATTTTTTTGTGGCGTTTTGTTGGTACATATATCTCTCACTTATGCCGAAAAGTGCGACCATTTTGAATTTTCAGTTGACTGTTCACAGCTGTTTTGCTTGGACATGTTTTGCCTTGTCTTCCATTTTTGCCCCTTCCGAAAAATGGACCAAAGAATCTGTATCAAATTTTGTGTGAAAAACGAAATTAAGTGCGCGGACGCATTCTGAATGTTGACTGCGGCATATGGAGAAGCTGCCTTGGACCGAAGCAACGTTTATCGGTGGTACAAAATGTTCTCAGAGGGCCGAGAAGATGTGAACGACGAAGAGCGTGGCTCGTGCAAATCGATTTTATACCAATGATTTGGGCATGACATGAGTCACCGAAAAATTCGTACCAATATTGCTCAATTTCCACCAAAAACAGCCACGCAATAGCATTGCTAATGAGATGTTGTTATCTGTCCGCGACGACCCAAAATTTGCTCCAGAGGGTCATAACTGGTGGCAAAGCATCGGTTTATGGTAATGACGTGGAATCTAAAGCTTAATCATCTTAATGAAAGCTGCAGCACCAGCCAAGACCGAATAAAGCTCGCCAAGTTAGGTCGAATGTCAAAGTTTTCCTTACAGTTTTCTTCAATTGCAGGGGCGTGGTGCACCATGAGTTCTTGCATAGGGTAGAACGATAAATAAGGAATATTACCTGCAAGCTATAAGCAATTTGCGCGAAGTAATCCTCCACAAACGCCCGGATTTTTTAAAGAATAAAAATTGGCTTTTGCACCATGACAACGCCCCTGCTCACCCATCGTTACTTGTGCGCGAACTTTTGGCCAAAAACAACACACTAACGATGCCCCAGCCACTGTATTCCCCAGATCTGGCCACCAGTGACTTTTTCTTGTTCCCGAAACTGAAGAGGCCCATGAAAGGACGACGCTACGCTACGATTGACGAGATAAAGACTGCATCGAATGAGGAACTGAAAAATATTGAAAAAATATTTTTTTGAAGTCCTTCGAGGATTGGAAAAACGTTGGTACAAGTGTATAATATCAAATGGGGATTACTTTGAAGGGGACAAAATAGATATTCATGAATAAATAAATAATATTTGAAAAATCACAAAAGCCGCAATGCGTTTTGAACAGACCTCGTATATTTTTTGAGTAGTTCTAACACCTAGTTATTCTCTTCCATGGGAAGTGACCTAACACCCCCCGCCACACGCCCTTACGGCGACTAGCAGGTTACTATGTGGATTTAGATGGTCATTATTGGGATATCAATATCTGGCCTCAACAGGCCGGATTTTAATGAACACCGTTGTTTTGAGTGAAGTCCGTTATTATTCAAAACGAAGCGGCGTCGCACATACCACAACTGCCTCACCTAGCTAATCGATTTCGCATATTGCTGTCGATGAATCGAAAATATCGCGCAGCGCTCGTCGGGGACTGGCTCAGCCTTCGATTCGGGGTCCACGGAGGACACACGCTTCTTCCTCGCTCGCCGTAAGTCTTCAGCCGAACGCCATTAATTATTCGGATTCGTTTTTCCAATCCTCGAAGGACTTTAAAAAAATATTTTTTCAATATTTTTCAGTTCCTCATTCGATGCAGTTGGCATGAGACAAGCAGGTGGTTGATTTGAGTCGATCTCCTCTCGACTCAGCCGTACTCGAGACTGCAAATGTGTCGTTCGACGGGGTGCTTATGCCCGCGATAGTATCACCGCTTTTCAAATGCGGCGAAGGACAGTGAAACGAAGGCATGATTCCGTGCTATTTAAAATTTAAGACCGAACAAACAAGTCCGAATGCTGTGTTTAATCTGAATAAAGAGAGTAATGATCTGGAGTTTTTATTAAACCCACCTCCTGAAGGGCTTCCTTCTCATGCTACGCGAGCGGACACGGGCGGCTGGAAGAACTCGGAATTGGAAGTCGCCCACCAAACCCGAACATTTTCCCTTTGTCCAAAAATTAGCCTAAAAACTATTCCTCTCATCTTATAATGCATTATCAGCATTATCCGGTCGCACCAGTTTTTGTGTGACATCTCAGTTAATTTGTCGCTATGAGAGTAAAAGAATACGCTCTTGAGATCATGAAATCTCGGATTGATCACGCTTGGTCATCACTTGATATTTATCGCGGAATACATGGGCCCAGTGAATAGGCATTAGACCGCAAATTATGTGTTCGCCTGAAATTATGAGTTGGGGCCTACAGGTGCGTACATCGAAGCGGAAGAACCGAGACAGAAAATTGGTTGAAAAATGTAAGAATTTTAAACGCCAGTATGAACTTCGTACGGAGGCATTCTGATGTAATTGCGGAATACACATGGGACTTGACGACGGAATACGCATGGGGGAGAAAGACGGCTTAATCGAAGGTCGTAGACGAGTCTGACGACTGGGGCAGAAGGGAATGGGCAGTGATTGGCTGTGAAGTGGTGCGGGGTGGCCCGTTTATGCCGGCACCTTTCGATGTACGAGGGTAGGCTGAAAACTAATGCACACATGTTTGTAGACCGCAAACAATGTGACCTTCTAAAGCACTACTGGTGGCATGTGGAAGTAACATTCCCCTTCAGCACGCATGTGCAGTTTTGAGTGGTAGTAATTAGGGGAGGCGACCGACTGCTGAGGTCGTTTGCGGCATAGGGGATAGACAGGAAAGGATGAAGGGTGGAGAGAAACCCGGTGTCGGCATAAGCCTACTCTTTGTGCAGTTTTGAGTTCGCTTCATCTATCCAGTGTATTTTGAGAAGCGGAATTATGGACACATGTTCTAGTGCTATGCCAACGCGAGTTAAACAACGTGCTGTTATCGAATTTTTGCCTTCACCTCATCGTCCGAGGAGTAAGGATTATGTGGTGGAATGACAGACACCCTTGAGGTGTCTTTTGAGCTGAGGAAAAATAAAAATCCCAAGGCGCAAGATCGGGGGAATAAGGAGGGTTTTGTTTTTTCACGGCGTGGCACGAATCGTGCGCAGATTCCACGGCATCCCAATTGTTCAATAATAAAGCCGACACCTTCCATGGATATCCAATATGGGCTTGCGATACGCTTTTGAGTGATTCTCCAGTCATTATGCATCAAATCCTCGACGCGTTTGCGATATTTATCATCTGTGGCAGTGATCGGACGTCCGATGCGTGTTTCATCAACAATTACGGCTTTTCCAGGGTTGCAACCACGTAATTTTACTACCCATACATTTACAGTAGACCTATCAACAGCATCGTCACCATAAGAAGCCTTTAAACGACGATGAATCTCAGTAGGAGTCAATTTTTCATCAGCTAACAATTCGATGACAGCACTTTGTTCAACACGTGTTGACATGGCACTAGAACACGTCTCCATACTTCTGTTTCTCAAAATACACTGGATGAATATAACGGCCTCAAAGCATGCATGTTGAGGGGGGAATGCTACTTCCACATGCCACCAGGAGTTCCTCTGAAGGTCATTTTATTTTTGGTCTATAAGCATGTTTGCATTCGTTCTCAGCCTACCCTCGTTCATACATGCTGCGGAAATGTTGTGTTTGGCGTGGGAGGGGCTGAAGGCTGGGAATTGGTGTGGATGGCGAGATTAGGTTTGCAGATGGTAAAGCGATAGATGGTGAGTTAGTGACAGCCAAGGTATTGCAGTGAGTGCCGTGTGGGAACTGTGCGATAGGTATGAGATGGTGGTTAACCACTGGTAAACAAGGGCAATATAAGTAGGAAAGCCGAAAAGCAAAGCAGAAGGGATTACACGAGTTTATGTGGACCATTTCACGCAATTCGTCAATTATTATTAGGTAATCTACCGGTTAAGGTAGGTTTTTGGATGGACATAATTACTAATTAAATATTTTATTACTCCTAACAAAACACAAAATCCATCATCCTACTCTATATCAGGTCCCTCTTCATATCTGAGTACTTTTTTCCTCCCTTCATCCCGTCCAACATCCCTATCCTGTTCCTTCCCTTTCCTTTTTTGCCCAACATCCTACCCTCTATCACAGTCTTCAACATCCCACTGCCGGTCAATACCCCCTTCATCCACTTTTCCTGCCTCCATAGGATTTCTCCCAACAAACCCCTCTCCTCACCCACCATACCAAGTACTTCCTCATTTGTTTTCTTCTCTGTCCATTTCACCTTCTCCATTCTTCTCCATACCCACATTTCAAAAGCCTCCAGTCTACGTCTATCCTCCTGCTTCAATGACCACGTTTCCGCGCCGTACGTAGCCACGCTGCATATCAAAGTTTTTACGAGTCTTTTCTTAACATCCTTACTCAACGTACCTGTCATCAACTCCCTCCTCCTTGAGAAAGCCACTTGCGGATTGGCCTCCTTTCCCTCCAATCTATTCCTATTTGCTGCAATATACTCATTAGTTTTTCCCAATTCACTCTATCAAACGCTTTTTCAAAATCTACGAAACGGGCAAATACCTCCTGGTTGTGTTCTACATTCCTCTCGATTAATAATCTCATTACTGCAATGGCATCACGCGTACCTCTCCCCTTGCTAAACCCAAACTGATCATCCCCTAAGTAATCATTTGCCCAACTCTCTCTCCTATTGTTTATGATCCTGACAACAACTTTAGCTGCGTGGGACATCAAACTTATTGTCCTGTAGTCCTCACATGACGTTGCCTTTACCTTTTTCGGGATAGGAACTAAAACCTGTGTCTAACCAGGATATAATCTAGCTGATACCTTTCTGAGTCACCTGGCATTTTCCATGTATACTAGCGTCTTTTGTGTTGTGTAAACCAAGTGTTGGTGATGACTAACCCTTGTCTCCTGCAGAACTCAATTGCTTACTCTCTGCGGTCATTCCTCGCGCCTAAACCGTAGTCCCCGACCTCATCACCATCTCTTCCTTCGCCTACCGTCGCATTCCAATCCCCCATCACTATCAAATGTTTCCCTGCAGGAGCACATGCGATTATGTCCTCTAACTGATCGTATCGACCTCTTCTTCGTTAATGTTGATCGGTGGCATGTAAACCTGAATAATAACCAAGTTCGTTCTGCTTTTATCTCTACTAGTAATAGCCTATCCGTTACCTGCTCTACAGAGTCGCACCCAAAAGTGTTAGGACTGATTTTTTTACAAGAATTTTATTGACGATATACTTACATCGACTTAATAATCTTCAAAGTATGCTCCTTGGGCTGCTACACACTTAGTATAACGTTGCTCCCATTCCCCGTACGCCCACTGGAAATTTTCTTTGGGGATGACCCTCGTCGAAGCCTCTTGAACTGCATTTATCGAGTCAAAACGTCGTCCCTTGAGCTTTCTTTTCATCAGGGGGAAGAAGAAGAAGTCCGGTGGTGCCAGATTGGGAGAATAGGGCCGGTGCGGCAACGTAGCAACGCCGTATTTGCCAGGAGCTGGCTAAGGACGAGCGCGCCATGGCACGGCGCATTGTCATGATGAAGCACCCAGTAGTTTGCGATGGCCGGTCGGACTCTTTTGCACCTACACGTAAAGGTCGCATTCACAATCTCCCCTGGTGGCGGAAACACCTTTTGAACCACTCCATGACGGTCGAAAAACACAATCAACATCGTTTTGATTTTTGATTTGCTCATGCGAGCCTTTTTTTGGACGTAGGGACGCGGAAGTGTGCCATTCCGCGGATTGTCTTTTCGTTTCGGGGTCATATTGAAAAACCCATGTTTCATCACCAGTTATCACATTGTCCAAACAATTTTCATCTCGGTGCAAATTGGCTAACACTCCTTCGGAAATGCGCACACGCGTTGCCTGTTGGTCGACACTCAGAATTTTCGGCACCATCTTGGCGCACACCTTGCGCATGGCCAAATCCTGTGAAATAATGCGTTGGACGTTGGATGCAGACAGACCCAACTGGTCTGCAATTTCTTCACTGGTTAAGCGTCGGTCTGTGTTCAGAAGTGTCCTCACTCTGTCCACATTCGTGTCGGTTCTTGCCGTCGACGGCCGTCCGGAGCGATGGTCGTCTTCAACGAGCTCCCTACCCTCTTTAAACAACTTGTGCCACTCAAATACTGTAGAACGGCTTAAGGCAGTGTCCCCATAAGCCTGCTTGATCATATGGAGGGGCTCAGTTGCCGTCTTTCCGAGTTTTGCACAAAACTTCACGGAATAACGTTGCTCTAAATTCAGATTCATTTTGTTTTTCGACGCGGACAAAAAACTTGCTTCACTAAAAACGGTGTCCTCACTCAACGACAGCCTGCAGGCGACTGAGGTTGGTGTCGGTCTGTTGCTAAGAGCCCCCTCCACTTTACACTGCCAGGCAGACCCCCCTCCACCGCTCCGTTCGCGCCAGAGAAAATCAGTCCTACCACTTTTGGGTGCTTCCCTGTATGTTGACTACGCTTCTTCCTGCCTCTTTTTTTAATACTATTGCAACCCCTCGTTGGCTCTCGTCCCCGCCGCTGTATATTATTCTATAATTATCACTCCAGTAATCCCCGGTATCCTTCCATCTCACCTCGCATAGACCTAAAATAGCTACGAGGGTCATCCGGAAAGTAGTACCCGTTCGTGCCGCATGAAGTGCTGACGACGCGAGTAGCCGCTGGACGAGGTCAGATAGCTTCAGTGGCTTGTCTGCCTTCTCTGAGCCAAGTTGCGTGACGCTAGCATTGCCTGTGTTGTTTCTGTGATTGTTTACAATGTTTAAAAAAATTGAGAACGCCGCCAGTTGTGAAGTGAGGGCAGTGATTAAATTCCTCAATGCAAGAAACGTTCGCCCATGTGATATTCATCGCCAATTAAAGGAGGTGTATGGAGACAATGTAATGGACGAGTCGTCTGTTCGGCGGTGGTGTCGCAACTTCAACATGGGGAGGGGGAACACACACGACGATGAGCGTTCGGGGAGACCGTCTGTCATTACAGACCAACTGGTGAGCTCAGTTGACGAATTCGTGAGGAACGATCGGCGCGTCACAATTGATGACATCTGTGAGCATTTTCCCAATGTTTCTCGAACAATTGTTCATGAAATTGTTAAACACCATCTGCATTATGCAAAAATTTGTGCAAGATGGGTCCCTCGCGTATCTCAATGAGCTGGCGGCGAAGGACTATGCAGCAGGAATACAGAAACTTGTCACACGTTATGACAAATGCCTTAATTTGCTTGGAGATTATGTTGAGAAGTAGTTTAAAGTATCCTCTTTCAAATAAAATTTTTTATGTTTGTTAATATTTACTTTTGTGTCTTTATTTCACGAACGGGTACTACTTTCCGGATGACCCTCGTATATTTCCCCTTTCCATCTCTCGCTAAACATTCTCCAATTTCCCTGTCCTCATCATTGTCCTAACATTCCACGTTCCTATTCTAACTTATTTGGTCTTCTTCGCCTGCGTCTTCTGTCCTGCTGCTGCTGGTTTTCCCTTGCAAGGGTTTCGTGGGATGACGACCGCGGAAGCCTTGCCTCCCCCGCTGCCGGGCACGACAAACGGCCGATTGGGCCGAGTCCCGTAGTTGTCAGGACTCAAAATCTCTGTTCTGTACATCATGTAAATCTTGAGAATGATAATTTAGGTGGTTTCCCGTTGCTTTCCTCAACAGTGTTTTTAACTTGACACCATCACTTCCTGGCTGCCCCACTGGTGTCAGACGCCATTGCAGCCGCCTCACTGAGGAACAGACGCTGCGTGGACTACCTTTCGTCTGGCTCCTAACCTTCGACCTATCTGGCATGGATGACCCTGCCAGAAGCAATTACTATTACTCCCGCCAGCACAGCTCTAGGGGTCATCGGAACGCACAAGCCATTCCACCACGTCAAGGTTGTAGTCCGGGGAGGGGAATTCGTCAATATTTAAGTGAAAATGGTTACTGTAATTGGGATATCAGGTAAATAGGCATTTAGGAGAAGAAGAGACGGGTGCCCTGAACTAATTGATAGTTTCCGGCGTAACTATTATGGATTCGATTCATATTGGAAATGAAAAAATAGTAACTTTGTGATTCCACAGAAAATTTATTTCGATACGACCAGGGTTTCGACGTTGAACGTCATCTTCAGGTCGACCACCTGAAGATAGCTTTGAGAGCCGACACCTGGGTGGTCTCGAAATAAATTTTCTGGGATAGCCAGAGCAAATTTGTGGATAGAGGATTACTAAAGGCTTATTATTACGAATCGTAGTTCTCTAAGGGTTTGCTACCAGTTCCTTGAGGCAATGAGAGGATGGAGTGGGTACGAGATGTGGGAATGGCGGAGGAAATAAATGAGTACATGAAAGAGGAAAAAGTGGTGTGGTTTTAAACAGGGCGTGGGGTAGAGAGAACACCCCCTGCCACACGCCCTTGCGGCGGCTTTCGGGGTATTATGTAGATGTAGAAGAGAGGAAGTTGCTGTTTGTGAAATTGGAAAAAGGCAGAGGGGAAACGTCAAAAGGCAAGTCGAAGGCCGTCAGAGTAGAGGAGAGAGAACATCAGGAAGTAGGATTGGGGAAGGAAGAGTGGGTCTCTTAGACGGAGTCACTGAAGTAATCGAAAAAGGCAATAATTGCGAAACTCACGGTGGGCGTCTCGGGACCAAGAAGACGGGGGGGAGGCTCTTTCGTCAGCAGAGGAGCAATGCACGTGTGTTCGGTGGTTTCTGACGTCGGCTTTGTGGAAGTTCATGTTCGTCAAATGAAGAACGTAATGCACAATTGAAGAACAATCCCCACACGTACGCGCACTGTTCAAATTCGGAGGGTGCATGATGGAAGGTCGCAATGAAGTGGGCATAAGCGGGATTAATTTGCACACGAAGAATGAGTAATTAATTAATGACTAGTGGGCTAGAGTGTGGGGAATCGGAGACAATGCCGTTTGAAGACATTTTTTAGTTCCAGAAGACAGAATGACTTTAATAACCAGATAACGGATGACTCCAAATTCCAATCCTCTTCGAAAGAGCTACCGGAACAAAGAATTTCGAAGGAGCAGGCAGAGGAGAATCCTAAAAGTCCGAAGCAACTCGAAGAAGCGCGGATTATCAGCGGTAGAGGCAAACAGTCGCTTGTTCGGCCTCTAAAATGCAATGTTTCGGTTCAGTCTCCGCTCGTCAACGCCCCCACATGTTCTCCGACTCTCCCCCGAGCACCTGACGCACACACACACACACACGCACCCGATCTTCCTCCGCGGACGCTCTCGCATACCCCCGGCGAGCTATGGCTTCAATCTCCCCCTTCCTCTGCACAGTTTTAATTGACAATTTCACGGGCTCGCTTCTCTAAGGCGATCGAAAAGGAGTTCAAGAGGACGCACGCACCCAGCCGACACGCATCACGGGGGGAGGAATGCGTGCCAAATTGCCCTGGTCTCCCTTCCGACCGACCTATGTATATTTTTTATCACATCCCCCCACTCCTAATCTCAAATTTATTCCTCCCTATGTGAGCCACTCTAAGGACGAAGGGAAACACGTTTAGTGCTCTTCTACCTTCTCACGGATCAGAATGTGCCTGGTCATGACGTCCATCTCGGAGCACTGATGAGGAAATGAGATTGAAGCTCTATTTAATGATGATAATAATAGCCGTCTAATCCATAACATCTCGTTCAGTGCAGTCCTTCCCTAATGCGGACGTTTGCTCAACGTGACCGACAGGTTTCATTTTAAATACAATGCTGACATGGGTTATCCGCCAATCAACATGCCACCCATAGGGCTTCGTCTTAAGTGCAATGAGTGCACTAACCACGAGTTAGTGCACTCATTGCATTTAACGGCCTTGGAAAATTAACCTTCAATTAAACGTGATATTATGTAAACTAGGACATGTGGCCATAAATTAAATACGACACTTTCCCTTGATTGGCTTAAAAATCTTCTGGTATGCGATATTTTGCCATCGCTAACTTGAAATGGAATGGGTTTCTATGCCAAGGGATTTCCTTTCAGTTTTCTAGAAACGCATACAAATGCCCTCTCCTCAAGGCAAAACGCTCCTTGAAAGCTTCGTAATCCTAGCGTTGAAGGCACAGAGAGTGCGAAATACTGCGCACGCCTCCGTCAAATATCAGAGTAGATATCTACGGAAAACAAAGGCCTAACAATAATATTAATACTTAGGCTTACCTAATGAATGTGAGAGAAATATGATCACAACATTTTCAAATAACTAGTGGCAAACGCAGGAGGTTATTTATAATTGTAGAAATAGCATTCTCCCAACTGATTGCTGAAAAGCCAGCAGTGGTGACAAATTGCCCAATGAATTACACTGAATTATACGGAACATACTTATTAATGTGATTTGGCTTTCTAGACCATTTTTCACGAAGGAAATTCTTTTGTCCTCTCACTTTAAACTGATGCCTCGACTTACAGTCTAATGCAGAATTCAGCGCATGTACCTCCCGATAACGTTGTCCCCAACATTTCAGTAGCGACAGGCGCAGTAAGCATGCAGCGAGGAGACGAACCTCTAAGGGAGCGGCCAAGGAGGGCACAGAGTGCAACTGGGGGTGGGGGGGGGGCAAGGGAAAAGAGGGAGCAGGCAGCGGCGAACACAATCCCTCCACGAGAATCCGCTGCCTCCAGTTAATCGAAAGTTCATTTCTACAAAAATTCGAATTTGCGGCGCGCGAGACATGGGGCCCTGACTCCTTCCACACCCCCTTCCATCCTTCCCCTCTTCGGGAGGGCAGGGGGGCGGCGGATGGGGGTGCGGGGGAGGGGAAGGGGGCGGCGGCTCGAATGCTGCCCCTCCGAGCCATATCGATGGCCTGTCACTCTCCCTAAATGTTAACTTGTAGGCAACGGAGGGACCAACTTATCACATTGACGTCTAGACAGCTCCTACTTGAACTCCGGTGTTAGACACATCTGTCTTCGAGTTAGCCTCCGGGAATGGACCGACACCTGGAGAGGTCAAGTGGGCGGGCCACCGCAGCCCCTTGTTTGGCGAGGCAAAGGAGGGCCTCGTTCCGGCCGCTCTGCGCGGGCGCTTGCTGCGGGCGAGGGGAGCTGTGATCCGGCCGTGGCAGTATTCGGCAGTGAGGTGGGGCTTCGTGGGGGGGGGGGTGTGGAGGTTATGGGCGAGGGAGAAGAAACCGGAGATTGAGAGTGGTAGCGAAGGGAAGGATACGAAAATCAGAAGACGACTCTAGGGGGAGAGGGGATCATCGACGATCGTAGGTGGCAAGCGGGGGGAAGTGGGCCCCCACAAAATCCCAACCACCTCAAGGATTCACGCATGGAAGGTGTGGCTGCCCAATTCATTGTGTGCAGTCGATGCCCCGCGGCATTTGGAAATAGATTTAACAAAATTGTGCGGCGATTCAATTCTGGTGAACGAATCGAAGACGTTTTACAAAATGTCAAGAGGAATCGTGAATGTATGCACACGGTCAAAATGGAATGAGAAGAGTCCCCATTCACATCCATACACCTAACACCTCCCGCCACACGCCCCTGTGGCGGCTTCCGGGGTATTTTGTAGATGTACCTGTAGACGTGCGATCCTCGAATGAAATTTGGCCGGACATCAATCTTCTTAGACGAATAATTTTAACACAGCGAAGAGTTTTATTACCGCACGATAATACGATTTTTTCCATTTTCCTCATTACATTATTTTGAAAAACTATATTTTGACTTAAAGTCAAGGAAAACCTTTAGTTGGATGTTTGATGTTTCGTGCCTGGTGCTGTACAATATCCTGCCACACACCCTAGTCTAATCTATGGATATCAGGTGGACAGATTTTGAAATTAGTTGTCTCAGGTGTAACTAAATGGAATTTTCGCAACATATGTGAATAAAAAAGTAACTTTCTTAATTCCACGCGAACTTTCTTTGTAAAACACGACTTAGGTTTCGACGTTGGAGGGTATCATCTGGTAGTTTCTGCAGGAGAAGACGCTCGAGATGATGATGTCCAACGTCGAGGTCAAGGTCGTGTTTTACCGACGAAGTTCGGGTGGAATTGCTGGACGTTATTTTTAGTAATTGCCAGGTGGTATGTCGCGCATGGAGTGATATATGTGGTGAGCATCGAAGCTTTGTAGTAGAAACGTCCTTTTAGAACCATAATAGTGCGTTGTCGACGCAGGGGGCGCTGCGGCCCATTGCCCAGTACCTCATATGTTGGTGCTGTTTTCTACCTTCCATTGTGTGTGCCACGGGTGCCCCTTATCACCATGTGATGCGATTTCCTCCCTTTGCTGAGTTTTAAGTCGAGTTGAAAGGTGCTTTTGCAACATTCGCGGGAGGAGCTCCGGGTTTTGCGGTCCGGTGCAATATTGTCGTCATCATAAGCGTAACTTCTAACTGTAGATTTTTGCTGAGTTTTACGCCTAAATCTGTGCCCTCAATAGATCGAAGCAGGGGTCAAGAGCGTAAGCGAATGATGCCATAGATGACGCCGGACAACAGCAGTTCATTCCCCGGGTAACTTTAAAAAACGGCTGTACTAACAATATTAATGACTGCCGAAAAGTCTGGGAATTTCCGTCACTTTTATCTTTCTTCTCTCCTTTCCCGAATGCAGGAAAAATAGTTGCTAATATGTTAGAAAAAAAATAGAACAGGGTGGACAATTAAAAATCCTTTGATTATTTATCTAGATCAATCCCGAATGGCGTCAGGGAATCTCCTCCTTGAAGCATCTCCAGCATTCAATAACTAATCACTTCATTTGTGACGTAATTAAGCATTCTGTGTGACAACACGTCCGCACGTCGCATTCGTATTTCTCTTCCGGGAGAACTTGAAATTCCACTCTGAAAGTGATCACTCGAATGTTGTGCTTGAGGATCGTGCTCCACTTGTGCAAAGGACACTAACAATGCAATGGGTGGCCATCACTCAGCGTCAAAAATACTTACATTCACCAGACACTGTTTACACTACCACGATATTAGATACTACCACATCCATAAAATCATAAGTCATCATTCGAGTCTTATCGGTCGAATATACGTTCGTGCGCTTGCTGTTATGCACACGCCGTGCAAGTCTTGACACCGTCAGTGTGGCAAAACAAAACCCGTCTACCTGACTTTGCCAGGCGTCTACCAGGCACTTGCCTTTGTAATTTCTCAAAGGTAGAAATCGCATCAATCAAAAGTTGGGGTGGGAATGAAAGTAATGGAGTGCCCGAGGCTCGAAAGTACTCCACTAAATGAGCGACTGCCGTCGGTTGCAATGCAGGAGAGTTGCGATCCGTCGTCGCCCACCCCACCCATCGCCTTCCCCTCCCCCCCTCTCTCCCTATCCCTCTCTCTCCTGCCCGTGCCACCTGTGTGTTGAGCTGCTTGTTTTAGAATAGTGCCGGTAAGGTGAAACCGGTCGCATTTCATAAAATAAATGGTGTGGAAAAGCACCATGTCTCTCATATATCTGATTCAGAGCTACTGGTGATTAATGGTATTTTTGTTTATTTTATTTATTTATGTACCCTGCAAGCCACCGCTAGGGTGTGTGGCAGGGGGGGAAATGCACACCAGACTAATTTTTACTGGGAAATGACCCTACCGCGGTCGGACAAACGTTATAATGATCCCCTATCGTTCTTGGAAAAAATGGCATCTTAAATCTATCTGTTCTCTCTAATTTTATAAGCATGATCGTCGTCGATGGGGTTAATGATACCATTTCCACATCACTGCTAAAGAGACGTCCTTCCAATTTATGCAAGAGCCTCAAATCTGTAATTTAACCTTCCCTCCGCGGGTGATTCCCAGCCTATCTGCTCTAATACTACCTTGATCAAATAGTTCCCGGAATAACCACCGTGTGGCGCTCCCATCGTTCCGATTTGAGTTCTGTTTTTTTTGTTAAATTGGTACATCTGTTGTTGATATTCCCTTTAAATCTTAGTGTCATAACTTGACATTTGCAAAAGTTACGTAGCCAAGAGTACATCTATCTCTGTGTGTGTTGGCGATTTTTTACAATTTCAGAAATGGATTTAAATTTGCAACAACGAACTTGTATTAAATTTTGCGTAAAAAACGGATTTAGTGGCGCACGGACGTTGGAAATGTTGGAAAAGTGTTTCGGCAACGATTCTCTAAAAAAAACGGTCGTTTACCAGTGGCACGAGCGGTTCAGAAGTGGTCGTGAGTCAATCGAAGATGATGAACGCAGTGGCAGACCATCGACATCGAAAGTAGGTGAAAAAATTGATAAAGTAAAAGAAATGTTGGTCAATAACCGCAAATTAACCATCAGAGAAATAGCGGAGGACTTGAACATTGCCTATGGATCCGCCCAAGACATTGTGGTTAATGATTTGGGTTTCCGTCGTGTAGCAGCAAAGTTGGTTCCAAAAGACCTCAATTTCATGCAAAAAAGAGACCGTGTTGACGTCGCAAAAGACATGATTTGCGAGGCTGAATCCGATCCCACATTCATCAAAAGGATCATTACTGGAGACGAGACGTGGGTTTATGAGTACGACACGCAATCCAGACATCAGGCAAGTGAATGGCGTTCACCAAATGAGCCGAGACCAAAAAAACCACGTCGTTTTCAGTCAAAAAAGAAGGCAATGCTGACGGTTTTCATGGATTACAACGGTGTAGTGCATCATGAATTTTTGCCAGAAGGCCAGACAGTAAACAAAGAGTATTATTTGGGCGTTATGAGACGTTTGCGTGAAGCAATTCGCCGAAAGAGACCAGAAATGTGGGCAGAAAAATCGTGGATTTTGCACCATGATAACGCACCGTCGCACAGTGCTATCATTATTCTTAATTTTTTGACGAAAAATGCAACAAATACCATCCAACAGCCACCGAATTCACCTGATTTGGCTCCCTGTGACTTCTTTCTGTTCAATCGAGTTAAAAAACCATTACGGGGAACGCGTTTTAGCAGCCGAGAGGAAGTAATGGAAAAATCGCAGGAAGCACTGATGGACATACCGAAAACCGAATATAAAAAATGTTTCGAGGATTGGATCAAGCGCTGGCATAAGTGTGTTGCAGTCGATGGGGATTACTTTGAAGGGGACAATATAGATTTAGATGAATAAACTTGTATTTTTAATTTTCTGAATAAATTCCGGGAAATTTTTGATCAAGGTAGTATGTTGGTTACGTTGCTAAGTATGCCACCATTCTTTAGAATTTAGCATTATCAAAGTTGAAATTGCCTTTCGTTATGCTTCCTATTGCCGAGGTCACGATCTGTGCGAGGGAAAACTGACCTAATGGTTTCGGTGTCATTTTGCACATAAACTCTTGTTGTGGTTTGGCCGACCGACGCAATGCGGCGCTGGGCAATTTTCTTCAGTTCTTTAGCGTTGAACTTGAATTATTTGTACTTGATTAAATGTTTAAGCGCTGCGTGGGGCTCCCCTTTCTGTACGTCCACCACCCTTTCTGTACGTCCATTCTCCGCCAAACGGACGGCTTCTCCCTCTGTTCAATTCGGAAATGCAGCCCTTCGTCGCAGGCGTACTAAAGAGGAGGTCTCCAATGAACCCTTCACCTTTTCAACCGCACTTTCCCCATCCCTCTTCCACCCTCTCGAATGCGACTTCCAAGATGTTCCTAAGGGAGTAGATCTCATGATATTGTGACCATCAGGCCTTTCACTTCTTCAACTAACAGGAACATACGACACACAGGGCAATATTGATGAGGGCAATTCAATAATTTCCAAAACGTAAAAATCATTCCCCTGGACCGGAATGCCGACACCTCGAATGATTTTGTCGGGCTTCGAGGGATCCGGGTTCGAATCCCGTTCAAGGCGAATGATTTTTACGCTTTGAAAATTATTTCAATGCAATGCGCATTAGCGGATGACTCCGTTAAGAAGTTACCTTCACGGCATTTCCCCCGCAGGGTCTTCGAATTGATGAAGCCTCTCCACACTGAAGTGGTGGAACTGCTCGGATGGGTTTCACGGTGTCACGGAAGGAATACGATCTCCGTCTGCTCCCTGGAGATCTCCGTGGAGGATTCCCGATTCCCTGCGGGATGAGTGGAGACAAGCGCTTGCGACGAACCGCCCACACCTGTTTCCCTCCCTCTCTCGCATAATATGCCTTCTCCCCTCTTGCCACCCCAAAATCGGCACCACGCCCTCAAACGATTGATATCGGTAATTAGGGATCGAGTGACGGGGGTGATGGAGGGGGGAGGACGAATGTCCCGTTTCCTGGCCCCCCCCCTCGTAAATGGCTTCGCGTCGCTCCCCTCTCATTTCCCCCCTTGTAGATGATTAGCGAAAGTGACGCCACTTCGTATCCCCCCCGTCCATTATACACGAGAGAAAACATCCCCGAGGGATGGACGGATGGCTTTCCACGTGCGCTCCCTCGCGGGGACCACCCATCGATATTTTTTTTCCATCGATGCTCAAAGGGTCTTGCCACCGCTAAGCGGGCCAGCTGCGGAGATTAAGCAATTACGCGGAGCGCCGATTAGTCAACGGACGACATCCGCGTTATCCTAAACCTCTTATCCTCAATTAAGCCTGATAATAAAGCCTGGATCCGCCGATAACCGAATGCCTAGCAGGTGGAGGTTAAATGAGACGTTACGATCGATGATACCACTTAACCACGATGTCTTGCGATATCCAGATGTTTTCTTATCATTTGGGCCCATTAGCGAAGATAGGATGACGTTTTGTTATCTTTTTCCACATATTTGCGTTTGAAAATGCAAATCGGTTAAATTAAGCTGGCTGAAATAAAAAAAAATGCCTGAAAAAAATGCTCTTAATCATGCTATTAGCTCTAATTCGCGATCCTTTCGGTAACTCCTCTCGGAAATGGCCGAGGCCTATTATACAATTTTTACATGCCAGAGAATAAATTTATATTTGTCGTATTTCCCATGGAACACATCAGATGACAAGGTAAGAGAGGTATTTATTTGGGAGTACAAAGCGCAGGCACCACATACGTGGCTTAAGCACCTCTTTAAATCCTCAAAAAATTCCTGTACGCGAGGAACGTGAGTTTATTGAAAAGTATGTCCAGGAAGTTACATGCATTTTCCTAACTGCCCCCGAGATTAACTTCTTCAACGACATTTGGGTTCATTGTCAAATTCATAGCCAACTCATGAACTATTCTCAGAATCATAAATGATAATTACTACGATGAGAAACACGTTATCAAATTATCATTGCAAAGAGATATTTTGAAGTGATCCAATGTGCAGTTCAAGGGCGTCTACTTTGAATTAAATGTTTTCAGGCAATCCTCGCAATTTAAAAGCATAAGCTAAAAGATGACACTGGGAAAGTACGATGTTTTTGCGAAAAATCTGAACTTCCGATGCGTTTCTAAATGGAGAAAATAGCATTTATTTCCCTAGTTGAAGCCAGAGAAAAGTTTTGAGAAAAAAAGAATCTACGGCAATGGCGTAGACTATCTAAATGTATTATTTTACCTGAATACTATATGGTGTTCGAGTTTAAGAATTTGAAATAGGGATGTATATTGGAATCTTTTTCGTATGATGTTATCTGAGTAACTGAGAAATTAAAAAGGAACTTATACCCAAATAATTGCTCTGATTGCAATGGATATGTTAAAACCATATGAAAATACAAATTGTTGGAAATGTATAAGATGTATTTTAAATTTTTGTAAAAAACATAAATAAATAATTCATTTGCTACTTTTATTGATGCTGATTTTTCATAAAATTTTAACGTATACATTAAAATTATCAGATATTATTGCATTATATTCTGAAATTCGGTAATAAGTGTTAAAAAACGGAAACAATGGCTATTTTGTCGCTGTTACGGTAAATAAATGCATACTTGTGAGAGGAAATATAAAAGGGGTCACGATGCATCGGCGTGAAAAGCCTTATACTCGAACAGGGATAAACATGATCTGCATCTACATAGTACCCCGCAAGTAGCTGCAAGGGCGTGTGGCGGGGAGTGTTAGATCACCACCTGTAAAAGAGAATAAAATCACTCGCAATAACAACAAATTCATGCAAATAAACACCCCCAAGGTCGTAGATATTCTTGCAAAAATCTTTATTAATTGAACACTCGCAAATACATATACTATCAACTAACATACACATGCACCTACGAATACAGCTCATGTTTATGCCAAGTTTAATCCTGGCCTGACTTGTGAATTAAATGTATTAAGAAAACATCCGTATACAAGTGAATTAAGCGTTTTAAAGATGGCCGACAAGACGCCACGGATGATGCAAGGCTGGGGCGACCTTAAATCACGTGTGTTGACGACAACATTGATCGTGTGCGGTCCCTTGTTCTTATCGATCGTCGAAAAACTGTCCGAATGATAGCTGATGAACTGAATTTAGGATAATGAACAGGGCACACTATTTTAACGGAACATAATGGATGGATCCTTCACCAAGTCAATGCACCTGCACGTTCAGCATTGATTGTTCGCCAGTTTCTGGCGATAAATTCAATCACCATCCTTGGTCATCCTCCTTATTCGCCAGGTCTCGCCCCCTGCGACTTTTTCCTATTCTCAATATGCAAAAATGTGATGAGGGGACATCACTGGGAAGATGTGGGCATCATAAAGCAAGAAACGACGAGAAAACCAAAAAGCCTAACAGCCGAGGACTTCCGGGGGGGCTTTGAACAGTGGAAAAGACGATGGAATAAGAGCATAGCAACGAATGAAGAGAGTACTTTGAAAACGGGTCAAAATCGATGTAGACAAAAGTTTGCAAAATAAAGTTTTTATGGCCTCGGTTAGCGTATTTATTGGACAGAGCAGTAAGTATATCGTGAGTAAAAAGACCGATAGGTGTTGATCGCAAGATATTCTCTTCCTTAATCCGCGCCAGGTTTCGCTTATTATCTTCCTGCTATCAATACATCTCAAAACGCTACTCACAAAAATGTGTTCTAATCTTTTTCGAAAGATCAATGTTAGAGAGAGAGTTCGGTAAATGATTGGTTCTCTGGATTTGCCGGTTTTATAGATGAGAGTTATATGTACTAGCTTAGATGAAGAATTTCACTAATTGCTCAAGAATTCTTATTAGTTATAATATAGATAATGAAAATTAAATGGAATTTATAAATAGAAGCGTTGAAATAAATGGCGACTATGGCCTTAATTGTATCGTTGACGAATTTTATACGTCAATGCAGTATTGACCAATGGATGTGTTTGAACAATTGTGAGACGTAAGGTGTGTGCGAAAAATGCCAATCTTTTTTGCGTTTGGGAAGACAATTACAAGAAGAATAATCGACAATACGAGCGTGTACAGATATTTCAAGTGTACTTTATCTTAAGAAAACACTGGCAAAGGTCAATGACCGAAAAATTACCCTGGAGTGAAATACCAAATAATAGTTTAAAAAGTTTGAAATTATTGAAATAAAATATACTATCTGACCTTAATAATTAAAGCAAAACATGAAAAACAGATAATCTCTATAGTTAAATGTAGTCCGATAAGAGAAAATGAATATGAAACTAGTGCAAAAAATCGCCCAGGTTACTAAATTAAAAGAAAGAAATGGACAAATTTAATAAAAGATTTCCGAAGGAATTGCAAAGTGAACTGATAATTACGCGGTTTTGCAACGACACGTAAATGTTGGCACGAGCTGTTTCAAGTCTCCCAATATATATTTACGTTATTAGGATATCCTCTGTGTTCATTCCTTATTCTGAGCTCCATAGATGGCAGTACTACTGCGTGGGGTGTCCAAACTCACGCTGCCTTTCTTCTTTCGGCGCGGAGTGAGTCCACCTCAAAGCATTCACGCCCTCATGCCCGAGTCTGGCTGGATCTTGGATCTTCGCGCAGTCGAAGTAAACAAAGTCCCCACGATATGGTGTGCGCTGAGAGATGACGTGAACTGCGAATGAATGACATATGATTACATATGTCATTCATCAATACAGAAGATTCTCGAGTGGCTTTGACGAATAAGAAACAAAGGACAGCAAGTGTGAATCTTTGATATGCCCTACTTACGATATAACGCTTGTTAGGAATATTATTTGGCGCAATGACGTTTCTAGGAGGCAGGCAATAGTACTTCCGCCATTTTGCCGATTCATTCAGCACGGAAAGCGCTTCACCGAAAATAGCCATCTGCCAAATAAACATGGAATGCTCTATTCTCTCCCGATTTTTGTAATTTTCCATCTCAGGTGTCAACTTGCTGATTGGATGCGATTGGATGATTCCGGTGCACGCGGTGCTGAATTTATCATCTTGGAAATATTTCCCTTGAAAGAAGCAGTGAGATTGGCACTGGAGAATGGACGTCATGTTCAACAACGCATTGGGGAAAATGTGGAGAATGAATGGGCAATGAATGTAAGACAGCCGAAACTTGATCAGTTCACCAATCAATGGCTTATGCGTTTAAATATTTTTTTAGTCAGTCCTGAATACCTTTACCAATAAAATACCATTACATCGCATGCATTTCCCTTCTCACTGCATCGCGAAAAGAAACGAAGCAACGAAAGAGATGCAATTTTTCATACATAGCGTACCCGTGAATCACCTGCCTATTCGGCAGCTAAGCCCTTTAATCGGAAGGACTTTTTAGCCTTAAGTAAAGATTTTCAAAGTCAGAAGTCCATCTTACCCTAATTAAAACTCGTGCCATTGGGTGTGAACACTCACATCAAACTTCCTTGGGCACAAGCGCGCACATCAGAAGAATGGCGTTCACGAATAGAACGTACAAGATTTTGAAGACTTTTAAAAAGGTAAAGGACACCTCAACTGTGTTTTCCTGCGAAACACAGGTCATAGACCCCAAAATACGTGTCCATAGATTTGATCACCGGCAAAAGTCGAACCCAATGTAAATAATCAATTACTTCGTATATAATCGAAATACTGGATGACTGAAATTTAGTGATTTAGTCAGACGCACCAACTATTGCAAGTTGTACTCGTATTTAGGCATGTATGGGCATGATTCTTTTTGTATAGTAATTGATATATATCCAAAAATTAATATTCTGCATGCACAACTGGTGGGACAGACAGACATCCTACCAATCGCCCTAATGCCGGATTGCTGTGTGTTCCAAATCTACACAATACCCCGCAAGCTTCCCCAGGGACGTGTGGCAAGGGGTGGTAGGTCACCATCCGTAAAAGAGAATAATACCTCATGAAAAACCAAAAGATTCATGCAAATCTACATCCACAGGAGTGTATATATTCATGTAAAAACCTTTTATACTTACATGCATGTAAATACACGAATGAACATAAACATGCCCCTGCGAATGTAGTAAAAGTCTATCCAGTAACGTGCATATTTGTATACATGCTGGGCGATGACTGAATTCAAAACAAAGATTAATTTACCTAAAGAAATTAGTTATTTGTCATGCGAAAAAGGGAATAAAAATGAGCTACCGCTATTTATATTTGTACGTCTACACAACACTCCGCAAGCCGCCGCAGGGATGTGTGGCGGGGGGTGTTAGGTCACCAGCCATGCATGCACAGAGCCATTAGTACAGAAACATTAGCTCGATCATGCACTCGAAATAGGTCCATCCCACGAAAGAAGGCACCTAAGCATGTATATGCAGAAACATTCAAAAACTTGTATTCACCTATACTCAAATCACGCCGCAGAGCCGTCAAAAAGTTGGGTCCATCAAACAAAAAAAAATCATTCAGGAAAGGTCAGGCAAGATATGCACACTGCCAATTCTAATCATCTCCTACGCAATTGCTGTCGTGCCCATTTTGATATAAAATGGTCCGAGGAGACCCCAAACCCATCCATTCTACCATCCATCTCTCCGTTCCCACGTCGGTGATCCGATCGATCCGCCGTAGCCAGTCGGGCGGGACCGATTCGACGTCTGCAGCATCTTCATATAAGCAACCTGCCTCGACTTTACTGCTTTCATTTGTGGCAGCTATTGTGTCCATCAAAAGACTACCTTGATTGGTCTGTTATTCTAAATGATAACAATCATTAGCTCGACTGCAAGCCAATCTCAGAATACAACGCTGGGCAGTGGAAACAGAGAATCCTGAATAAGTAAAAAAAGTTATGATTCATTAGAAGGATGCTTGGGAATTGTAATGAGAGGGTTGAAGAGCTTTGTTATTCTCGTTAATCTGGCCCCACCCTAAGTATGCTGCGGATGCATTGTGTACATGGCAGTTGTAGATGTGATTACGAGTTGGTTACAATGAAATACCCTGTTAAATTTAAAAAATTATTTGTTTTGTTATTATTTGACAAAAAATAAAATGATTTGTCCAAATAAATAATAATAACATAACAGTGGAGATGGATGCAATACATTTCAAAAGGGACGCCTTAAGCTAGCGCAATCACCAACATCCGAATCGGTATTGATGAAGAATGAACATTGAAAAAAAAACAAGAGGTCACAAATGTACTTGCGAAGTGATGTAAATGTAAAAATGAGAAGCAAAGCCAAGCCATGGAAGCAGACGTCTCACAGTTTGGTATAACATATTATATTTACAATATAATAAGTTATATCAAACATGATATGACAATGATTTAAGAAAGGCAATAATTCCTCCTCCCTACTGAAATACACCATCAAATAATGCGATGACCCAATTCAACCCCTGGAAAATATGCCAACATTTTATGATGAAAAAGTTCCTCCCCCAACTCTCGTCACGCTCCAAGTGGAAATACACTTCTTAATAAACTTTTAATCTCGCAAAATTTCACTTTTTCCGTGGACACAAAATAAATTACATAACGCAAGATTAGAACACAACTCTGAATAAAAATTCACGTCACTCAAAACCGCCCACAAAATAAGGGCCCTGTGGATTTCTTCAAATCCAAAGGGCCCTTAGCCCAGCCACGCGCGTCGCTCTCCTCTCCGACCAGAATGCCCCTTCCCAATCCATCGCCACACGATATTGAAACTGTCCAAAATGCCATTCGCCGATAAACATGTCAACTCTCTCCCCCCTCCCACGGAATCCTCAAATTCAAACCACCCTCTCTGCTGAAAAATTGCCATAACCCTACTAAAATTACCACCTATGCCAATACTCCTATCCGGAAACACATCCTTTCAGAGCAAATCTTTTGACATGTGTTTACACCGTGCGGAGGATGACTGTAATCCCTCTCCCTCCTCTGACAGCACCATTCAGCCGAGGATCTATATCGGGCAGGAAATTAATAAGGCCCTTCCTCCTCTCCCTCACACCCCTTCCCCTGACAAGACCTTCCCCCCACCCCGAGCCTATTCCCCTTCCCCCGTATCTTCCCCTCAATGTTATAGACATATTACAGGCCCCCACGTATTATGGTAGATCAGATTACCAACATAACATCAGGGAGATTTATTATAAAACGGACAGATTTAAAATGTCGTTTTTTCCTCGTACCATCAGAGAGCATAACAGATATGACAGCAATCGCGTAGGAGATAATTGCAATTAGTAGTGTATATATTTTTTTTATATCCTGCAGGTTAAATTCCAAAGAAACTGCGGGAGATGCCGCAACAGTAACTTTTAACGGAGTCATCCGCTAATGTGCATTTCAATGCAACAATTTCAGAGTGTAAAAATCATTCGCCTTGGCTGGGATTCGAACCCAGATCCCTCAATATCCGGTCGAGTGCTTTAGCCACTTAAGCTACCGAGGCGTCCTCTTAAACTCTGAAATTTTGGGGCTTTTAAAGGAACTAGATGTTGTGACGAAATGCCGTACATACAATCTGGCGCGTCGCGCACGAATACGAATGCCTGTCGGTAGCTTAATTGGCTAAAGCACTCGACCGGATATTGAGGGATCTGGGTTCGAATCCCAGTCAAGGCGAATGATTTTTACACTCTGAAATTGTTGCATTGATCCTGCAGGTTGTTTTTTATTTAATATACCTATTTTAGTGGGTCGCGGTAGTCCGGGGCAGAGCGCTGGACTGCTGACCTGAGGGTTCCGGGTTCGATTCCCGGGCAAGGCACTCTGGGAACCTGCAGCTCCACCCAAGCTAAAGTGATTTTTCGGGTACCAGGTCTTCCTGGGAAACCATAACCGGCACAGGGAAAGGAACTGGCCCCCCTACCCTGATGTGTGAATTTTCACACCCCGTATAGGGCTTAGTACTGGGTGATCTCTACCATCACCTTCGATTTGATTACTGTGTTTATGGTTTTTTATACCTAATTTAAACAGTTCTACAGCATGATTTGTTTATATGTATCTAGTCATTGAATATTGTAGCATGTGAGATTTTCAAATTGTGTGATTAACATTTTCTGAGTGCGTGATCAAACTAATACGTGTGTAGAGTGACATGGTTGGGATCGTGCATGCATGGCTGGTGACATTACACCCCCCGCCACGCACCCTTGCGGCGGCTCGCGTGCTATTGCGTGCATATGGATGTACCCCTTCAAACCCTGACTTTCACGCCTTGGCACTAGGACGGAAATCGTTCAACTGCCACTGAAAGGGCCCGGAAAGACGACATATTTGAACCCCTGCCATACGCGCTTTCTACAATAAATATACATATGCATCAATAACTCACATATTCATCTGCATCTACCCACAATGCCCCGCATGTCGCCGTGAGTGCGTGTGTCTGGGGGAGGGGGGGTAATAGCGGTTCACGTATTAATACTTCATACCATATTCATTTGGATATAAAATTGTTCATGTTCATAAATACAATTACACATTCACAGTTCAAGTTTATGTTAATTTATTTTTGCAGGAATTTATGTTTGATTAATCATTACCATTTGGTTATTATCATAATTAGTCGGGTGCTTGGCTTCGATTGTGTAATGATTGCGTGTGGCGTGAGGGAAGTACGCGTCATTGAATCGATCGCCGAGAGTGTCCATCTTATTTTATTCCGTTGGCCGAATGCACACCAACAAAATTTTGTGCCATAATAATTCCTCCCTCTGCGTGGCTAGGGAAAACTGGTGCACCGCGCGCACCTTGCCCAGAAATGGCTCCCGCTCATTGGGAGGAAAGAACGACCGTGTTGGGCCCTGTTTAATGCCTTAGATTAATCACAGGGATAGAAAAGGGATCCAAGATCCATTTGTACGGCGGCCTAGCGTCTTAACTTGAGTGGGGCGCCTGAGGCATGCTTAAATGGAGAGGCTAAGACGTTGTTAACGGAGAATCAACTCGAAAGAGAATATAAAGAAATTTTGCAGAGAACATTGGTGGAAAACTGTTTTGATATATTTCTTCCTGCCCATAATTTTGCTGGAATATCTTTATTTCCAACTTAAAATATCCTAGAGAGACTGTTTTAGCCGTTACTCTATGGAATTTTTCCATCGTATAGAAAGAAAGAAAACACAGCAATTCCACATTTACACTTAATTCAGACGACCATGGTTTCACCACTGGTCGTCTTTTCATTGCCTCTTTACCTACTGCTTCCAAACGGTTAAGCGACAATTCCCTTGTCTCTCCTCGCAAAACACAATGAAGCATCCTACGCCACAACAAGTCCCTCTTCATCTCTATTTACTTCATCCTTCTCTTTTTCCCGTCCAACATCTCTATCCCCTATTACTGCCCCTTCCTCGCTTGCCTTACATGCTACCCTCTATTACAGTCTTTAACATCCCAATGGCGATCTTTACGACCTTCATTCATTTTTCCCATCTCCTTAGATTTCTCCCAAAAATCCCCTTTCCTTCCACACCATGCGTAGGACTTCCTCGTTTCGTCTCCTTTCGGTCCACTTCACCGTCTCCATCATTCTACACACCCACATTTCAAAAGCCTCCGATCTCATCCTACCAATTCAATGGCCAAGTTTCCGCTCCGTATATATATAACTACGGTCCATATTAAAGTTTTGACGAATCTTTTCTTAACAGCCTTAATTAACGTCTCTGTCATCAATGCTCTCCTCCTTGTGAAAGCTTCTTTGAATAACGCAATTCTTCTCTCTATGTCTCTACTACTTCGATCATTTTGGTCCAAAGCAATTAAGAGATAAATGAACTGTCCATTTGCTCTAGTTTTTTCCCTGCTTGTTTGATGTTTAACTTAGGCTTTCTCTTTCTGGGAAATTGCATAACCTTTGTTTAATTTATATTAAATTCTCATCCCATTTCTATTGCATAACTTCCAATTCACTCAGCAATGGTTGCAACCCCTTGGCTAACTGATAAACTAAAGCTTGGTCATCAGCAAACCTAACTGATTTTACGAACTACCCGCCGACTTTCATTCCTCTCTCCAGTTCCTCCCATGCCTCTTAAATCATTTCCTCTGCATACAGATTGAAAAGCAACGGTGATAATGGGCAACCCTGCCTTTCACCTCTTCCTAACACTGCCCATCCGGACTCCCCGTTCCCCACTCGCACGTGAGCAGTCTGAGATATGTACAGGTTGGAATAGATTGGAGGGACAGGATTAGCCTCCAATCTATTCCTGTTTTCTCTAATATATGCATTATTGTTCCCAATTCATTCTATGAAACGCTTTTTCGTAATGTACGAAACAGGCAAATACATCCTGATTGTTTTCTTTGTTCCCCTCGATCGATTCGACCTGATAGATTGTGATCATGGTCCGCATCCGCTCCCGGGAAAGTGTGTTGTGAATTGATCACGCTGTTCCTAAATCTTTCCCAAACCATAATATAATCTAGCTGATACCTTTCTGAGTCACCTGCTGTTTTCCAAGTATGCCTACGCCTTTTGTGGTTTGATGTTCATGGTACCGCCGTGGTCTGAGACGGAGTGATATTGCACTAGGCATGTGACATCAAAATTAAAGGTAACTCAAATAGTAATTACTAACAGAATTGTTTATTAATTTAAATTTTGGAAAATTGTTTAAAAGCATCGCATTTACTGCAGTATCTAAGTTTAAACTACCCGCCTGCGCATTTGAGAAAGGTGCTGGTAAGGAAAACGGTGAAAAAAGAGATAAGATGATGATGGCCACAGTTCTCGGGGCGCGCCGCTCAACTTCCCCCGGGTGTGTGTGCCTCCGTCGCCCGATTGAGCCGACAGATTAATCGCGAGGAATTAATTCCGCTGGATGTCAGCCCAACTGGCGAAAGACAAGGGTCTCCCGTTCCAACCCTTTGCCCCCGATCGCCTGTCTGCGTTCCCTCCGCTTTTCGTACTTCATTTGTCTCGGCGTCCACCGCCAGGACGACGCAACAATGCGGCCGGCGGACGCGGGGCGGTCGCTTGCTTTGTGTGTTCGGGACCGGGGGAGGGGGCGGTGGTGGGAGTAGGGGGAGGAGGGGGGGGGACGACTACAGGAACCTGTTATATCTGTTGCCCTCTCGAGAGATCGCGGGAGCCTCTCGTGCCTTTTAAAACCTATGCCGCCACGGACTACGCACATACTGCATCGGCGTGACCAAATGAATCACTTCCATCCCATCCTTGCCGGCGACTGAAACTGAATTTTCACGGGAACTATATCGTATTAATGGAAAATATTGAAAAATAGCTCTAATCTTAGGCATTTTGTTGAGAAGTTGTGCACATAGACTAAGGTTAAGATAAGTATTGACGTTAGGGTGACAGAACTCGAGGGTGTGGAATTTGTGGGCCCACTTAGGAAGTGTTTTAGAATAATTAGAGTAAGGCCGCCAGGCGTCAATTGAGGAAATGAAAGCCTGGCTTTGTGTTGTTCCACACCACTTTCGTGTCCCAGTAGCGATTTCAACATCTTAGCGTCAATGGCAAGGGCAGCAAATTTCAAAGGGGGGAACTCATTCGATTGGACTGTTTTGCCGATGTCAGTATGTTACGTGTCCTTTTGCTCGCGACTGATTGAATTCACATTTATTTTCATTCGATGATTCGGTTGGTTCGGAGAGGATGTGTGGACTTAGGAATGCGTTCTGCAGGCAGATATGGGCTTCTGTCAAAGTGTGTGGTAGCAATCATAAATGGAGGAGCAAATTGCAACATCATAATTTATTAAAAAAGTAACGAAACCGAGTGAATTGAAGAACTTTAGGACAATAGATTCCATACCTCTGAAATATTGTAAAAATTTGAAGCAGGAGAGTTGGGCAAGAATTTATTAACATTAGAAAATTAATAGAGTCAGGATTAACTAACCGTCGTCACAGATTTTCCCCTCAGTATGTATATGTGGAAAGAAGAATGTTTGCGAACTTCAGACAAAATGAGTAAAATAACAAGGAGTACCGTGGATATCATGACATTTTATAATTTGTCCAGATTTCCAACCAGTAGTACGTTGTTTTATATATGCTGCGTTCATTTTTGTGTTGTTGGCGGGGTTTTATTTCGGGCGGGGACATGAACCGGGGCCGCGGCGGGGCCGCCGGAGTGATGAGGAGAGGGAGAGTGAGTGGCCTTCCTTTCCCTCTCTCCTCATAAATTATGATCCCTATGATTCCGCACTGCGGCCCTGCGAGAGGTCCGCGTGCGCCAAAGTATCAGCGGACGCGGTGCGATTTACATTATTGCTTGCCCTGCCTTATTTTCAGGTTTCTCCTTCCATCCCTCGCCTCTCCCTCTCTGTTGGGAGGACGTCTGCCTGCGGCGGTGCGTCACATTCCCAACTTGCCCGTTGTGTCTTTGGGGGCGGAGGCAATGAGTTCCGTGTCCATGCGATGGTAGAATTTCCCCTCCTTGCTTTTCAATTCTGCACGACCTGTCTTGTTATGGTGAAGGCCTGTCATATAAATGTCAATGGTTGTGGTTGATTTTTATTCCCTTTTTTTTGCATAAGAAATAACTAATTTATTGGTTGAATTTACCCCTGTTTTGAATTGGGTCTTTCTCCAGCATCTATACAACTGTAAACGTTATATGACAGTTTTTTATTGAATATTTTACTCCCTTTTCCCTTCCTCTCCCATGTCCTCCCTTATCGCCCATCCTTCCCGCCTTGTGGTTGCACCCCCTGCCTCGCATCTTTTATTTAGGTATTCCTGCCGACGTCTATTTCCACGCGATGAGATGGGCGGTGGTGCAGTGATTGGTCATCATCCGAGTCTATTTCGTGGGCGCCAAATCCGACTTAGTGGCCCTTTGGGCGATGCAAATGGTGGCCGGGGGGGGGGGGGCAGAAGGGCCACCTGGTTCACGATTGGATTCTCACCATTTCACGACCGTGCATCTGCGTCCGTCAGTGGCTACCCTTCGGTGACGCGGCTAAAGAGGGAGGCTAGTCATGTTGGCCGTGCTCGACTGCATCTAGGCGATTGGCGGACTGCTAGCACTCTTTAGCACTCGTCATTTCGGCGCCTAAATCGCTCGATTTAGGCTGGGCGCCGTCTTGAAGGGTGTCCAAAGTCGTTGGGCAGCGGGAGGGCGGACATTTCGGCCCCCGGATATATAGGACACAAGAAGTGTATCATAAATCCGCCATATTGCAATCCCACAATTCCAAGTGCTAGAAGCGAGACAGGTAGCAAAAGAATAATCGGAACGGCGGTAGTCTATTATGTATGCTGGTGATAGTAACATGGGTTATTTCTTCAAGGAAGTACAATTTCACCCGTTGACAAAAAGAAGGCTTTATTAACACGAGGTGGGAAAGGGGCGGAGGTTCCCTTGGGCAAGAGAAATTTGACGTCTTCCGCATGGTTGTAGTTTAATTCTTGTGATAACTTTAATTTATCAAGTTATTGGAATTAGATATTTCAAATGTAGAGGTAAGAACATAATTCTTTGTTTGGTGCTTGATTTCACGGGGAAGAACATTATCGTCTTTGTCATCGTGTCTTGCATCGATGCCTCGTTTGTGTGCTTGTTAAATCTTATCTTGCCATATATACATTGCGGAAAATAATCTTCAAGTTAAATGTTGTGCTTTTAAAGTGTAAACATTTAGTATTGTTCTTAGTAAAAATAAAGATTTCTGCATGATTCCAACTGATTAATCATAGGTCGTTGGCCTAATCTCTGCAAAAAGAGTCATCGTTTCACTACGAAGGCCTATGAAGAAATAAATCCAACAAAAATGAAAAATTAATTTAAATTGGCAATTTTCCACAAAATAATATTTTGTGGAAAATTACCAGTTTTTATTTAATCATTATATTCCACCACATCACGCCTGAAACGTCTCGTTTTAAAAATGAGCAAATGCCGACCAAGAGTAATTGTAGAATAAATGTTGAATTGATACTAAGCGCAACTTCAAAATATGATACATTCAAAAGCAAGAAAAGTACGCCTAAATATTAACGAACAACACACGACACAAAGCATATCTTAATACAATTAATGACCGAAAAATTACCCTGGAGTAAAATACCATATCAAAAGGTAAAACTTTTTGGGTTATTGAAATGCAATACTATCTGCCCGGATAATTAAAGCAAAATATATTTTTTTAATGGATAATTTGAAGTTAAATATAGTCCGATAAGAGGAAATTAATACGAAACTAGCACCGGAATCGCTTTCATCTTAAAACAAATACTGACAAGGATTATTATTATTGTTAGGTAATTTACCGGTTAAGGTAGGTTTTTGGATGGACAAAGATTAATGACCGAAAAATTACCCTGGAGTAAAATACCAAATAATAGATTAAAAAGTTTGAAATTATTGAAATATAATACTATCTGACCTTAAAAATTAAAGTAAAACATGAAAAACGGATAATCTCTATAGTTAAATATAGTCCGATAAGAGAAAATGAATATGAAACTAGTGCAAAAAGGTTACTAAATTAAAAGAAAGAAATAGACAAATTTAATAAAAGATTTCCGAAGGAATTGCAAAGTTAATTGATAATTACGCAAAAACCGCGGTGCGCGGTTTTGCAACGACACGTTAATGTTGGCACGAGCTGTTTCAAGTCTCCCAATATACTATATATTTACGTTATTAGGACATCCTCTGTGTTCATTCCTTATTCTGAGCTCCATAGATGGCAGTACTACTGCGTGGGGTGTCCAAACTCAGGCTGCCTTTCTTCTTTCGGCGCGGAGTGAGTCCACCTCAAAGCATTCACGCCCTCATGCCCAACGGGTCTGGGCGCAGAGCGTAAGGCACCCACCACCCAGCAGCAGCAGCCACGCCAAACACTTCCTGGGGCATCCCCCCAAACGAGACCAGACTAAAAGTGATAAATGCATGTTTGTTTAAAAAGTGCCATGAAAAATTTCCGCAAAATAGATTGATTTCAGATATCGCTACAATTTTGGGTTGTGCGTGTTTGTCTGTGGTTGGCCACTGGCGAGGAAGTAACATTCCCGAAAACCTCTAAAGAAGAATATTCTGGTCGCGAGGTTGTGGTTGGTTACTGCCGTGGAATACCTTCCCCCACAAACCATCACAGCAAATTATAGTAATTTTTGGACGAGTGGTGCTAATTTATACAGGGTTCGTCCGGAAAATAAGTGTACTGATTTTTTCCCGCCGCTCCAGGCGCGCCCAGCACCGCTCTGACGGGCTGCGATTGGAGGGGGGTATGTTGGCAAGCGACGCTGAAAAAGGTAGTCGGCTCTGAGCTGTGGTGTAGTGAGGAGCTCTGTTAACGCGAACCTCCACGCTCGACCCACGTCACGGAACGCTATGCCGAAGTTTTTGGAGCAGCGTTATTCCATCAAATTTGCGGTAAAGCTTGGGAAATCGTCTACCGAAACTGTCGGTATGATTAACTAGGCTTACGGGGAGTCAGCCATGTCCAGCAACATGATCTTTCGGTGGCACAAGATGTTCATGGAGGGCAGAGAAGAGGTCGACGACGAGTCTTCGAGAGGTTCCCGATGATGCCTTTGCGGGAGCGTTCCAGGAATGGGAACGCCGCTGGAACAAGTGTATCGACTCACAAGGGTCCTATTTTGAGGAATATTAGCTTAAGATATGTAAAAGTGTAATAAATTTTTTTTCCTGAGCTCAGTACACTTATTTTCCGGACGAACCCTGTAGCAAAGTTAAATCTTTATCGGAAGGTAAGAAAGGAAGATCTATGCTAACAGTTAGAGATTGGGCGGGTAAGATAATACTTGACGAAGGAAAGATCCAAGATAGATGGAAGGAATATATAGAGAAGTGTATAGGAAAGAACTTAGACCGACAAAGTTAGACATTGAAAAGGGACATGACGTAGAGGAAGATAGCTTAGGTCCAGGCATTTTCGACGATGAGATAGAAAGGGTATTTAGGGAGATGAAACTAAATAAGGCCGTGGGGGTGGATAACAGTCCAGCGGGAGGAAGAGACTGAATGGACTCATTCGTAGTATTTACGAGGAAGGAATCTAGCCGGGAGACTTTGTGAGATCGATTTTAGTTCCTATTCCGAAAAAGGTAAAGGCTACATCATGCGAGGACTACAGGACAATAAGTTTGATATCCCACGCAACTAAAGTGGTTCTCAGGATCGTAAACAAAAGGATAGAGAGTAGGGCAAATGATTACTCAGGGGATGATCAGTTTGGGTTTAGGAAGGGGAGAGGTACGCGTGATGCCATTGCAGGGCCACACAGGCAAATACCTCCTGGTTGTGTTCTATATTTCTCTCGATTAATTTGACCGGCAGCGGGATGTTGAAGACATTGATAGAGGGGAGAATGTTGGGCAAAAGAGGAAAGGGAAGGAACAGGATAGGGATGTTGGACGGGATGAAGGGAGGAAGAAGGTACTCAGAGCTGAAGAGGGACCTGATGTAAAGTAGGATGTTGTGTTTTGCTAGGGGTCACAAATTATTTAATTAGTAAAAATGTCCATCCAAAGCCTACCTTAACCGGTAGATTACCTAATAATAATAATATATGTATATATATATATATTTTTTTTTTTTTTAAGGTAATCTACCGGTTAAGGTAGGTTTTTCGATGGACACAACTACCAAACAAATATTTTGTGACTACTAACAAAACACAACC
Source organism: Hetaerina americana (assembly GCF_022747635.1). Taxonomy (NCBI): domain Eukaryota; kingdom Metazoa; phylum Arthropoda; class Insecta; order Odonata; family Calopterygidae; genus Hetaerina; species Hetaerina americana. The sequence goes on from NW_027287063.1 coordinate 838,356, forward strand.
CTAAATTCTACTCTACACCAGGCCCCTCTTCATCTCTGAGTACTTTCTTCCGCCCTTCATCCCGTCCAACATCCCTATCCTGTTCCTTCCCTTCCCTCTTTTGCCCAACATTCTACCCTCTATCACAGTCTTCAACATCCCACTGCCGGTCAACACCCCCTTCATCCACTTTTCCTGCCTCCATAGGATTGCTCCCAACAAACCCCTCTCTTCGCCCACCATACCAAGTACTTCCTCATTTGTTTTCTTCTCTGTCCATTTCACCTTCTCCATTCTTCTCCACACCCACATTTCAAAAGCCTCCAGTCTACGTCTATCCTCCTGCTTCAATGACCACGTTTCCGCGCCGTACATAGCTACGCTCCATATCAAAGTTTTTACGAGTCTTTTCTTAACATATTAATCGAGAGGAATATAGAACACAACCAGGAGGTATTTGCCTGTTTCGTAGATTTCGAAAAAGCGTTTGATAGAGTGAATTGGGAAAAACTAATGAGTATATTGCAGAAAGTGGTAATAGATTGGAGGGAAGGGAGGCTAATCCGCAACCTGTGCATGTCTCAGACTGCTCGGGTGCTGGTGGGAAACGGGGAGTCAGGATGGGCAGTGTTAGGAAGGGGTGTAGGGCAGGGTTGCCCATTGTCACCGTTGCTGTTCGGCCTGTATGCGGAGGAAGTGATCAGGGAGGCATGGGAAGAACTAGAGGTGGGAATGAAAGTGGGCGGGGAATTCGTAAAATCAGTTAGGTTTGCTGATGACCAAGCTTTAGTTTGTCAGTCAGCCAAGGGGCTGAAAGCATTGCTGAGTGAATTGGAAATTCAGTGCGACAGGTATGGCATGAGAATCAACATTAATAAAACAAAGGTTATGCGATTTTCTAGAAAGAAAAAGGGCAAGCTTAACATTAAAATAGGAGGGCAAAAACTAGAGCAGGTAGAACAGTTTACGTATCTCGGTAGTGTTTTGGACCAACACGGTCAAAGTAGTAGGGACGTAAGGAGAAGAATAGCGCTAGGCAAAGAGGCTTTCACGAGGAGGAGGGAGTTGATGACGGGGACTTTGAGGAAAGATATATATATATATATATATGTATATATATATATGTATATATATATGTATATATATATATATATATATAAACTTTTTTTTTCAGTGCCAAGTTTTTCTCCAAGCCCTAGTTCCTGCTGTGTGACAGCCAGCCTTTTACTTTCCCTTTCACAGCATTTACTGACCGTATTTTTCTTAAATCTTTGGGTGTTTCATTTAATATTATAGGTGCGGTAGCCTTCAATTTTATTCTACAATACTTGTATGATTTTATACAATATGCGGCAAGTATTTACAATTCGCAGGAAAACGCATCAGTTTAAATTCTCAGGGAAAATCCTCGATACTTGGCAAAAAATGCTCCGAGAATAGAATAAGCGTAATGGGCTTGCTGGAGGAAGGATGTTGGGATCCCGTTGGATCACGGAGAGCGTATTGGAGACACCAAAGGATTGAAAGCGGAATTCTCTCTCTGTCCGACTTTTTCATTTTCTCCACCCTCCGCCACACCCGCATCTCAAAAGCCTGCAATCCAGCTCGCCCTCGAAGACCAAGTCTCACTTCCATAATGCAGTTTGCTCCAGGCTCGTCTTCATTAATATTTTCATCTAATTTTACTGCACATCACCCGCCATGGATTCCTTTCCTCCCGTAATGTCCTCTTTGCAGACGCAATTCCTCTCTTAAAGTCCCCACTACTACTCCAATTTCCCCCTAAAACCCTGCCCGAATGCATGGACTTCTCCACACGCTCTAGTTTATTCCCTTTAAAATTAATGGTCACACAGAGTCACTGCATTGGGAGAACAAAAATCATTTGAATTGAATCAATAAATTACATAAATGAATAAAGTATATTAAATTTCTGGTCCCAAGAACCAACGGTAGGTGCGGTGACAGCAACTTTCAACGGAATCATCATCCGCTGAATGTTCATTGCATTGGCCGCGATTCCAGAGCGTAAAAATCGGAGAAGACGCCTCGGTGGCTTGACTGGCAAAATCACTCGGGTGGACATCGAGGACTCTAGGTTCGAATCCCGATCAAAGCAAATTTGCAAAAACTCCGAAACAGTTGATTTTAAAATTTATTGTGACTGGGATCAATCCCAAACCTCTCGCACTGATCCTACACAGCAATCGCTAATAACTGCAATCCCTTTGCTGTCACTAACTCACTAACTATCGCTTGATCATCTGCAAGCCAAACTGATGCAATCATTTCGCCATCCACTTCTATTCCCAGCCTCCAGCCCTCCCCAGGCCACATGCCTTCGGGATGCACATTAAATATCAACTGCAATGACGGGCCCTAAACCCTACGTCACTCCGCCCCCTATGACTGCTCATTCCGATTCCCCGCCTGCTTCTCTTACCACTGCCGCCTGATCGATTCACCTATACGGTTTGGAGGACGTCAGATCAATGCGATGGCGTCAAGCTACTTCTTTTCTAAGCACAAACTGATCTTTCCAATCTTTGCACCATTATGTAACAATGTATTGATGGCTCTCAGGACTACCGTTGCTGTTTGGGGTATTAAAGCTTATCGCCGTATATTCCCCACATTTATGCATTTTTGGGGATCGGGATCAAAATGAAGCAAAGAAGAAAATTTTCCTTGCTCATGAATACAAACTGCGTATAAATGTTTAGGCAATTTCTTCCCTCCCATTTTACTCTTATAACTCTTTGACTTCTCTTGCGGTGATGTTGCCCACTTCAGCCTCGCCTCCCCTTGTGCTCTCGCGTTCCCCGGAGACTTCCCATCCTTCATCACCTGTCATCGTCGATTTCGCTTCCTGTTTCGGATGAGGACGGCGTAATATATTTTCCATAAAGATCTTCCACCCATTGTCCCATTTCCCACGAGTCATATCTCTATATTTTTATATCTCTGAAACCTCTTTAGAACAAGTTTTTAAATCACCAACACGGAGCCATAGCATACTTAATATCTTCGCGACTTCTTAATCATAAAAAATATTCAAATACTGGGCGGCATCAGTGATCATAATGCTATTCTTCAAAACTACGTTCGTGAAAGTAAACAAGGAAAGGCGTAAAATATACTTGTTCGAAAAGGCAAATTTTAACGGGATATTTAAAAAAAATATTACCAGAATACAAGACAAAAACCCAGACAATCGATTTTCTACTAATCGACTTGAAAAGATTTCTTAAATGTCTCAAGCGAAGGAAAGAAGGCGTACATTCCATCCAAACTTAAATGCGACAGTAAGGAATCGAGATGGTGCAACGGAGAAGAAGAGAGGCATTGAGAAGGCAAAGAAAGCTAGATTCAAATATTAAAAAGAGTTGAAAAAGTGAAGATGTTCTTTATGTGAAAGCATCCAAACAGAAAATTAAAGAATGTTGCAATAAAATGAAAGATTCATGCGCAAAGCCCTGTACTCCTTCAAATAAAAATTGTTATGCGAATATCTTGAGGAAAATCCAAAGTCATTCTGGTCCTATGTTAGAGAAATGAACGGGGTGAACGTCCAAGTGTAAATTGTTTGAAGACGGAAAATGGAGAAATCATTACAGATAGCGTGAAAAGGCAAATATTGACAACATGTTTTTCCAGAGCGTCTCCAATAAAGATGCAAACGCACCAAACCAGCCTCCAAGCCCACCCGGGGAACACGCGAGCGACAGAACAATGGACAAGACAGGAATCTGTTCTTATTCTGATGCACTTATTTTGACGGTTCTGCGAGACAGTGGGATATAAATGAATATCGCGGACCTACGAGTATATCAACAGCGACACAATACTGCGCAAGCCACCGCAAGGGCGTGTGGCGGGGGGTGTTAAGTCTCCAGCCATACATGCACAATTGCAATCTTATTACCTCTAAACACATATTAGTTTGAATCATGCATTCGAAAAGTTTTAATCTCTCGAAAGAAAGTATTTACATAAAACACTATTCAATAAATGAAAGGAATAACATTATATTAATTATAAAGAAAAGCTATGAAATAAAAAGAATAACATGCAGGCAGAATCATGCAAGATATCGACAAATAGATACACTGCCACTTCTAATTATCTCCTACACGATTATTATCAAGGAAAAAACGACATTTTTAACCTATCCGTTCTAAAATAAATCTCCCAGATTTTACGTTGGTGATCTGACCTACCATAATAAGCGGGGCCTGTAATATGTGTTTGACATACTCAGATAAGTAACCTGCCTCAAATTTACACAGTAGATTTAACCTTTATTTAAGCCTACGGTCAACTAGTGGGGCTCCCATCCTAATTCTCCCAATAGTGCTGTGAGACTCCTAACTTGTTCGGAACAACTTTTCTCAAACCTAGCTGCTCTTCGTTGCACTCGTTCTAGCTCCAAACTTTAGCCTACTTCACGAGGATCCCATACAAACTTGCAGCATACTATAAGTTAGGCCCAGCTAACGTGCAATAACAAAGCTCCTTCACACTCTAATAACAATTCCCAATTATTCTTTTTATTAATCCTAGCTTTGCCGCAAATTTCACAGATTGGTTTTCCCCGGGACATATCTTCAGTTATCGTTATACCAAAGTTTTACGGATTCCACGTGTGTTGTGTTGGTTCCCTGGACATATAATATAAGTATTTTCTGTTGATATACTTGTCCTCCAAAAATTAATCGAAACACATTTATTCAAATTCAATTCTAGCTCCCATGTCTCGCACCACTTTTGGATAGCATTTAGGTCGTCAGCCAATGATACCCTATATTCATGACTATATTTGCCTATATATCACGGCATCGTCAGCAAATACACGAAGTTTACTGGAAACCTGATACCCGGTGTCATTGATGTATAAAAGGAACAACAGCGGGCCGATAACACTTCCTCATGGGACACATCAAATAAATCTAATATTGTGGGTTCCTTCTTTTCGACTCAAGGGAAAATATTTAAGGAGCCGGCCTTTCTTTATTTCTGACGCCGCGGAAAGCGTTCGATGAGTAATAAACACGTTTTTGCATGTCATCGCCTTCGTCTTAGTTGCGAACAACATACTGACGTGGTGGGCCCATTGTCATTGTGCTTAATTTTTTCGCGTGGTAACACAGTACGAAAATATAGTTGAAATAAAATGCGATGGGATTCATATGTAGACAAAGTGAAGAAAGATGCTCACTCACATTAAAAGTCATTTCGCGTGAGACCTCAACACCTTAACACCTTACCAAATATTCGAAACGGCGAGTAAGTTTCAGAGGAAGGACTTAATCGAAGCTAAAAAGAACGAACCATGTTCCTGGAAGGGAAAGGGCTTCGCAAAAGGGCAAATGCGTGAAACAGAGCGAGCGTCCGTCTCTGTCGCTGAAATGAGTTGCTTTTCCTCTTCCTCGCGTTTTCGCTTCGGAGCTTCGGCCTTTCCGCCGAGAGATGTCGCGGGCGTCTCCTCGAATCCCTCTCTTCGCATCGAAGTGCAGAAGCAACAAGTTTTCGACCGTGAAGACGAACGACCCCGCCCCCCCCCACCCCCACCCACTCTCCCCCTTGATGACCATCCGGGCAACGGACAACGCTTCTCGCTATTTGATGGCGACCGCTGCGTAAAAATTAATTGACGTTTTTGAGCAGGGTTAATCCCAAACGAAATCGCGATGACTCAGAGTTGAGGTCAATTTCACATTCTACATTCTGCCCTGGACGAGAGGGCACAATGCGAAATTTATTTTGCGCCAAAAGTAGTCTGGTGTGTAATCACCCTCTGCCACACGCCCTAGCGGTGGCTTGCCATGGCACCATGTACGTTTGTATGTTAGGGAGTGTGAAAGGGGAGGACTGCGTGCCTTTAAACTTTGGTTTTTAGGGAGTCACGAACAAAAAGATCACAAAATCCTTCTCATCTGCACTTAAACAGTTCACTTGAGATGTCATACTGCGAGATAGGAAAACGAGCATTTAAATCCATTTGAGGTGGATCTCCTTACTCTGCCCTGGCGTTTAAGATTACCGGTGCAGTGCACGGAGGGGATGCACGGAAATTTATAAGTTGCTGTCGGAAATTAGCGAACGAAATGACCTTTATTTGATTCCGTTATTGGAACTTTTCCAACGACTAAGTTGATAGCAACTACGCTTCGCCTATTTAAAATGCGATCTACTATATAGTTCAAAACGAAATTACTCCTATACTTTGCTTATCCATTACACCCGCCTTTCCCAAATGATATTGGCGAACGAGAGCTTCCTTTTGACTCGGCGAGAGACAGTTTCAGGTGAAGAGGGATTAATTTCGCGGGGAGACTCGAGGGGGAAGCACCGGGCAGCGCAAGCGAAGTGACGCCTGCTTACAAAGCACAAGATATAAAGAGTCGATCTCGGAAAACATTTAATCTGGACACTTCGGGAGACGAAGATGGACGGACGGTGGCCGCAGCAGCCGAAAGGGGATGATGGGAAGGATTGATTGTGTGTGGGTCTGTGATGCGGGTCAGTAATGAAGATCAAATGGAGCCAATCAATGATTTTAATAGGAGTGAGAAAGGGAGAAATTGCAATAAAAATGAAATGGAGGGACACAATCATATTTTGTACTTTCCGATAGAACAAGGAGTTAGTTATATCTCTAGACGTGGCAGGTCCTAGTTGCCGAAGTACCATGAAAAACCTGAGAATTTTGCCCTAACTACTGGTACCGAGATAGCGTTAACTAGATATCGGCATCCTAAGTGCCAACGCCCACTTAAATCTACATATATCCTTAAAGCGATGTGTTGGGTATCTGGTAAGGAATCATCAATATCTGCTGGTATGCCTCATCTAAAGTAAGTGTAGCTGAAATGTTAATTATGAAAAGTGCTGTTAAATAATGAAATGTATAGATATAATCATGGCAACAACTATTATGCACCACCGACCTCACAACCAGGCTACTTGCTATTGAAGTTTTCTTTCTTCACGCCGTAGTTAGCAACTATTCTGATTCATTGGTGGGAAAAATGCAATTTGAAACATGTCGGTTTTACTGCAGGAGGCATATTTCTCGAATCATGTTTTCATGAATTCCTCTATCGTACGCACGTAGTAAGAAGATATTATTTAAGACACTTTTGACATAATCGAAATAGATCCCGCTTTCAAATCATGTAAATTGTATCTTGAATTTGCTCAATGAGTGAAACTAATTTTACAATAGTCAAAGACGAATAACTAGTTGTTGAAAGAAAAGTAAACGCGAAAAGCTCCAATTAGTTGGAGGTTCCGGAAGAGAGGGATGGCCGAGAAAGGAGCGGGCGGACGCGGAAGCCGAGAGAAGGGAATGGGGGCGGGGCGGGGGGAGGGGAAGGTGGAGAGTGGAGGGGGGATGAGAGGGCACGACCGCGTCAAATCAATTCACCGAGGACAAGCAATGATGGTAAATTGGTCACGTAGTTACTGCATACAGATCTACATCTGCATGGTACCCCACAGTTCGCCGCAAGGGCATGTGGGGTGGGGGGTGTTAGGCCACAACCCGTAAAAGAGATTAAAACGACATGCAAACAAACAAACTAATGCAAATCTAACCCCATAGAGCCGAATACAATGTTCATGTGAAAAACTTTTTAACTTGCGAGTACACGCATGAAAATACATACATATACTATCAACTAACATATGCACCTACGAATGTAGTAAAATCTATCAAATGACTTGAAAATTCAGTTTAATAAACTATTACCCAAATTTTGCGCGGTTTGCACCACAAATACTCAATGTTTGGATTACACAGCTAGGTGCACTTTAAGCGAAATGAAAAGTAGCAACACCATGGCACTTTCATCGCTCACTGAAAGCAGCGACGGGCAAGAACGTCTTCTGAATTAAGTAATCCAAGCAGATGATTGTTGCTCCAAGATTTCGAATGCATTATCAATCTCAGGGTTGGGGGGTCCCTGATTCCATCCACTCTATCTCTTCAATTCCTCATGGCTCTTGGCTACTGATATTTTCCATCACTTGCAAAATTGTAACCTCAGAATTCATTTGTAATTCTTCCCTTTCATCTTTCTTCCAATTGTGGTCCCCAGGAAGCTGTCGTAACCCAGGATACATATGTCCAATCATTCTCCCTGCGATCTTCTTACAATCGATACGACTCTCTCCACGCGATCCAAGAAGGTGTTCTTCATTCGTTACCCTCGTGTCTATCCATTTCGTTTCGAGCATTCTTCCGCCAATCCCACTTCCATATTTTCTCGGACCTCAATGCCCTCCAAGCCTTTCCCACCTCCTCCGAAAAGTACACTCCATGAACGAATTTCAACGAATCCGTTCTTTATGTCAATTTTTCGCGGTGTGCCTTACTTAGAGATAATCTTTCCCCATTCCCGAATGTGTACCATTTCCATGGATTTAATCGTCTTGGGGCTGGACTCCTCCGCAGTGGCTGGTATGCTTGCCTTTCTCTCCCTCAACTTCTACGCCATCCGCAAATCGCAGCATTGAGGGTCCGATGCTTCAATCGATATATCGTTCAATCAAGTTATTTCAGCAGGAAAATTGTAAGGGATATTACCTCGTACGTGGAATCGGGTTTATTGGAACACGGGGGCGCTTCCAGCGAGGGGAATAGCTCCCATTTCACAGCCCTCGAGGACTTCAATTTCGATTTCGCCCAAGTGCAGTCATTTGTCGGCAGGCGCATGGCCCACCACCAAGCGTGGCGGGTCCCTTCTCCCTTTGTCGGAGGGAAGACCGGAGCCCCAGACGGGCAACCTGCAGCGAGAGATACGATCTGCGGCACCCATCCCCCTACTCGCCTTGAAATCCACCCCCCCCACGGATCTCCTTCCCCCCCCCTCTCGCTCGCTTTACTCATCGGGATTGCGAGGGGGTGTGGGCGAAGAGAGGGAGGGGGTGTGGGCGAAGAGAGGGAGGGGGAGAGAGAAAGGGAGGAGACCTCGCACCTGAATTACTCCTTCAGACGGTCGCAGGTCAAAAGAGCGAGCGGCCCTGGAGAGGGGGCGGCGGTCCGCCGGGGAAGAAGGCGGCGGGCGAGGGTTGCTTCTCAAAAGAAAACAATCCCATGATGGTTTATGGGGTGCTCCGCTTGGGGGGGAACATCCCTGGGAGATGTGGGATTTCCGAAGGCGTCTGGGAACCGAGGCGAGCACTTCCACCACGGCCTTCCCAATTCCTAAGTGGCCAATTCCACGCGTCGATAACGGGGAGCTTTTACGGAATCGAAATTTCACTTTTGCTTATCAGTCCTCCACCGGTTAGAGTGGATTTTCAATGGCCCGGGCACTGCACCTGGATGTATTGCCCACAGTAAATAAATGTTTGGCGCCGCACGTTTTCAACGGCTATTTATTTCCTCCAAAACGCCTACTCTTCTCCTCCCTCCAGTACGCTACCCAAAATATCCAAATGTCCTTCCTTCGAATTTCCACGACATACTCCTCGTACTTCATCCTAGCCTTCCGATTGAAATCTTCCCCGCCGTGTTTCCTTAGATTATGATCTTCGGTAAACCATCTGGGGTAAACCAACTGCACGTGAGGATGTGTCCAATCCGTCCATTCCCTTCTTCTCGTTCGGTGTTTGTGCCCCATCGCCTTCTCTCTTCGACTTGAGCGACCAAGGGGAGCGAAAAGGGAGCAGTATCTGCTCCCCTTTCGCGCCCGCGTTCGCTAAGCTGACTCCAAGCTACGCTGCTCTCTTGCCTCAAAGGCCGAGTTTCAGAGGCATACGACACCGCAATTCATGTACAATTCTTCATTTTCATCTCAAATGTAGGAACCCATTATCAACTCCCTCCTCTTAGAATAAACTTCTTCACCTTGAAATACTTTACCTCGGCAATAAAAATGTCATCGTTCGCCTTAGAAGAAACTCGCAGTAAAGAAGTATCCCCCCTCCTAAAAGTAGATACCGCGGTGCAGATAAGCTGCTGTAAAAATTATGGCCATCATTCGAGCGTTTTCATTGTTGATAATATTAGAGCGACACCTAGTCCTGACGCTGCAGCCGTGGTGTATTGATGGTCCAAATGGGAAGTTGCTGGACATCCTGACAATACAGATGTCTGCAATAAATGCGCCCGCTGAGCTGCACGGTGAATACCAATGACCACATCCAATTCCGCATCGAAGAAATGAGCAAGTGCGTTTCTAAAATAAACGGACGGGACGAGCAGTCACGGTCTAGGCGAAATTAAGTCAGCGTATGAAATTGCGCATGTTTTGCAAGGACGGGGAACTTTTCGTATTACAAAGTGAGAAAACTTTTCCAACTTTCCCTTTTTAGACCCCACGCAGTGCATAATTAACTGATGGGATCTTTTTCGGACGATTGCAATGGAGGTAGTGACGTCCGAAACCATAGAGCCTTGGACATTGAATAGGCTGTGCTTAAAATCTAGACTAATTGATCTCTACGGCCTATTAAAACAACAAAGTAATGGAAAATTCCTGTAGCCGTAATAAGTTAGCAACACTCGTCCCGAAAAGAAATCTTAAACTGCCGTGATGGTTTGTGGGAAATGAAAAAGAAATTCCACGACAGTGAGCAACCACAACAACTCAACCAGAATACCCTTCTGGAGTAGTTCGCGGGAATGTTAATTCTCTTCATCCACAAATTTAAAATGAACGTTATCAATAGGGAAAACGGACCGATTCCGTACTCATCCCTTTTCTCCATTTTAAAAATTTTCAAAATTCTTTAAATGTACCGTAGTGGTAGCCGCCGGTCTCATGGATGGGGCGTAATTACGCTGACCCGCTCTAACGGCTCTTCAGCGATGCATAAACTCTCGGTTAATCCCCCGGCAGCGTTGTTAATTCTGCCGGTGTATTTTCACCCCCGGATTACCGAAGATGTGGAGGTCCGCCTTGGGCGGCGGCCGTTGGTCGGATGATATGCCGGTGCCTGCTCTGGGCCGTGGGTGCCTGTCCCACGGGAGAACCGAAAGATTAGCAATCTCGCGAACTTCCTCGTGGCATGTTGTCTTCACCTGACGAAGGGAAGCTTGGCACACCACTTGCAGCTGTGCTATGCCGCAGATTTCCCCTAAGTCAGCATTTTTCGGTCTCCACCCAAGCCGAAGCGCCGCTCTCGGGTGTTTCCCACTAACGACTGCAGCGACCCGCTGTATAGACGATGTTCGGACGCAGGACGGCCTGGTAGACATTCTGGCGAACCGGGACGAGGTGTTTCCCGAGGATCGGCCACAGCTGATTTATTCTGCCGGCAGATCTGCCCGCAACCCTTTTGGCATAGGGTGTTAGTCGCAGGCGCTTATCGAGGGTGACCCCCAGGTAGGTTACCGTCTCCATCCAAAGGATTTCCGTAGCGCGGAGGAGGATCTCGTCAGGCCCCTTCCTCCCCTTAGAGAAGAAGATCCCCTCGTTAATCCTGAAGCGCCATCTATCGTACCATTCAGCAGTATGTCCACTGCTCGTTGGAGTCAGCGGCCCGCTTGCTCGGGTTTGTAGCGGCCGGGCGATAAGTGCGGCGTCATTTGCATACATCGGTAGGACGACGTTGGGCCTAAAGTCAGCTGGGATGTCTTGCGTGTGGATGTTGAAAAACATCGGGGATAGCAGGCTTCCTTGTGGAGTTGTTCAGCTGACTCAAAATGACCATCCTTGAAGCCACGACGCCGTAATCGCTGTCCACCACCGAGGGAACTGTAAGGAGTCCAGCCTCCAGAGCAGACCCTCTTGCCACACCTGTTCTAACGCCTTGCTGACGTCAAAGAAGGCCCCGACGGCGGTGTTCCGTTGGTTGAAGCTCTCAGTGACAAAAATCAGCTGGTGCGCGACCTGGTGGGTTGTAGAGTTGTCCCTCCGGAAGCCAGACTGGTGCGCCGGGTTGATGTCTAATTCACTGATGATAGTGACGAGTTGGCCCAGAAGATTCCGCTCGAATAGTTTCTCAATGTCATTGAGCAGGGATATCAGCAGGAAGTCCTCAGGTGATGAAGGTCTCCCCGCCTTAGGGATGCACACTACGTGCGCCCCTTCTACCGGGCGGGGAAATACCCGATGGCGAGGCACGCGTTGAAGATCCAGAGTAACATATTGACGAGGAAGATCGGCATCTGGGCTAGGATAACATTTGTGATGCCAACCGGCCAGGGTACCTTCCTGGCCGATAGTTTCTTCATGTCGTCTGCGGCGATCCTCGGTGGCTTCTCCTCGCGCTGTCTGGAGTGTGGTGGCTCTCGTGGCACGTGCGAGAGTAATGAGTCCTCTCCCGATGGTGCCGCGGTCTGGAAAACTCCATCAAGATGGTTGGCCATGCTTTATCTTTCTACCTTGGAGTGTACAGTGATCCTTCGGTCGTCCTGAGAGGTGCATCTTCCCGTGGCTTCCCTTGGAGATTCCTTACCATGAGTCATAAGGATCCGTCGTCCGGGGAAAGAGAGGAAACCTTCCCCTCCAATCGGGTGGTCCTAAAGCCGGCGATGGTTCTCCGGATGTGGTGATGGGCAGCTTTAAGATCTGCCTTCTCATCCGGGCATCTCGTCCGCTGGAAACGCCTGCATAGGTGATTTTTCCCTGATATCTCCATCCACGGGATCGCGGCCTTCACCGCTGCCTTTACGGTCCCGGTGAGGAATCTACTCCGGGAAGTCGAGAGACTCCGGCAGAGGCGAGTTACCAATGCGTTTCATTACGTCGCGGCGGAATTCCTCCCAGACGGTGGAGTTCTAGCTCCGGATAACTTTGGGCAGCGCAAAGAATGGGTGTCTGGCGAACTGCAGGAGGACCAGCAGGTGGTCGCTGTCTAGGACATAGTGTGACGTCGTGGAGAGAGGAGTTGATGCGATGAGTTAAACCGCGATGTCCAGCACGTCATTCCATTCGCCGTACTCGAGGTGAGTTAGCGTACATGGACTGATGATAGACATTCCCTCGTGGGACGCCCACCGCCGGAATTGCCGTCCTTTGGCGTTCTGGAGTGGCACTCTAGATGCTTCGCGTTGACGTCCCCTGCGGTGATCGTGGAAGTGTCTCCCAAGGAGAGCGTCTCGAGTTCCTCTACGCGAAGCACCGACCGTGGTGCTGGGTAGACCGAGGCGAGGCGCAGAGGTCCCTCGCCGCACTCCAAGGTGGCGGCAATGGCTTCCGTCGAGGAGAATTATGGCAGCGGGAAACGCTGCGCGCGCAAGTGTTCTGCTATAAGGATGGACGTGCCTCCTCCATGGATATTCCTGTTGTCCCGGAATGTGAGAAATCCGGGGACCGTCTACCCCTGTTCCGGCCGAAGGAGTGTTTCCTGGATGAGAGCCACCTCGCATTTCTGCCGAGACAGAAATGCGAAAAGCTCCGGTGTCTTTCTCGTCATGGCATCTCCCGCGTTTCACGAGTTGATGACGAGGTTAAGTTTCGTTGTCTGGGGTTGAGCCTTAGTGGGGGAAGAGAATTATGTTAGCTGTTGCAATATTGCCGCAAGTACCTGTAGCTGCGACTGCAAGTTGCTATGATGGTGGCGAGCGCTCCGAGTGCCCTCATGGATTGATTTCGTCAGTTGCCGGTGTTTCTCCGGAGACGAAGTCCTTTTAGGCCCCGTGAAGATCCGGGAGCTCGCGAAATACCCCTTCGTCTGCCATTTGCTAACGGCGCAGGTTCTTCAGGAGGACCCGGATGGAGTCTGCCGTCTCGGAGGCTACAGTGGAGGGCTTCGAGAGGGTGGATACCCATCCTCCTGTGCGCCGTGGAGCGCGATGCCTCCCTTCCATGCGTTTTGGTTTCCCAGCATGGCAGGATAGGTCCTGGGTGTGGTAGGAGCTGGACCCTTCTTGTTGGTTTGGGCGTTGTCTTCTCTGGGAGCCGTGGCGCCCACCTTTTTGCCTCCTTGGCGGCCTCGTCTCTTCTTTCTTGGTTTCTCTGCCTGTCGCACCTTATCCACCTGGTATTTCTGGCAGGTCGGGGAAGAAGCCGTGTTTGCCCCGTCAGAGCTTGGGCAAAGCTCCTCTCCGGATCATGGGCATTCCTGAAGCACGTGGCCTCCGGAACTGACTGGGCACCTTGGGGATACCGTGCAGAGGTAACTCCCGTGACCAAAGTGGGAGCATCGGTGGCAGAACTGAGGGTCACGCTATATATACAAACGCACTGACACCACATTATTCCCAATGTGGCTTACTGTCTTTACCGCGCCGACGGTCCACTCAGGTGTCGTCGCAATTTCGACGACGAATACTTCAATCATACTCCCGTACGAGGAAAGTTCCTTTGCCCAGTGGACATCGATGCCGATTACCCTGAGGCCTTCTAGGGAGCCCTCGACGTCCCGATGAGGAGAGAATCCACAAAAGGTGAAGGCGGTAGTCTTCTAATGGCCCACTCCCCAAGTCGACATCTGAGCGTCCGCATCCTCGAGCGCCGCCCGAAGGGAGAGGAAATCCTCCACATTCCGGGTATTTACCCGTGTTGAGCTGCACTGTCTCCCCATGGGATACAGTGCGGCTCTGGTTCTTCACTGTCGATCGGAAGAGTTCGCGAAAGACACGAACGTCTTCCACTCGTCGTTAATGACGAGTGGGAGAGACCGCTTTCCTCGAGGTGCTGGAGGCGCTGATTCGCCCCTGGTTGAAGAGGAGTGCCCTTCACCGTGGCGGTGTCCATCGCCGCATCATTTGTGGAGGAGAGTTCCTCAAAGGAGTTCTGGACGGGCACGTGAACGACAACGAAGATGCCTTAAGACGTGCGGCCACGTTTCAGCGTCGCTGCGGCTACTGTAACCCTCTGGTGCCTGTCCCCAGCGGTGGTGAAAGAGCGCCGGTGTCCTTGAATAACGGCGCAATGGTTCGGACCGTCCTCTGCGGGAGTAGTTTCTCCGGGAGCCGTTATTGGCTCCATAGATGGTTCCGGTGGAAAAACGAAAATGGCATGCACCGTGATAGCTGTGACGCCGAAATCGATGGCAAGGATAAATTGATTATAGTAGCACCATAGCCGATTTGTTGCATGTGTTTTCTGTAACTGTCATTTTTTGAAAGTTCCCCTCTTTAATCACCTCACGTCCTCCCACTCCCCCTTCCCTCCGCCCCCCTTAATCGTCATTGGTTCTTGCAATTTTTGCATCCCCGCCTCTTTAGCTTAGTGCATACATTGAACGTTTGTCCATGTCCTGATCCACTTACAAATTCCTGTTGTGAGTGCCTATTTTCCTTCTGTTCTTTGAGGAGGGCCACCTTGAAGCCGAAATAGACGTATCCGACGCACACGCGCGTCTTTCCCTGTTTTTTGCTAGCTTAGGTCAATTTGGGTAATTTCTCCCTGTAATGAGGCCCTTACTGAATGTGAGTGAGTGATAGTTTTCCTGAGCTCTCGCGAGTGTGCCAACTCTGTGGCTGTCCCTGGCGTGGAATTCATTCCCATAAACAGTAATGGAGTGTGTGTTCATAAACCCAGGTATCCTTTAGGGAGTCCCTTTAACCCTGTCAATGATCCCAATTGAGTTTGAGTGTTAGTATTTGCAGTTGGTCACAGGTGAGGAAGTAACGCTCCCGCAAACTACAACAGAAGGGCATTCTGGTTGAGAGGTTGTGGTTGGTCACTCTCGTGGAATTTCTTCTCCCGCAAGCTATCCCAACAAGGTAAGTTTTCTTTGCGGGACAAATGGTGCTAACTTATTACGGCTCTACAGAAGGAGTGTAGCAATTTCCTTTAATTTGTTAGGTTATGCTTGTGTGCCTAAGAATATATCCATATTGTAAGCGATTATTATTTCATGGAAAACAAACGAGGAAGTGCCAAGCACGGTGGGAGAGCAGAGGGGATTGTTTGGCAAAAATGCAAAGGAGGCAGGGAAGGCGGATGAATGGCGTGTTCAATGGCGATGAGATAAGCCCGTTTGACGGAGGAGACGGAAGGATGCGAAATTGCAGAACAGTTGACTGCCGTGTCGGATATCAGGTTGTGTTTTCTTAGGGGAGACAAGGGATCCGATCGGTGTCCAGTCTTTGCCCACCCAAAACCTACCATATACGACTATTATCACATAACTGATTACCTCTTAACTTATTAATAAATAGGCGCATGAACTTGGACTGCACTAACCGTGATTAACTTCAACTTTTGTGTGGGCTGAGAAAATTCAACGATGAATAAGTAGATTTGTGAAATAACTAGGATGGCCGTCTATTTATCGTTTTAGCTCTAAACATGCTCCGATGAAGGAAATTTTATGCGAAAACGTGCCGTCTAAATGCTAGAGTAGGTTTTGAGCGAAGCTCAAGGCTGTGATGACAAAACGAAGTTTACTGCCCCACCACGTTAGCAATTGGTGGCAGTGCGAGGAAATGAAAGGAGCCTGAATCTACCTCCACGCGATACCCCGCAAGCCGCCGAAAGGGCGCATGGCGGGGGGTGTTAAGTCACGAGCCATGAATCCACTATCCCAACCATGTTACCTCTACACAAATATTAGCTAGATCATGCACTCGAAAAATGTCAATCACGCGAATAAAAGTACTCACATGCAACAGTGCTCAATGACAAGATACGCATATTCAAATCATGCCATAGAACTGTTAAAAATGGATATTTTAAATGAAAAAAATAGCATGCAGGACATTGATAAATATATACACTACATATTCTAATTATCTCCTACGCACTGCTGTTATATCTTTTTTGATCTCTTAGTCTCTTTGGTTCGAGGAAAAAAAACGGCATTTAAAATCCATTCCATGCTACTGTCTCCGTGATTTTACGTTGGTGATATGATGTATCATAGTAAATCGGGGCCAGTAAAACCTGTATATCTTAAAAATCCTCAGAAGAGAAACCTCACGAAATATACATGAGTAAAATCGAGCATCATATAATTTGAAATTCATAATTGGATCGAGTTTGGCAAGGATATTAATCAAGCAATGCAAACTAAGAAGCAGAATTAGTGAAATCTGTTCACTTGTTGTCAAAGCGCCTTTTTCATGCACGTAATGGTCTACGAGATTGAAAAATTCTTGCAGTCTTGTAGATTAAAAAGGTCTCGTAGACTAAAATAGTCTCGTAGATTAAAAATAGGAAAACCGGCGGTTGCGGACTTCGCTTGCATCAAATCAGTACTTAAACGATTAGCCGCTCCAGGATTGTATTTGAAAGCCGAATGACAAAGGTGGTATTATCGTACTAAATGCGTTGAAAACGTACCCATGCCTAATATCTGAAGGTGTACCTCGACACTTTTTCTGAACGAATGTGATATTTCATATCAGTTTTCCCATTATACCTGGTACATGTTGCATGTCTTTAAAAGGTAGTATTGCTCCAATAATTACCTGAAAAGTTGTGTCTTCAAATTGTATGCTTTGTGGAATGGAGACAATAACAGGAACAATCGTTATATCAAAAATAATAATTATTTCCTCACTTTGTAGATGTTAATGGAAATTCTAAAATGTCTCAAACGAGCAGGTTTTGGATGCGTGGAATGATGCGAAGCGTCAGTTCACTATCCCACTGCCCACGCATGCACTCTTCAAGAATGTGTGGTGCGCGACCGGGGAAGAGACGGACGGAGAGGGGAGTGAATGGGTTTGGTGCGACGAATTCCCGAGGAATGCCACTTTTTCTTAAGGGGACCGAGAGTTAATTTGTTGCGCAAGAGGAGGATCCCACGTGGGGGTCGGAAGGGGGCCGAAGTAGCGAGCGAATGGAAGGAGAGCCGATGCGCATTGGAGAGGAATTGAATCCACGGAGAAGACTCGCAAGAACCAACAACCCACTTAGGTGGGAGAGCCGCTCCGACTCGCCTCCGAACGGAGAACGAATTTCGGTCTAAAAAATAAATACTTATCTCCACGGCCGTTCGAGTCCCTCCCCCCAGCGGAATGCATTATGAAGCCCACAGCGCCGAGGACGGCCCTTCCTCCCTCCCCCTCCGCCGAGAGCATCACAATGCATGGAGGGTGGGAGGGGCGACCTGCCGACAACAAACCTTACCCGGTAGCCAGGGAGCTGACGGTCGAAAAGGATCCGTTTTAGTATACGGTAGCCATGGAAACGTGGAGACGTGGACCTTTTTCGGGAGCCGAAAAAGTTTTCTTTCTTCGGCTGAAAGGGAGGATTAAGGGGGAGTGTTGCGTCGACGAGGAGAGGGTGGGGTGGAAGGGTCCCGGGAGGGGGGGAGGGAAGAGTCACGAGGGCGCAGTAGACGAGAGAGGGAGGGAGGGTTGGGCACACTTGCCTCGGGAGCACTGTGCGGGCGGGGCGAGTGGGGTCTTGCGTGGGCCGCCGCCGAAGCGATGGGGAACGGGCAGGAGGAGCGCCATCCAGGAACGAGTGTTCATTATGAGCACACCGCACGGGACGCCAAAGGAAGGGGTCACGAATCAGAGCGCGAAAGAATGGCAGCAAGGAAAAATATCTACCGCATGCAAAGACGATACAAAACAGTCGAGGGCCATATCCATCAAGAAGAGACCATCAGCACAGGGGAAGAAATCACACAAGCAAAGATCTCTCCTAAACCAATGACCCCCAAACAATTGGAATGGTTTTTAAAAAATGGCGTTCAGCGCGGAGGGAAAAATGACATGGCGAAAACGAGCGATGCGCACGAGAGGGGGTGAGCGGGGTGGCACAGAAATATCAGAACATTGAGGTTAGAAGACCCGCCAGTCACGGAGGGAGGGGGGGGGAGGCCTGTTCTAAAAAAGGACGGCTCAAAATGGAATGAAAGAGGACATGATCGCAAAGGTAAATGTGGCGCTCATCCTTAGTTTTCGATTGCTTACTCCGACGTGAGGAAGGCCTCTGGCGATTGCTGGCGAAATTCGTACCGTCGTCGAAAAAGAGCGGAGTTCCACATCCGAGTGAATTCCTCCTTCGAATGTTTCCAAAACATCTTACCAACGTATCAATTGCCCTCCCTTAAACCTGCCTTATCTGCTCCGGGTTTATCACACCCGCATCTCAAGAGGATTTGTGTGGGCAGTGGACATTATCATTGCTCGTATTATTGTCTCCTAATCTACGTCCGCTGATCTCTTTTCTTCTACGCATTAGGTTCCAGAGCTACACAAAATGCACTCCATATCAGGCCTTCATTCCTCTCCTCTTTACTTCCGTGATTAAAAAACCATCGTTTCCATCCTCTTTGACTCACAATGGCGCAGTTTATAGTTTAGTCATGGATGGAGGCAATGTGTCGGAAAAATGGCAGGTAAGAGGCAAAGGTAACCCCATGTGAAACAATAAGGAGATAGAGAATTCTTCGTTCACAATACCTACTGGGGGTTTGAATGAGGAGGGAGGGAGGGGAAAGGTCGCTCGAACCATCGCTGGACAACGCGGAGTCCGAATGTCAATGCACTTTAATCTGGCCTCGGCAGATCACGGCTTGTCTTTCTCCCTCGTGTGGATTTATTTATTTATTTGCTCGTCCAGTTCCATTGGCAATTCAGTTTGACAAATATTGCAAATACTCGTATTATGCGAAAGTCGGGGGCCTCTTTTCCATAAAAATAATTATTTTCGTCAGGGAAACATAAGCACGAAACCACTTGCGGAACAAGTTTAAGTTCCTCTCGATGATGCGAACGTAAACCAATTAGTTAGGTGCGGGAATGTTACCGCTTACAGTATATACCGCAAACCGCGCGGGCGAACAAATCTGACGTTCTATTCTCGTTCATGAAGGAAGACTCTTGAAGGAAGGCTCTTGAAGGAAGGAGGGAGAGAGGTAGAGAGGGAGAGAGGTAGAGAGGGAGAGAGGTAGAGAGGGAGAGAGGTAGAGAGGGAGAGAGGTAGAGAGGGAGAGAGGTAGAGAGGGAGAGAGGTAGAGAGGGAGAGAGGTAGAGAGGGAGAGAGGGAGAGAGGTAGAGAGGGAGAGAGGTAGAGAGGGAGAGAGGTAGAGAGGGAGAGAGGTAGAGAGGTAGAGAGGGAGAGAGGTAGAGAGGGAGAGAGGTAGAGAGGGAGAGAGGTAGAAAGGGAGAGAGGTAGAGAGGGAGAGAGGTAGAAAGGGAGAGAGGTAGAGTGGTAGAGAGGGAGAGAGGTAGAGAGGGAGAGAGGTAGAGAGGGAGAGAGGTAGAGAGGGAGAGAGGTAGAGAGGGAGAGAGGTAGAGAGGTAGAGAGGTAGAGAGGGAGAGAGGTAGAGAGGGAGAGAGGTAGAGAGGGAGAGAGGTAGAGAGGGAGAGAGGGAGAGAGGTAGAGAGGGAGAGAGGTAGAAAGGGAGAGAGGTAGAGAGGTAGAGAGGTAGAGAGGGAGAGAGGTAGAGAGGGAGAGAGGTAGAGAGGGAGAGAGGTAGAGAGGGAGAGAGGTAGAGAGGGAGAGAGGTAGAGAGGGAGAGAGGTAGAGAGGGAGAGAGGGAGAGAGGTAGAGAGGGAGAGAGGGAGAGAGGTAGAGAGGGAGTGAGGTAGAGAGGGAGAGAGGTAGAGAGGGAGTGAGGTAGAGAGGGAGAGAGGTAGAGAGGGAGTGAGGGAGAGAGGTAGAGAGGGAGAGAGGGAGAGAGGTAGAGAGGGAGAGAGGTAGAGAGGGATAGAGGTAGAGAGGGAGAGAGGTAGAGAGGGAGAGAGGTAGAGAGGGATAGAGGTAGAGAGGGAGAGAGGGAGAGAGGTAGAGAGGGAAAGAGGTAGAGTGGGAGAGAGGTAGAGAGGGAGAGACGTAGAGAGAAGGAGAGGTAGAGAGGTAGAGAGGGAGAGAGGGAGAGAGGGAGAGAGGTAGAGAGGGAGAGACGTAGAGAGGGAGAGACGTAGAGAGGGAGAGACGAAGAGAGGGAGAGAGGTATAGGAGGATATATGATATATTCTTTGCCCGCACCTTGTACACCTTTAATTTAGGGATGATATTCAACATTTAGGCCAACATTCCCTGTATCTACAATGAACTCTCCAATGGCATGCGCGGCACCTGGTATATCCACAACAGGCACACGGCATCAACAACCTGTGATGCCGAAATTCTAGTAGACTATTAAAAATAAAATAATTCAAATGGTATCAATATGGGAATTTAAAAAACGACACTAAGGGGATATTGGATTAATTAAGCCTTAAATGCATTATTCGAAGTCGCCAGGAGATATGAAATATGTAATTTTTAATAGATATAATTTTTTATTCACAAACATTTATGCCCTCCCCGGAATACAACCTTGACGTGGTGGAAGGGCTTGTGCGTTCCGATGACCCCTAGAGCTGTGCTGGCGGGAGTATTAATAATTGCTCCTGGTAGGGTCACCCCTGCCATATAGGTCGAAGGTTAGGAGCCAGACGAAAGGTAGTCCACGCAGCGTCTGTCCCTCAGTGAGGCGGCTGCAATGGCGTCTGACCCCAGTGGGGCGGCCAGTAAGTGATGGTGTCAAGTTAAAAACACTATTGAGGAAGGCAACGGGAAACCACCTCAATTATCATTCCCAAGATTTACATGATGGACTATACAGAGATTTTGAGTCCTGGCAAACTACGGGACTCGGCTCAATCGGCTGTGTGTCGTGCCCGGCAGTGGAGGAGGCAAGTCGTCATCCCACGAAACCCTTACAAGGGAAAACCGGCAGCAGCAGGACAGAAGACGCAGCAGAAGAAGACTAAGGTAGTTAGAATAGGAACGTGGAATGTTAGGGCAATGATGAGGACAGGGAAATTGGAGAATGTTCAGCGAGAGATGGAAAGGGGAAATATAGACATTTTAGGTCTAAGCGAGGTGAGATGGAAGGATAGCGGGGATTACTGGAATGATAATTATAGAATAATATACAGCGGTTGGGACGAGAGCCAACGAAGGGTTGCCATAGTATTAAACGAAGAGGTAGGAAGAAGCGTAGTCAACATAGAGCAGGTAACGAATAGACTATTACTAGTAGAGATAAAAGCAGAACCGACGCTATGGTTATTATTCAGGTAGGTATACATGCCACCGAGCAATCATAAGGAAGAAGAGGTCGATAGGATATACGATCAGTTGGAAGACATAATCGCGTGTGTTCCTGCAGGGAAACATTTGATAGTGATGGGGGATTGGAATGCGACGGTAGGCGAAGGAAGACATGGTTATGACGTCAGGGACTACGGTTTAGGCATGAGGAATGACCGCGGAGAGAAAGCAGTTGAGTTCTGCAGGAGACAGGGGCTAGTTATCACCAACACTTGGTTTAGACACCACAAAAGACGCTAGTATACATGGAAAATGCCAGGTGACTCAGAAAGGTATCAGCTAGATTATATCCTGGTTAGACACAGGTTTAGGAACAGTGTGATAAATTCCCACAGCTTCCCGGGAGCGGATGCGGACTCAGACCACAATTTAGTTGTTTTGAAATGTAGCG
This sequence comes from Hetaerina americana, assembly GCF_022747635.1. Taxonomy (NCBI): domain Eukaryota; kingdom Metazoa; phylum Arthropoda; class Insecta; order Odonata; family Calopterygidae; genus Hetaerina; species Hetaerina americana. The sequence goes on from NW_027287063.1 coordinate 860,637, forward strand.
TACGTTTCAAAAAGATAAGGCAGGGGCGGCGAGTTAGAAAATGGAATGTAAAAGCATGAAATGGTTCGAAAAGGAAGGAGTACCAACAGGCGGTAGAGGAAATCATGGAGGATGGTAATGATCTAAGTACTATCGAAGAAAAATGGGAAAGTTTCAAAAAAGGGTTGACTAAAGCCGCAAAAGACAGTATTGGCACCGTTAACGCTGAAAGGAATAGGAAACCATGGATCACGGATGAGATGATTACACATAGGGATGAGCAGCGAAAATGGAAGAATGTAAATACACAATTAGGCAAAATGAAGTACATAGAATTAAACAATAAATTGAGGCGGGCAACAAATAAAGCAAAAGAATCATGGTGGAAGACGCAGTGCAAGGATATGGAAAGTTTTCAGAGGAAGGGTGAAATTGGTGCGCTGTACAGCAAAGTTAACTCTTTATCGAGAAGTAAGAAAGGGAGATCTAAACTAAAAGCTAGAGATAAGGCGGGTAAGATAAAAGTTGACACAGGAAAGATCCTAGAGAGATGGAAGGAGTATATAGAAGAACTGTATAGTAAAGAACTTCCATCAACAAAGTTAGACATTGAAAAAGAATATGACGTAGAGGAAGATATCTTAGGTCGAGGCATACTAGACAATGAGACAGAAAGGGCATTAAGGGAGATGAAACTAAATAAGGCCGTGGGGGTAGATAACATTAACAAAAGGATAGAGTAGGGCAAATGATTACTTAGGGGATGATCAGTTTGTGTTTAGGAAGGGGAGAGGTACGCGTGATGCCATTGCAGCAATGAGATTATTAATCGAGAGGTATATAGAGTACAACCAGGAGGTATTTACCGGTTTTGTAGATTTCGAAAAAGCGTTTGATAGAGTGGAATGGGAAAGGTGCTGCAATATGATTATACTGCAGCACATAGGAATAGATTGGAGGGAAAGGAGGCTAATCCGCAACCAGTACATGTCTCAGACTACAGAGGTGTGAGTGGGGAACGGGGAGTTGGGCAGGGTTAGAAGAGGTGTAAGGCAGGGTTGCCCATTATCACCGTTGCTGTTCAACCTATATGCATAGGAAATGATTAAAGAGGCATGGGAAGAACTGGAGGTAGGAATGAAGGTGGGCGGGGAATTCGTAAAATCAGGTGGGCTCGTTGATGACCAAGGATTATTTGTCAGTCAGCCAACGGGTTGCAAATATTGTTGAGTGAATTGGAAATTCAGTGCGATAGGTATGGGATGATTATCAATATTAATAAAACAAAGATTATGTGATTTTCTAGAAATAAAATGGCCAAGCTATGCATTTAAATAGGAGGGCAAAAACTAGAGCAGGTAGAACAGTTTCTCGGTAGTGTTTTTGACCAACTCGGTCAAAGTAGTAAGGTCGTAAGGAGAAGAATTGCGCTCGGCAAAGAGGCTTTCACAAGGAGGAGGGAGTTGATGACAGGAATGTTGAGTAAGGATGTTAAGAAAAGACTCGTAAAAACTTTGATATGGAGCGTAACTATGTACGGTACGGAAACGTGGTCATTGAAGCAGGATGATAGGCGTGAATTGGAGGCTTTTGAAGTGTGGGTGTGGAGAAGAATGGAGAAGGTGAAATGGACTGAGAAGAAAACAAATGAGGAAGTACTTGGTATGGTGGGCGAAGAGAGGTGTTTGTTGGGAGAAATCCTATGGAGGCAGGAAAAGTGGATGAAGAGGATATTGACCGGTAGTGGGATATTGAAGAATGCGATAGTGGGGAGAATGTTCGGCAAACGAGGAAAGGGAAGGAACAGGATAGGGATGTTGGACGGGATGAAGGGAGAAAGAATGTGATCAAAGATGAAGAGGCGCCTGATGTAGAGTAGAATGTTGTGTTCTGCTAGGAGTCACAAAATATTTATTAGGAGCTGTTTCCATCGAAAAACGTACCTTAACCGGTAGATTACCTAATAGTAATAGTAATCATTTATAATGTTGATGTGAAATGAAAATATAAACCGAAGCTATCAAAGGTTCGATTTTTTTTCCATGTTGAGAGCAAAGATGAATCATTGTTTGCGCTTTTAGTTCATTATTTTCTTTACTAATCATTCAGTTTAGCGAATTGGATTTTTCTTTCTCCAGGGCGATGGGGCTTCACATCTGCATCCAGACAAGTGCTCCCGGAGCCACCGAAAAGGCGCGTGCCCGATGGAAAACGTTTGGGATAAGGATGAGGAAGAATTTTTAAAGGTTTGGGGAAGGGAAAGAAAACATACACTGAAAATCCTAGAAAAGTAATGAGTGGTCGAGAAAATTACAATTACAGGCTGGCGGTAAACCTACTTTTAGACAACTGTCATTTTTACTGGTTAGAGAATTTCTTGGGAATATTAAATAGGAGGGAATATAGATGGACCAATACATCTACATACGTACGGGTGGTGACCTAACATCCCCTGCCACACGCCCTAGCGGCGGCTATCGGGGTAATATGTCGAAAAATTACAATAGGAGGGAATAGAAATGAACCATTACCACTCAAATGATAGGCCACCTCACTTCACCTAGACCTTGTGTATTATGCAGAACTGGAAATCGATTAGGGAACTAGCCCTGCACAACATAGGGCCGCCACCCCTGACGCTGCCGCCGCCAAAGACGTGCCGCCCTGCTGCTTGCAGCTGAATGCGAGGCGTGACCCCCTCGGGGAAGTACGAAGGGTGGAGCTTAAAAGTACTTTTTGGGTTTTCAAAAAGCATTTGATACATCTACATCTACATAATACCCCGCAAGCCGCCGCAAGGGCGTGTGGCGGCGGGTGTTAGGTCACCAACCGTAAAAAGGAAAAATACCACATGCAAAAAACAACACGGAAAATTACACCCACAGCAGCGCACACACTCATGCAAAAATCCCTTCATCCAATACTCATGCAAACTCATATACCGCAAAACAACTAAAAAACTGCACCCCATGATGCAGCACGAAAGACATCCTACAACACGGAAGCCAGGACACAACAAGCAAGAAATTGAAACATCACTACCACATGAAAATGCACCACGAAACACTCTACCCCCAAAGAGTCTGTAAAAGGCGACCCAACGTCGCAGGTAGCAGGAATTTCCCCCCGCGGAGAGGGACGAGGGATTGAAAGGAAAGAGACTTAAAAACAGATGAATGGAACACGAATGAGGTCATTCGGGGTGATAAGGTTCGCATGTTAAACTAAATCATAAATTCCTAAGTTCGTAGGTATAAATAAGGGCGCAACGAATTGCGTGGGATTCTTCGTGCAAGAACGGGAACAGAGGGGAATCCTCGAAAGCGCCATTTCGAGTGACCATTTGTGTACCTCAGGGACATGTAATAGGGCCCCCTGCTCTTCTTTATTTTTGTAAACGATTTGACCACTAAGTGATAAGTGAGATGGGATGACACGGTGATTTACCGAAAGATTTCTGGGGAAGAGGATCGATTAATTTATTATGCTAATTTCACTTGTCGCGTCCCGTGGCCAATTTGAATGGAGAATTGTCTTCAAAAAATATTTAATCGTATGTCGAGGTTATCACTTTGCCATCAGGAGCAATGGGACGCGATACATGCGTGCCGGTCCTTTCGTTAAGCACCTTGTGTTTCATTACTATTCGTTCTACGTGTTATCCCCGTGAGACCCATTTTCTCTCCTACTTCTATTGAGTAGAGCACCGAGGTACTTCCCCATTATTAAAACTTATTAGAAAGGGTCTTTAATAAAATTGTGGGAAGCTTATCTTGGAATCATAAGAGCCGGTATTCATTTTGTAATCAAGGACGCGAAACAAAGCCGCCTTTTACAGGCATCGATGAGACACTCTCAGCGTGGGTATTCTACAAAAACGCTTCATCCGAAGTTTCCCATCTGAGTAGATTTCATAAATGCTTACCTTTTTCCACATGTTTTAGAATTTTGAAGAAATTAATTTTTTAATGCCAAAAGCACGCCTTAAGCAGCGACAGCAGTGACACTACGGCGGTAATGGGAGTCCCAACACCGATTAATGCTCAACGCCCAATGATCGACTCGATTGATCTAATTGTGATGACAACCATAACATTGGTTAAGTACCCAAAATGAAAGGGCAGAAAAGGGTCTTGAATAGTTAAAACATTAGGCAAAGAAATACCGATGCATGAAGTCGGTATATGGTATGGTGCCGAGCATTACAATCGCACGAACCGGTTAACGGCCGGTTACTATCAAGGAATTTTCCCGGAATCCGAAAGAGAGAGAGAGAGGGACTCTCCCTTGTATTCCCGCGCCCTCTGCCGGGAGAGAGGGGAAGTGGAAAGGGGGGGTGATGGGAGAAGGGTTGAAAGGGCGCGGCAGGAAAGGGGGCCGCGGGGAGGGAGGGGAGAGAGGGGGTGGTGTGGGAGGGAGACGAAATGGGGTAAAAAGGAGAGGACATGGAAGGGAAATAAAGACCTGCGACACCCTTTCTCAGGCGTTTGTCCCTGGGGTCCTCCGGGGGCGATGTGGAACGGTGCGCCCCGGGCCGAGGGAGAGAGGGTGGATTCTCGTTGGGGGTGGGGATGATTGGTCCCCGCGAGAGATGGCGCGTGAGGGGGAGGAAGAGGGGCGGGAGATGGGGAGATAAGGAAAGCCTCGCCTTTGTGAGGGAGGGTGTGGGGCGGGGACGAGGCCCTTCCAAACGGGGCATTTCTTTTCAACGGGCGGGAGGCTCTCCGGCCGCCCGGCCATCGCATCAGCGGGGACGGGCGGACCAAAGCACCGCGGCCCAGAAAGGCAGGAATGCAGGGGGAGGGGTGAAGGATGTGAAGAGGGAGGAGATTTGACCGGTCACGACGCCCAAGTGTCTCTCTACCATCCGGAGAGAGAGTGTGGGGGGGGGGGGGAGGGGTGTGCGATGCGCAGGCCTCCCTGTGGAATTCCTGGGAACATATCCACGTCCCAAATGTGTATTGTCAACATGGGTGAGTCGTTCCGTACGATCTGAATCTACATATTAGCCTGGAAACCTGCACGAAGACGTGATGGCGTGTCGCAGGGGTGTTGGGCCATCGGACATTCATTTTTTATTGGCAGCATTCGGGAAGTTAACTCTGGTTAAGCTATGTTTTGATCTCACTCGAATTGTACGCGAGTGAGCATTCAATCCTTCTATGTTCCTATTAGAGAAAAACTCTCATCTGCTTTCGTAAATATCTTAAACAGCTATGAACCCCCCCAATCCTATTTTTTCTGCTTCATCGGTAAATTATAAAAAACCTTGGAAAAAAATCTCCCCCTCTGCAGTGTCTTGAGATAACCAGCCCTAGGTTCCTATAGTTATATCGGCTTCGGTACTTCTAATCATGTGGTGAAATTCGGATCATTTGTTTTTGTAATTTCGGCGGTTGATCGTCTCTATGAAGATTGGTCTATTCTTGATCAATTCATTGTGATTTCCCTTCCTGATGCTACTTACTCTAGGAGTTATATTCACCTGGTCATTCTCATGTGCTCAGTCGAATTTTTCATTACATATGCCGTGATTCTTGCCGCAGTTCTTTTTGAATGACCCGGGTAATGCTTATTTTAATGGGTAATGCTTTTATTATATTTCCCACTAGTTAACCTAGTCTCTAATCTGACAAATATGCTAAACACTCCTCATATGCTCCTGAATCTTAGTCGCTACCTTCTGCGATGCCTCAACCGAGTAATGTACTCCCGAACGATTAAGAGGCTCTCGACACGGTGCAAGCCCAGGCCGAAAGTCTATGAAGTCCCACCCGAGACAATATTATGTCGCGCATTTTACATTACAGGCTTGCAGCAGACTTCGTTTTGTAGTCCACTGCTCTTGCTGTAGACATTCTGAAAGAAATTGTTTAGAATATTTTCTTTCTTTAAAGAATGTACAGGTTGCCGCTTGCCTTGCATTTCTCTGATATGAGACCAAAATGAATTGTGGTTGTCTTCTAAGTATTCGCATTCAATTTTGAATTTAATAATATAAAAGGGTTTGCGGATAATCTTTGTCGCTGTTACTCGAAATTCTACGAGTTTATCCCGGACGTTGTCTTAAATGTTGATCACTAATTTTTAAACGCTTGATATCAAACGGACTCGCCTCCTTATCTTCACGTTTAATATATTTCCGTTGATTAATTGGAGAGATGATCTATCTACTGAGAAATAAGAACCCCACGAGACCACGGGCAACTCTTTACTTGAGATTTGTAAGAGATATCGGAGTACTGTGAGAAATGGCGATTGGAATAAACAATAAAAAATTGTGCGAAGAGAGTAATGAAGAATTAGAATTAAAAAGGCCGAGGACGCATAGTAAAAAATCGAAGGGCGCGCATTAAACCGCTCAACCGAATAAATATTTTGGAACTCTTTTAACGTCAATAGTGACTTCAGTCATTCTCGAGCGGCCATATTATCATGGAATACTTGCAGATGGTGAGTGTTCTTGGGCAATGCTTTCGTCATCAGTCGTTCAACCAAGAGATGCAAAGCAATGATCAAACTCCTCAAGCCCCTGATACGAAAAATAATGAAATGGCGCACTCCTTCTCCCAGAATGATTAAACGGAAAATCCTGAATGGGTTTAGATCCCTTCGTGCGCACTTGTCGGCGAGCCTCGAAAATGAAATCTCCAATGGAATCATCCCGACGTGGCTCCGAATGCCGGGGCCTCCATGGACCCTAGTCCGCGACCCGCAGGGTGAGGGGGACGTTGGATGCCGGGTTGGAAAGGGGTGGGGTCAGCTGGAATGGGGCCGAAAGAAAGCGCTCTCGAGGGCCTGCGTAGTTACGGAGGGATTTAAATCTGGGAGTGGGTGGGACGTGGGCGGGAGGAGGGTTTCCCCGGAGCCTAAGTGGTCGGGGGCGGGAGGGCGGGATGGTGGCAAGGGGACGGGGAAGGAGGGACTTGGATGAGGAGGGCGAACCCTTTGGTGCTTGTATTTCATGTTTTGCTTTAGAAGGCCCGAGATGGCGGTCGACGCGGGGACCCACAGGGACTCGTGGATTCACTGTGGTGCGTCCCTTCTCCAGGCTACAAATAGTACCCCTCACTGGCCCTGCAAAATACTTTAAGCTAAAAATACGGATTACATCTGCATATCATATAAGCCAACGGACCGCGAAGGGGGTTCCATTCACCAGTCAGCAGAATAATTGGTGGCCAATGGCATTCGAGACATTCCAGTTACCGAAAGTTATGTTCCTTTCTGTAGCCATCTCGAATAAACCGAGAGATAAATTATTACCCTTCTTCAAGTTAATTTCCCTTAACTTCCCCTCGTTATGCCCTCACCCACCATGGTAACGTGGCGTTAGACTAATGTCAGGGATACCCCCTTACGTATGAATGCGTCTGTGAGTACACGCGATGGTGGAGTTTCCCCTCCTTATTTCTTAGTTCCCTATAACCTGTCTCGTTTTGGTGGAGGCTTGTTGCATAAATGACGGAGGCTCAGGGCAGGAGTAAGTAATTTAGGAACGGAATAACGGTTAACATCGTTGACAATCACAAATCAAACCTTTGTCGCGAGTCAGAGTGAGGTGGGCTAATAATGGAATAAAAAGGGTTAGATATTTAGAAATTCCCATTGGTGATATTTTAACGAATAAGAAATGGAAATTCTTCATTCTGAATAGACGGAATATACTAATTACCTTGTGACAGGTATGAATTTTAAAACTATAATTTCATACTTTAATGAGGTCGCAGAAGTAACACGCCCTGAATCTGATTTCAATGGATTTAAAATTAAGAATTTATGAATATAATTGAAGTGAAATGACCAAGAACTTAAAAGAATATTGTAATTTTCAAATAAATTATCAAAATTGAAAGCATGATTATATACGTTGAGTGAATAACGGATAATCCGTTTGAATTGATCGTTTTTAGGCGTAAATTTGCGAATTGTTCCGCGATGAATAATGTTAAAATAAAACTCTGTAAATCCGCACGAAAAATAAAAACTAAAACGCGGGCCAGGTTTCACTGCGGTGCAGCTACATCAGGAAACCTGGGTCGCATCAAAGTTTTCATTTTTCAAAGGGATTTACAAAGTTTTATTTTTACAAAATTATAAATAAAATTGACAAGATAATAAATAAATTTGAGATAGTAAGAACTAATAACTAATGTAGGGGTAATTTGTTGAAAACAATGTAAGAGCTTACCTTCTGATATGATGATGATGCATGGGGAAGCAATGGTGGTTTATGTTTCCGCGTGCATTATCCTATGTGCAGTGCCCACGAGTTTATGCGTGCGCACAGTATATTTTTGATGAAAAATAAGCATTTCATGTTCAAGTGATAAAATCTTCACTTCAGATATTTTATGTTTCCGAAGAACTTGAGTTTCAAGAGGGACCCTTGATTTATTAAAACATGTATTTGATTCGCAGAGGGACGAATTTTCAGTGAAAACTCGGCAATCACTCCAATGGCTGATGATCTAACACCCTCTGCCTCATCCCATCGTGAACGCTTGCACGCGCGAATCCTCCGGCGCAATGTAGCGGGGTTTTCCTTTTTTGGGGCCTCCATTATTCTGGAGCCCTACGACTGAATAGAATGAATTCCTCGAGGCAATAGGAATTAATGAGTTACCCAACTAGCGGGAAACAACCAAATCGATAGAGCTAGGGTGTTTCAATGAGCGGAAAGGCCAAACGTGAAATCGCTGGCCATCGATCGCCAGCCGTAGTTGGTTCACCGTCACGTCGACCGTCGGAGTGGACGGCGCGGAATGGCGCCATGTCTTGGGAATCCTGAGGAAGCTGCCCACCCTCGCGGGCCGAGCTCTAATCTGTAGGTCGATTAAGAGTCCCCCCTCCCCCTGCCGACCGAGAGAGGGAGAAGTGGGGGGAACCCAATGCGGACGGATGCGCCCAACGCGGACGAAATATATAGCTCTGCTCGGACCCCAGAACAAATACGTGCGTCGTAACCCATCCGTCCCCCTGCGGGCAATTACAGTGGGCACGGGTACTTTTACATGTGATTATGGGGTGCCGTGGGTGCTCCGGGGGTGTGGGAAGACCGAAGGGGCGGGTGCAAGGACCCAGTCTCGCGGCTGGTTGCGAGGGTTGCTCATCATCTCCTTCTCCCGGTTGCCCGGCGATTCCCAATTATGATGGCGCGTGATTAGGGTCGTGAGGAAGGGGTTTGGAGCGATTTGCCGTGGATCGGGGGGAGGGCGGAGCGACGGCGAGGGACGAATGCACTTTCGGAAAAAAGGCCTTTTAAATGGATTTGCGCGGCTGACCGGAAATGATGGAGTTCTACGTAGAATATGAGGAGGGCATACCGATTTTTTTATCGAAATTAAGCAGAGTATGTTTGTAGCATCTCTGCTCTGAAAAATAACTGCCGCATGGAGAAAAACCTAATATGAATAATATCTGGATTTAGTTTGACCATTTAGTTGACATGTCCGATTACGTTCAATATTTTTTTATGTTGTAAACGAAAGATTCTTCTCACTCCTGTGATAATGCTATATGTGTTTTATCGAGAGAGTTTGTTAGGCGATGAAGTGTTATTCAGTCGCCAATTTCATTTTACGGGATGGACCATTGAGATATTGGCAAGGAACGGGAATCAATGCGTCGGGAGCTGCACTTTGTTTCTCACTCGGAGCTCTGAAGTCGCGTTTGAAGTAATTGCTGAAGGAAACATTGAAAAGGTGCGTACATGCGCTAATTGAATCAAACACGGAAACCATATGATAATTCATATTTAAGTGCTCAGTGAAAATATGTGTGCACTAATATCCAAGGAACGCAATCTGTGACACATGAAAATAGCGATACTTTCAAAGATTGTGTTTATGGAAAAAGAAGTAAGTAAATGCAATCTCTTCTACATCAATATCTACAGAATAACCTGCAAGCCACCCGAAGGACATGTGGCGAGGGGTGTTATCACACTAGAGTTGTAGTATACGCAGTATACTTGATGTACATAGATCACCCGTACGCAAGAAAATAGGATGGGAGCGGAATGTATAGGTGTGCGTACATAAACACACGCACACTAACACACATTCAACATGCATATCCGCACCATGCAAAAATAATTGGTGGTAAAGTTTCAAATTTTGTTTTTCTTTTTTTCTTTCCCTGTGAACACGTTGGTTAAGTTTCCAAATACTGATGCTAATGTCGCACCAGCATTTGGAATCGCAGTCAAAGAACACCTTCGCCCTTCCAAATGATGATGACATTCAATGAGACCTAAAGAATAAGCACGCGTCATCATTGCCTCGATGGGCCTCAGCGTGAACTTTAGTCGACATTTGAGCGCACGCAGTCGGCTGATCGCTGAGCCCTTCCAAGTGACACGTGATTGATGCCGTGAAGCACTCACGAAGCGTAATTCGTGCGTGGCCTGCATCAGTCGCACGCACCGTGCCCACGAAATGAGAATTTGTGAGGGAAAACTTTGGAAATATATAATGATTATTATAATAAATAGCCTCAAGTGCCTGCCTCTTGACCCAAAAATTAGCACCGTGAAGTTCGTGCACATATCCCTTCTCGGTGTAATTTAACCCGACAAGATGCACTCCGACCAATTAAGGAGTATTTTTTAGATTCCCGGGAAATTGCGTGATTGGTCGGGATTTTGATGGCGAGACGTGGAGGGGGTGTAACGCATGGGAGGAAATGAGAAAATGACGGTGCTGGGAGTGGTCGGCATCCATCCTCTCTGACGAAGGTCGCCTTGACCGACGAGGGGGTCACGGGGTCACACGTCGCTGCCTGTGCACCCAGAGAGAGAGGGGAGGGGCATTGTGTGGTCCAGCATCATTATGTTTTGGAGGGCCGGAGTGAGGCTATTGTGGAGGAAGGGGAGGAGGGTGGGGCGGAATAGACCGGCCGGCGTCGTGGGAAGGAAGGGTGGGCGTAGGGGGGGGGAGGGGGGGGTGCTCCGGGATTGCTCTCCCCCCTCCTTGTCCATGGCAAGTGGTAGGGTTTCACCTGTGGGCGTCCCGGACCCTTGAATAGCAGCCCCCCCCCCCTCGGCCCTTTCCCGCCCGTGCCGGGGTGCGAGGGGGAGGAGGAACCCTGCGCTGCGGTGGACCTCGTCATCCGAGCGGCCTCGCTCCATCAATCCCCAATTCGGGTCCGAACGTTAAGAGAACAATTAGCGACCCCATCAGTGATTGAGGGAGTGTTGATCGAGGGACCTAATTGCGGCGAACCTCCGCAGGCGCCGACTATTATTATTTTTTTAAAACAAAGTATTGATTCCAGCTCAAGGTTTTTCTTGAACTAGTTTGTTGCTGCGTATTATAGTATATAACGCCTCATACCACATCATTACGATGGGTATCATTGGCCTATCATTGGCTTTATGACGCTGAAAGACCTTTAGAGATTAATGTCATGATAACGCACGCGAAGAAGTTGTCATGAAAGAATAGCTTCTCTGAAAGAATTCCTAAAATGTAATTATACGTAAAAGGGTAGGGATGTTTTCGTGCGATTTCGCTGTCGTTGCGGTATGGAGCGTTGTTTAGGCCTCGCCTTGGATACGCGGCGAGTGTTTGTGACCCGGCGAGGGCAAAATGTCCTTCCTTAGGGCCATAAGTTGTCAGTTACTCCAAGGACCGATGGTCTAACACCACTGACCACTCACCGACTTCCGAGGTAAGAAACTCACGCGGACGTATGCATTTACATGAAATATAAAATACGTTAAAACAAATCGCGACCCCAGGTGGTGCAATAATGACGTTAGGAAAGCCCTTCGAAAGCAGAGAATCTTGCACTCTAGGGTGAAGAAAGCGGGCGTAAACACATTATCCTCGATGAATAAACATTTATTGGATAGGTGTAGATCTTCTAAAGTTAAAACTAAAACACAATGGCATAGCGTCTTATGAGACTTTAAACGTAAAGTACTTTGCGAGCATTTGGACCCCGAAGCTTTCTGGTTATATGTTAGGGAAGTAAAAGAGGGTAAGCAAACCGTGGCTTGCTTAAGGGATTGTAACCATACCATTCACACTGACAGTGAGGGTAAAGCTAACATTCTAAATAAACTCTTCCGAAGCGTTTTCACGAAATATGTTGCCACCGCGTATCTCCAAGAAGCAAGGCACACTGAACCCATCCAAAATATTACAGCGAATGAAGAAGGGATAGTCAAATTGCTCAAAGAGATTAAACCCAGCAATTCCCCGGGTCCCGAAAATATACCGGCGCTGGTTTTAAACATTTATCTTCTAACATTTGTCCTTATCTCGAAGTTATATTTAACAAACCACTCGCACAGCGAAAAGTCCCTAAGAATTGGAAAACCGCGCAAATAACGCCTATTTTTAAAAGAGAGGACAGGGAGGACCCCAGTAATTACAGATCTATATCTCTCACTTCTATCTGTTGCAAAATCTTAGAGCACATAATTGTCAGTTCAATAATGAGACACCTTGACAATATTAACTTTTTAAGTGACAATCAACACGGATTCAGGAAAACCCGCTCCTGCGAAACCCAATTAGGATTATTTACACATGATTTACCTTTATCTGGTGAGAGAGGTAGGCAAGTGGATGCCATCTTCTTAGATTTTCAAAAGGCATTTGATAAGGTTCCCCATGGTAAACTCATTCATAAATTTAAGGTCGTGGGTATAAACAAGGGCGCCATAAATTGGGTTGAAAATTTTCTTTCAGAGCGGGAACAGAGGGTAGTCCTTGATGGCGCTAGTTCCGACAGCGTACGAGTGACTTCGGGGGTACCTCAGGGAATTGTAATCGGGCCGTTGCTTTTCTTGATTTTTGTTAATGGTTTGAACTGCGAAGTGAAAAGTAAAATTAGGATGTCCGCGGATGACACGGTGATCTATCGGGAGATATCTGGGGATGAGGATCGTTTTATTCTAGCGCAGGATTTAGATTGCATTACTAATTGGTGTTCTAACTGGGGATTGACACTAAATTATAATAAATATTCGGTGGTAAATTTCTTTAAAAGATCAACGGGATTTGCTTACAAATTAGCTGGAGTTAACCTGGAAGTATTTGGTACGGTAAAATACGTTTTACGTTCACGAAAGACTTGACTTGGGGGACTCACATACGTAAAGTCTGCGGGCAAGCATATAAAAAATTGGGATTTATTATACGCATTGTCGGCAAAAGTGACTCGAAGGTCAAGGAACGTTGTTACCACGCTCTTGTAAGGCCTCATTTAGAATACGCATGCAGCGTGTGGGATTCGAGTGAAAAATACCTCATTCGAAAAATTGAGATGGTTCAACGCCGGGCAACCGTTTCGTCAAAAGCTCTTATGATAAAACCCTTGAGGACTTTCCGCCTACCAGGGAGCCTACGAGTCGTGGAAAAGCCGCTCAAGCAAAAGTGTGTCGGCGCTCAAGGGATGTACTTTGAAGACACTTGAGGCAACCTACCAATATCTGATATAAATCTATTTTTCCGAAAATTTACTCCTTACGAACCAAGAATAACCCCTTCTTCATCCCATAGTGCCTTGCCTTCACCATAGCTATTTCAAAGTCTGTTCCCATCCGCCCGCTTCCGCGATTAGTCGCCATCCTCTCTTCCATCATGGCCCTCAACGCATTCCGGTCTTCGTCTCAATATTTCTTCCTCCCCCTTCCCGTGCATCCTTCGGGCCTGGACCACAGTAACTTCCTTTCGCCACAAAACTACGACTGCAAACTAAATCTTCGCCCTCTCTTTCCTCTCCATTCTCCGCCACACCCATATTTCAAAACCTTCCAAACCAATGTTCGACCCCAGAGATCAGGTTTCGGATCCATACAGCTTTACACTCCACAGCCAATTTTTTCCTCTCATTTTAACTCAGTGTACCTATAATTAATTTCCTTTATGCCTGCGCCTCTTAGGTAATCACAATTCCTTTCCTAATTTTCAGACTGCTGCACGAAATTCTGCCCAAAAGCGTGAATTGCAGCACCGTTTCTTGTTTCTGCACAATAGGGCAACGCAACCGTAAATTCAGAAAACGAGGCGCTGCCTTCTCGTGAGGAGCGTCTCCAATCCAACAACAAACAGCAAGGGGGCCATCAAGCCCCGCCCCGGAGGAAACAGGAAAACAAGGGAATGTTCCCGGTCTCTTGGAGTGGGGATGGGTTGTCGAGGCGACTGGTTCTTCGGTGACCGCGTCCATCGCCGGGGACATGGGCCGGGGTTTCTCGTTCTCACGCCGCGCCTCCAACAGCGGCAGCGGGGGAGGCGGCCGATTTGTGGGGGGGAGGGGGGGGGAAGGGGGAGAACGGAGTGGGTGTGCCTCGGCGTCAGACGGAGCGCGTGGTGCAATGAATTAAATACACTCACAGCCCAGTTGAGCCCGGAGGAGAGGGGGACTAAAAAAATGGAAAAATAATAAGATAAAAAATGTTCCGTCCCGAAGTCATTTCCGTAGTTTTTTCCTTCCCGTTCGAGTGCCTGGGGAGTTGAGGTTGGGCAAAGGAAGGATCCGAAGCGGAGGGAGCTTTTCCGTGGAGCGTCTCGGCCCTCGGCCCCGATGGGAGCAGGGTTGCTTGCCATAACATCAAGTACTGACTGCGTTTTCATAAAAAGCAACGCATAATATTGGAATCCCGAGGGATGGAATTCATATATTGTGTTCAGGGAGGGAGTTCCTCCACTGATACAAAGGAAGGAAGGAAGAGGCAGGACATACATTATGAACAAGAGGATTCAGATCGACGGCAGTTCAATTAAATATGTGGGGGTAGTTCTAAAACTATGCCTTTCGTGGGGAGCAATATGCGGATCCGCTTTAAAGAAACTGGGCTTCATTAAACGGGTGGCGGGGGAAATGTAATGAACAAATTAAAGAGAGGTGTTATTTTGCTTTAGTTACAACTTATTTGGAATATGGCGCAAGTATTTGGGATCCTTGGGAGAAAATTTGGCAAAAAGAATTAGATAAAGTCCAGAGAAAATCCGCTAGATTCGTTAAAAATTGTTATGATCAGAAAACAAGTGTGACAGGTCTCTTAGGGGATTAAGGCTGGGAACCACTTGAAGTGCGGAGAGAACAAGCGAGGCTTAGACTTTTAGAAAGGTTCAGAACAAACGACTTTAACTATGACACTGAAGGAATTCTAATGGCCCCACACTACTTAGGTAGATCAGACCACAAAGATAAAATAAGGGAGATAGATTCCAGTACCGATTGATGCAAATACTCATTCTTTCCCCGAACAATCAGGAATCATAAAAGTAAGAAACCAAAGTCACTTTAGAAATATTAAAAACATGCAATTTACAAGTCAGGACAACATCAAACGTTGCATAGACATTGGGTATGTTTGTAGTTGCATGAGCATGATAGTAGAAGTATTTTTCATGCCTGAAAGTTGAAAAGGTTTTTAACATGAATACATACGCCTCTGCGGGTGTAGATTGGCAAGAATTTGTGGATTTTGCATGGGGTTTTATTATCTTTTACGGGTGTTTACTTAACACCACCCGCCACTCACCCGCATGGTGGCTTGAGGGGTACTATGTAAATGTAAATATTTTCGTATGCATTCACTGGAAACATGCGCCTGGACTCGCAGAGTAAGAGCAAAGGAAGAGAGAGATTGAAAAGCGATACAAGCTAGTGACTAAAGCGGTCTCGATATAAAGCGGATTATTCACTGTGATAGAAAATATAAATTTTACAAAGTCTCGAAAAACCATTATATTACGGCGCTATTTTAAATTGAAAAAATAGTAATGTTTCAGTGTCATGAAATATTAATGATGAAGCAGTTTACATGAAGGCAGATAGGAGTAGCGGAGTAGGTTAGAGTGGCGTGCGCCTTCGGAGAGGTTTGTTCCATCGGTGGGAGGGTGCGCTAGTCCTCTGCTGCTGCTTCTGCCGCGGAGTCATTCACTCGACGCACCCCGCTCTTGAGTTATTCTTCAGAGCCCAAATCTCCAAAAGTGATCTCTCAATATGGGATCGTTATAAGAAGACCACGAAGAAATTACTTGCGCAAGCTATCGGCACACCTGCGATTGCGATGGGTTTTCAATGACGCCTCTGCAAGGGTTTTAGTCCATTCATTTTGCCATTTTCATCTTCAGCTCTTGAATCACTTTCAATTGGTCGAGAGATTAATCGCTTGCTCGACATAAAAGCTTTATTCTACGATTCTCGTCAAGGTGATATATTTGATAATCTTTCCTATCGACATCGGTCGAGCCCTCGGACAAGGGATGAGACCTTCGAAAATATTTCCCTCTGGAGACACCGGGGCCAGAGGGGTCGATTCCCAAGGGGGGGGGGCGAGGACCCCGTGGTCGGGCGTCGCCTAGTTGTGTGCCGAAGGGCCTCTGTCCGCCCCTCGCACGAGGGGAGAAGGGCTCCTGTGTTGCGGTGGGGAAAATTCGCGGAAAGTGGATGGTAGGAGAGAAGTTTCTGGTTCTTTTTGCACGGTGAGACGTCAGCCATTTGCAAATCCGACAGTTTAATTTCAAACACTGATGTCGAAACAACAATACGAGCAAAAACGACGTAAAACGTTGAAACGCGCCTTGTACGAAGAAATATAGCGAGCAATATTTTCTGATTTATTACACAACGATAAACCGTTTCCACGAAATAGGGCCTCACACTACTGATCCTATGCTGGCTCTTACGAACACTCTTTCGACTCTGTTGCGAGGGATATCTAAAGTGCAATGGAAGAGACTAGTACGTTAGACAAGGATAAATTATTCTCTACATTGGCCCTAATATTTGACTTAAAATACCTTGCTAACTTCTAAATCTGCTAATCAAACTGCTTTCCTGATCTTGAAAGCCGTAAACTTCCACCCTACCCACCCGCTCCTACTCATTCGGTCTTCAATACCAGGAAGAGCGGGGGTATGACTAGCGCAGATAAGGGGGCCGCCCTGACGCACACGGGTGGCGGGGGAGGTCCCGTGCAGAATGGCACCGGGATGGCGCACGGCGGAGGGCAAGGGTCGGCCCGAAAATCACACTTAAACGGACGCACTGCCGCGGTCACCAGGATTCGCCGGGTTACGCTTGCCGTGACCGCGTCCTGTACGATTTACGAGGGTCATCCGGAAAGTAGTACCCGTTCGTGAAATAAAGACACAAAAGTAAATATTAACAAACATAAAAAATTTTATTTGAAAGAGGATACTTTAAACTACTTCTCAACATAATCTCCAAGCAAATTAAGGCATTTGTCATAACGTGTGACAAGTTTCTGTATTCCTGCTGCATAGTCCTTCGCCGCCAGCTCATTGAGATACGCGAGGGACCCATCTTGCACAAATTTTTGCATAATGCAGATGGTGTTTAACAATTTCATGAACAATTGTTCGAGAAACATTGGGAAAATGCTCACAGATGTCATCAATTGTGACGCGCCGATCGTTCCTCACGAATTCGTCAACTGAGCTCACCAGTTGGTCTGTAATGACAGACGGTCTGCCCGAACGCTCATCGTCGTGTGTGTTCCCCCTCCCCATGTTGAAGTTGCGACACCACCGCCGAACAGACGACTCGTCCATTACATTGTCTCCATACACCTCCTTTAATTGGCGATGAATATCACATGGGCGAACGTTTCTTGCATTGAGGAATTAAATCACTGCCCTCACTTCACAACTGGCGGCGTTCTCAATTTTTTTAAACATTGTAAACAATCACAGAAACAACACAGGCAATGCTAGCGTCACGCAACTTGGCTCAGAGAAGGCAGACAAGCCACTGAAGCTATCTGACCTCGTCCAGCGGCTACTCGCGTCGTCAGCACTTCATGCGGCACGAACGGGTACTACTTTCCGGATGACCCTCGTAGTTACGCTCGCCGTGACTGCGTGCAAGACGATCCGAAGGCCCCCGACAGACGACTAGGATACGCTTGCCGTGACCGCGTCTGCCGACTCTTCCCAGCGCCCACCGCCGCCCGCTCGTGCATCCAAGCGTACCGGTCTCTCGCTCTCTCTCTCTCGCGCTACAAGTGAGTACGATGGCAATGCCAATCCATGGGAACTGAGGGTCAATAAATGTCTCTTTCGCCACTGATCCACTGGTATGATTTCAAAGCTCCCCAGGCCGTCTCGGCCCCTACGACAGGTTCAAGCACAATTGTGACAAGACCGGTTACACGTATTCCCAAGCTTTTAAAGTGGTGAATTAAAACGATTTCATTTGTTCCTAAATCAGCAAAACATATCAGTTATTTTGCTAATTCCTTTCAGTTTTCGCTAATTCTAAACATTTGTGTACCTATTTAGGTATTTAGGCGTAAAATAAGAGATGGTTCGAGGTGTATGACTGAAATGCATCGAGATAAATTTAAAAAGGCTCCTGCACAACAAATATTTGGTCACTGCGTAATTATACTGCAGTTGGAAACTTAATGGGAATGTGGGACTGCAATGGCAATCACAGCTGGATGTTACGTTTCATTGCAACTCCAAGTATATCTAACGAGGACTTTTGTAATCCCTTTGAGGATGCACTGCAAATGTACTTTCTCTATTTTGCAGAAACATGAGTCGGCAGCAAAGTGCGTGTACCAAAGAAGAAAAAATAAATTAAAACACCATATAAGTATATTAGAACAGTGTTCAAAGTTTAGCACTCGGATATTCATCGCCAATTCGGGGATCATTTTACTGAAGCCTCTCATTCATTCGCTCTTCTAGTCAACTTCATCTTCCCTAGTTCTCACTCTGCTTACTCCCGCATCAAATCGGAACACTCTCCCTTAAAACCACCCTTCCCTCCAGCCGGCTTGCCCTTTTCTTTGTCCGCCAATGCGAAAAACAATAAACAGCCATACCGTTTCCAACGTGTGCCCCAGGTCCTTGGATGTCGACAATTTCCAGCATCATTCTCTCTCGAGATCTTCACAACATCTCCTCGTTTCTTAGTCTAAACGAACAGAAGATCAATTTCTTCACTAAATCCACTCAGAATGATAAAAATACTGGCGTGAAACTGACGTACGTTTCGATGAAGCCAGCAGGTGCCTTCTTTTGATCAGCGGAATTAAGATCCCCGAAAGTCAATCGCCTCTTTCCTCAGTTTACTCGTTCCATCTACACAATTCTTATTAATTGAGCCAATACCGTTTCAAAATCCACGATGACCATTAGCACAAGAACATCATTGTGCTCAATATTCCTTCCGACTGGCGACCTCAATTTGCAGTGGCCTCACGCGTGCAGCAGCACGGATGATACCCTGGGATACTCTTCCGAAACCAAAACACATCTTCCCCCAAGGACGACGACTCTCTTCTCACTCTTCGTCGATCACCCAAAGCACTGCTCTTACCGCATGTGGAAGCCCTGAGCCGCATGCAATTCCCATTCCACTATTCGGAATGGGGATCGACATTAATTCATTGCACTCGCTCTTGTTTAATTTTGAGCTATGTTTGATCAATAAGGGGAAGGAAATTTATGGCGCGAGATCAGAATAGCACGGAAAAAACAGTTCTGCACATGAACCGCAAACGCCACCAAATCATAGTTATGTAAGATGGGAAATTTGATGGCAAATGCTTTTCCATAACATACGATAGGTTTCGTAAACTTACTTCTCCCCACATAATGTTATAATATGCATCAAAATGATGGCATTATGTTGTTCTACCAAGACTAGCCAAATTTGTGTCAACTTACCTGAGAGCGGTTTATGGATAGCCGTCTTCAGAATGATTCAGCGTTCAAGGGTCACGAACTACGAGTTTGCGGAATGAAACGAAGAAACATCAACAAAACGGGAAATAGAAGCCATTTTGTAAAATGTGAAACTCACGGGCGCCTCAAGTGGAAGGCACGCAGTCCGGCGAGGTGGAAGCCGTGGACAATTGGAGATGTGGCAACGTGGCATATCACCATCCTCCAGTAATCTACGACTGGGAAAATTTAAAGGTCCAAGGGAGGGAGGAGAAATATGATATCCTTGAGGGGGGTGTGTGTATCGAAAGGGTTCGATATGCAACGGCCGGGTATTACTGGAGAGCGGAAGGGAATGGGGGTGGAGTGGGGTGGAACGGAGGAAAAAGGGTTCGGGGTGTGGAGAGAGAGCGGGGGGGGGTGGGGTGGGCTGGGGGTCGCGCGGGGGCGTGGAAGGGCGAGGGGGTGTAAATCATCCCCAGACCATAAGAGGGGGGGTGGAGGGCGTTGTGCGGGTGGGAGAGCCGAACGAAGCCGGACTCAGATGCAGGGTTTCCTCCGTAGGTTGTTAGGGAGGAATTTTTTCCAGGTCATTTTATTTCCTTTTCCGAGCCGGGGTCATGGGAAAGCGGTCTCCCCGTCGTCCCTCGAGACGCGGCCGCAGAGCAGTCGCTGGGGGTGCGAGACGTAATTCAACCATTTTCCATCCGAGGAATCCACCACTATTATTATGCGCGCGGGGAGCAGGGATTGGAAGGCGTGGGAGAGAGATAGTGGGGTGATTGGGGGCGGGGCGGGGGAGGAAGGGGGGGGAGGGATGCGCTCGCCCGCCCCCCTGAAACGGAGCGGGAGGAGAGGGGGGGGGGTGTGGAGCAACAATAACAATGCAGCATCCCCGCTCTACTGATGAATAGCCGACGTTTCCCAAACGGCTAATATATTATCTGAAATGATGAATAGGGAATTGGGTGGACGCAACCGTGAACAATACCTGCTTCACGCGCTGAGGTGGGACGGATCGGTTATTAATTCTCCCCCCGCCCCCCATATGGAATGAAGGCGAAAGGGGAATCCTAATAAAAAATAAAACAATCCCCTCTTACACTGTCCGTAATTGCCTCGACATAATTTAAGAGGCCGCTTTCAAAATGGACCCATTTCTGAAGGAGAGATAAATTAAACGAACCCGCCGAGCGCCCTCTTCCGGGCTCCAAACCTCGCTTTGAGGAGGGCGACCGGGATGCCTCATCGCTGGAGTCCACGGCGAATCTCGCTGAATTCGCTCCTGTGGCATTCCTGACCTTCGCACAATCATTTCATCCCCACGTTGGGTCGGCTGTGATTCGATGAGCAGCTAATTGAGATCCGAAGGGTCGATTTAAGGAATCATCTTCTCTAGATCTCAACGTTTGGAAGTAAAAATTGAACTTCCCGGATGTCACTGACCACCAAGAAATTAGTCCAATGCCTGGTTACCTGTAACAATCTGCCAGCCCCCATCGCCCTGACTTAAAGCAGCAGATAAAGGTATCAATAGAGACAAATTCCTTTTTCAAACTAAGGTAAATAAATTCAACAGATTCAGGCTTGAGGTCGTGGAAGTTCATTATAATGAAATAAGGACAATAAGCACTTTTCCACAGTTTATTGCATTACTGCAGGAGGACCACAATGTTCTCCTAAATGAACAAATTTTTGTGAACCATTGACCCCTCCTCAAGATCCCTTTCACGATTAATAAACTCAAGAATCAAAATCCTACTGCCCCTCCTCTTTCATGACTACACCCTCCTACCTTCTCCTCTCTTCCCCCCCCCCTGTCAAGGTCTCTCACTGCCCAATACCACCGGTCATCATATTTTCCAAGAATTAAATAGTGCATTCCCCCCCCCCTTCCCCCCCTCGCAGCACGTGGCTCATCCCTTCCACTAAAACCAGCAGTGGGCTCTGCTTCCCAGAAAGTTACCTGTTTAGCCCATCTTCCCCCCCCCCACTATCTCCTACTAATAATTCCTTCCCTATGTCCTTAAGCCTTTAACCCCCTGCTATACAACAACCCGCTCCCGATACTCCAGCCCCTTGTCCACCACTTTGCGGTTTTTCCTGTCATTAACCCCCCATTTTTCGCTCTTTATAACCTCTCCGCCTCTCCTCCCCCCCTCCTCCTCTCCCCTACACGACTCTCCCTCCCCAACCACATCTTCTGTACATATAAATAAGGTCTCCTTACTATTTAGTTTGTCTTGTTCCTGATGATGACTCTGTGAGTTGAAACGCGTCGTACGTTAAATAAACTGTGGAAAAGTGCAAATTGTCCTTATTTCATTAAGGTAAATAAAACTACTATTTAATCTTGTAATAAACGATCCCCTCCCGGGACTACACCCTTGTCGTCGTGGAAGGGCTTGTGCGTTCCGATGACCCCTAGAGCAGTGCTGGCGGGAGTATTGATAATTACTCCTGGTAGGGTCACCCCTGTCAGATAGGTCGAAGGTTAGGAGCCAGACGAAAGGTAGTCCACGCAGCGTCTGTTCCTCAGTGAGGCGGCTGCAATGGCATCTGACCCTAGTGGGGCGGCCAGTCAGTGATGGTGTCACGTTAAAAACACTATTGAGGAAGGCAACGGGAAACCACCGAAATTATCATTCCCAAGATTAACATGGTGGACGATACAGAGATTTTGAGTCCTGGCAACTACGGGGCTCGGCCCAATCGGCCATGTATCGTGCCCGGCAGCGGGGGAGGCAAAATTGGGAAAAAATGATATTTTAGGTCTATGCGAGGTGGAATGAAAGGAGAGCGGGGATTTACTGGAGTGGTAATTTTAGAATAATATACAGCGGCGGGGACGAGAGCAAACGAGGGGGTTGACCTAGTATTAAATGAAGAGGTAGGGAGAAGTGTAGTCAACATAGAGCAGGTATCGGATAGATTACTACTAGTAGAGGTAAAAGCAGAACCGACGAACTTGGTTATTATTCAGGTATACATGCCACCGAGAAATCATAAGGAAGAAGAGGTCGATAGGATATACAATCAGTTAGAGGACATAATTGCGTGTGCTCCTGCAGGGAAACATTTGATAGTGATGGGGGATTGGAATGCGACGGTCGGCAAAGGAAGAGATGGTGACGAGGTCGGGGACTACGGTTTAGGCACGAGGAATGACCGCGGGGAGAAAGCAGTTGAGTTCTGCAGGAGACAGGGGTTAGTCATCACCAACACTTGGTTTAGACACCACAAAAGACGCAGGCATACATGGAAAATACCAGGCGACTCAGAAAGGTATCAGCTAGATTATATCCTGGTTAGACACAGGTTTAGGAATAGTGCGAAAAATTCGCACAGCTTCCCGAGAGCGGATGCGGACTCAGGCCACAATTTAGTTGTTATGAAATGTAGCGTACGTTTCAAAAAGATAAGGCAGGGGCGGCGGGTTAGAAAATGAAATGTAGAAGCATGAAATGGTTCGAAAAGGAAGGAATACAAACAGGCGGTAGAGGAAATCATGGAGGATGGTAATGATCCAAGTACTATCGAAGAAAAACGGGAAAGTATCAAGGAAGAGTTATCGAAAGCCGCAAAAGACACTATTGGAACAGTTACTGCGAAAAGGACCAGGAAACGATGGATCACGGATGAGTTGATTACAAAGAAGGATGAGCGGAGAAAATGGAATAATGTAAATGCAGAATTAGGCAAAATGAAGTACAAAGAATTGAACAAAAAATTGAGGCGGGCAACAAATAAAGCTAAAGAAGCATGGTGGAAGACGCAGTACGAGGATGTGGAAAGTCTGCAGAGGAGGGGTGAAATCGGTGCGCTGTACAGCAAAGTTAAATATTTTTCGGGAAGTAAGAAAGGAAGATCTATGTTAACAGTTAGAGATAAGGCGGGTAAGGCAATAGTTGACGCAGGAAAGATCCGAGAGAGATGGAAGGAATATATAGAAGAACTGTGTACTAAAGAGCTTAGACCAACAAAGTTAGACATTGAAAAGGAGCATGACGTAGAGGGAGATAACTTAGGTCCAGGCATACTCGACGATGCGATAGAAAGGGCATTACGGGAGATGAAACTAAATAAGGCCGTGGGGGTAGATAACATTCCCACGGAACTGTTGAAATGTTAAGGAAAATATGGGAGGAAGCGGCTTTATGGGCTGATTCGTAGTATTAATGAGGAAGGAATCTGGCCGGAAGACTTTGTGAGATCATTTTTAGTTCTTATTCCGAAAAAGATAAAGGCTACATCATGTGAGGACTACAGGACAATAAGTTTGATATCCCACGCAGCTAAGTTTGTTCCCAGAATCATTAAAAAAAGGATATAGAGTAGGGCAAATGATTACTTAGGGGATGATCAGCTTGGGTTTAGGAAGGGGAGAGGTACGCGTGATGCCATTGCAGTAATCGAGAGGAATATATAACACAACCAGGAGGTATTTGCCTCTTTCGTAGATTTCGAAAAAGCGTTTGATAGAGTGAATTGGGAAAAACTAATGAGTATATTGCACAAAATAGGATAGGAATAGATTGGAGGGAAAGGAGGCCAATCCGCAACCTGTACATGTCTCAGACTGCTCAGGTGCGAGTGGGGAACGGGTAGTCCGGTTGGGCAGTGTTAGGAAGAGGTGTAAGGCAGGGTTGCCCATTATCACCGTTGCTGTTCAACCTGTATGGAGAGGAAATGATTAAAGAGACATGGGAAGGACTGGAGATAGGAATGAAAGTGGGCGGGGAATTCGTAAAATCAGTTAGGTTTGCTGATGACCAAGCTTTAGTTTGTCAGTCAGCCAAGGGGTTGCAAGCATTGCTGGGTGAATTGGAAATTCAGTGCGACAGGTATGGGATGAGAATCAATATTAATAAAACAAAGGTTATGCGATTTTATAGAAAGAAAAAGGCTAAGCTAAGCATTAAAATAGGAGAGTAAAAACTAGAGCAGGTAAAACAGTTCACGTATCTCGGAAGTGTTTTGGACCAACACGGTCAAAGTAGTAGGGACGTAAGGAGAAGAATTGCGCCAGGCAAAGAGGCTTTCACAAGGAGGAGGGAGTTGATAACAGGGTCATTGAGTCATATTAGGAAAATACTCGTAAAAACTTTGATATGGAGCGTAGCTATGTACGGCGCGGAAACGTGGTCATTGAAGCGGGATGAGGATAGACGTAGATTGGAGGCTTTTGAAATGTTGGTGTGGAGAAAAATGGAGAAGGTGAAATGGACAGAGAAGAAAACATACGAGGAAGTACTTGGTATGGTGGGCGAAGAGAGGAGTTTTTTGGCAGCAATCCTATGGAGGCAGGAAAAGTGGCTGAGGGGGGTATTGGCCGGCAGCGGGATGTTGAAGACTGTAATTGAGGCGGAATGTTAGGCAAAAGAGGAAAGGAAGGAACAGGATAGGGATGTTGGACGGGATGAAGGGAGGAAGAAAGTATTTAGAGATGAAGAGGGATCCTGATGTAAAGTAGGATATTGTGTTTTTCTAGGCGTCACAAATTATTTAATCAGTAATTATGTCCATCCAAAAACCTACCTTAACCGGGAGATAAACTAATAAAAAATGAAAAATCACATCAAGTCCTGGTGAGATGATATCCGCACCCAGAATACATAATTACATTAATAAATGATAACTGTGTAATGGAGTAGTTTAGATAAAATTGTTCATATGAACTTATTTAGATAATTGTAACTTACTCTGGCTCTATGAACCAAAGATCACTGCCAAGCATAAGTCTAGAATAGCAATCTTTTATTTGTAATAAATGTAGTATCACGATAAGAAGTCGTTTTTCACCGTAATCGAGAGTCAATGCACGTATTTGGTGACACCAGAAGTAATGAAGAAAGAAACATTCACCGTGCACTATTTCCCCTTCCCCTCTTCAAGATTTCTGACCTCCATATTGACTGTTGAACATGTAACTTCAATAGAATTGCAGAGAATATGTAAAATATATTCAGATATCAGTAAAGCATATCAGTAAGCAAAATTTAGGGTATGCGCCAATAATTTATTTAATCGTTCGTGTTACCCCAAATCGGGAAATGGAAAATACAATTCTTCTGAGTGAGATGTGACTATTGTATTAATTTGTTGGACTGATGATAATTCGTGGAAAGCCCCCCAAAAAACGCTTACAGCATAAAATCGCAAGAAACTTAATATCCTTTCGCGATTAAAAAACATACCTACTCTTGTATAATAGACACAAGTTTGGGAACAGGATTTAAGCATAATGGATAATTTTATTCATGATATCTAGAAATCGGGGAAACGAAATACACAAGCAGATGCTTCAGTTTTAGATTTTAGGAAAGCCTTCAGGATTCGACGCGCCAACGAGATATTGCTATGTTAAATAACATATTATGGGATTTTGCGTGTGGGATTTTCTTATCTAATGGTAAAAAAAGAGTTTACGACGAAGGGTTAAGTTCATTAGAGGCCAATAGAATTCCATGAGTGTCGTAAGGGAGTGTTTTAGGGTCCATACCCTCCTTGGAATGGATTAACAACCTAAGTTCTCCCGTTTGCAACAGCGTCAAATTAATGGTAAAAGGAACGGTGATTTACAGAAAAATACGAGCATAAGGAAAATACGAGCAATTTAGACCAGATATCGGTATGGTGTAAGAAATAACATAGTAGACCTATTTCTAACGAACACATCGCG
The DNA here is from genome assembly GCF_022747635.1 of Hetaerina americana. Taxonomy (NCBI): domain Eukaryota; kingdom Metazoa; phylum Arthropoda; class Insecta; order Odonata; family Calopterygidae; genus Hetaerina; species Hetaerina americana. Next base: position 886,962 of record NW_027287063.1, read on the forward strand.
GAGTGTATCACATGACGAGGGCTTGAGTGACCTCAAATCCGTTAATGTCAACTTCGACGTCGAAATAAAAAAGAGCATCAAACCAATGCCAAAATTTATAATTATCATAAACCATAGAGAAACTTTTGCCAATCGATTAAACTTCTGTCCGAGTTCAAAACGCGCTTAAGTCTTGCCAACGTGGATGAAACTTGGACAAAATTTGTCAGTGTTATGCAAAGAGACATCTCAGACTTAATCCCTCCAATATGCGTCAATCAATTGAATACGAAAAAATGTATCGTGATGTATTTCGGCTACATATGCAGTATTGGTCAAGCCGCCGTAAGGACGGGATTCAACGCATGGCAGAAAATGCAAGGAAATGTATACTGTTGACATTGCTGACTATGTATGGTCAAAAAAGTTTAATATTTTTTCGCATGCAAATATATTTATTTTATATGCGAATAATGTAATAGGCGTGTTCCATTTATATCAATATTAAAGGATAAAACTATTATTATAGGCGATATATTCACATTAAATCCCGTTCCTGAAACACGCCATATTGTTTATTTGGAATCCTGTATTTGTTGACGCTGTCACGGGGGTGGTAGAATAAGTCCTGAGAGAAATGTAGAAAAAACCATTTTTTGGGCAAATTATTTTTATTTTTCAACATAATCTTTTATCAAATCTATACATTTGACCAAGCGTTTTTCCAATTTTTTCAAGCCGTCTAAAAAGTAGGATTTTGGAAACTCCTCAAAACAGGCATTTGTTTGATCGATTACCTCCTCGTTAGACGTAAACCTTCGTCCGCCAAGCCATTTCTTCAAGTCTGGAAATGAGAAATAGTCACTGGGGGCCAAATCTGGCGAATGCGGTCGATGTTGTAATAATTGGAACATTAATTCCATAACTCTGGCGTTCGCAACTGCTCAGGTGTGCACCCGTGCATTGTCTTGATGAAAGAGAATATTTTTATTTTTCAAATGAGGACACTTTTCCTTGATTCCTTTGCTCAACCGTTCCAATAATGACGCATAATACTCTCCTGTTATCGTTGTTCCCTTTTTCATGAAATCAATGAAGATGATCCTGCGAGCATCCTAAAAGACCGTGGCCATAGCCTTACCGGCCGACTTGACCGTCTTCGCCTTCCCCGGAGCCCGTTCGCCTTCAAAAACCCACTGTTTTGACTGTTGCTTTGTCTCTGGAGTGTAGAGGTGAATCCATGTTTTATCAACAGTTACATATCGACCCCGAAACTCATCAGAATTTCGACGGGAAACCGCCAAAACAACCTCAGAGTCGACCACACGATTGCGTTTATTCTCCGTTGTGAGTAAACGCGGCACCCATCTTGCCGAGATTTTTTTAACGCCCAATTTTTCGTGCAAAATTGAAGCTACTGTACCTTAAGATAGGCCTATGGCTTCTACTATTTCGCTTCTACACTTTGAGTCGTCGATCACTTAAAATCATATCGTGGATTTTGTCAATCATTTCGGGGGTAGACACTTCCACAGGGCGTCCGGATCTGCATTCATCTTTTCTGGATGTGCGACCGCGTTTAACCTCATCGATCTAATTATAAACAGTAGTAGTAGTAATAATTTTAGGGGGAGGCGACCGACAGCTGATTGAGGATTGCGCCATAGGGGATGGACAGGAAAGGATGAGGGGTGGAGAGAAACCCGGCGTCGGCATTAACCTACTCTTGTCGAAAGGCGCCAAGGGGTCCGCAGCTTAACGTCCCATCCGACGGACGGCGTGCTCACTCAAAGTGCCCTCCACAAAGCAACTCAAGTAGGGATCGAGATACCACTGAAAATTATTCAACACCACCAGGATTTTAACCCGGGCCCTCTGGGTGGGAAGCCAGTACGATAGTCACCGCACCATCTCGATCCCCACCAACACGATCACGCAAATCTACGTATAGTGTACAAACTACTACAAGATTCAAGCACTCGTTACCGCCTCGAACGGTACACAATCGCAAAAAATCGAACTAAAAAACACTTATTTACAACAGAGTATTTCAACTCTGAGACCAAAATTGAAATATTTAGATCCAAATTAACCAACGAAGCGAATGTGTAGACGGCGATGCACATTAACTCTTAGACGGGAAGCCACATAATGCACTTTTAATGCCTTTTTAATAATTTTTTTAAATATACTTTTTGTGCTTTATTTCCCTTGACATAAGTGAGCCCAAATCCAGAAGCAAAATTTCTACTTACTTACAATTTTTTTCTGGATTCATCTTGGTTCTTTTTAAGGCCTGTTTTTTTTTATTTGTCCTTTGCATTAATTCCGTCCATTTATCAAAACAACTTCACCAAATTCAGGAAAAGCTTGGAAGCGTGTTTCACCTCGGGGTTTTTTTATACGAAGGAAATTGAAAAGGTCACTTTTATTTCTAGTCATAAAGATTCTTTTACCTCCAACTAGAATCAGACTCATCTTTTGCTGCTCATTAAATCGTTAATTGGTTCCTTTTTGATTTTTTACACACTTTCATGCACTCGCTATGAACCCAGCAACTTCTTGAGGGCATCTTTTTGAATTATTTTTTATTATTTTACGCCTCAGTTCCATTTTTTCCTCCTCGTTTCGCTCCTCTCTCGCAGTTTAATCTCCTGTTGATTTCCCGGGAGACTTATTCACTCCGTGCATAACAGTCGCCCGCGTCCCTTTCTCCGCCCCCTACGCTGCCCTCCACCCCCGCCGCCGCCGCATACCCCCTGTCCTGCTCGCCCACTTCGCTACCACCCCTGCCTCCCTCGGTAGGGTCATCCCCACGTGGCTGCTCTTGCCGTCCGCCGCTCGAGAGACACAACTACGACTACCCTTCCTTTTCTCTCCCTCAACTTAAGAACTGTATTTTATTTCGCCATCTGAATCCTTGTTTTAGTTGTCAATTCCCTCCGGTCGATTGGGAATGACATATTTTCCGGCGACTCTGCCATGACCGGCACGCGACCTTAAAGGCGTCTTCGGGGGCCTCTCGCACGGCTGATTGGATATCTTCTTTGGGCGAAAGACGGGTTACTCTTAGGACTGCCTTAATCCAAGCGAACAAAAAGAAGTCTGCTGAGGCAACGTCAGGACTATAGGGGGGAAAGGGGCAGCGTTGGCACCTGGTGTTTGGCGAGGAACTCGCGGACTCGTAGCGCATCGTTGTGGCAAGGCCCGTTGTCGTGATGGAGTTGCCAGGTAGCGGAGATGTCTTTTCTCGTCCTGATGACCCTTTTTTGGAGACTTTCCAGCACATCCACGTGGTAGGCAGCGTTAAATGTCTGTCCTTGAGGAACAAACTCCTTATGGACCACTCATTTACTGTCGAAAAAGACGATTAGTGTTGTTTTCACTTTTGATTTGCCCATTCTTGAATTTTTGGGCTTGGGAGACTGGCCGGTGTGCCACTCAGAGCTTTGGCGTTTTGTTTCTGGGTCGTATTAAAAAACCCAGGTTCAATCACCTGTGATGAAGTTGCCCAAACAATAAGGTTCATTTTCAATACATTGCAAAAGTTCACTTGAAATTTACGCTCAGCTGGTCTTTCGTGACATGGGCGGCTGCAAAGGTTTACAGGAACTTACGTCCTGCCGCTTTCACAGCTTGGAGAGCACTGAGACCGGTTTAGCGGCAAATCTTAGCGCCTCCCCCCACCTACTCCAAGGGATTCGATCCCACTCCGAACAATAGGAGCGGCGCGGACAATTCCATTGCATTAATATTGAAACTACCCTGTGTCAGCCGCTGAAGTATGGTGCTGGAGGAGAATGCTGTAGATTAAATTGACAGACAAACTAAAAATCGAGGAAATATATGTGTAAAAGAGCAGAAGAGGATAGGATCATACGGAGAACTATAGGCATAGATGGATTGGACACACATTGAGTCACAATGAATTCAATCGGATTATAATAGAAAGAAAATTAGAAGGGAAGATTCTACGAGGAAGACCCAGAGATATGTACTTAGGACAAATTATGAAGGACGTAAAACAGAGAGAGTGGCAGGGATTGAGGGAATTGATATTGAGTAGAATGGATGGAGGAGTGCAGTAAAACCAATCCTATGATGAAATACTGATGATATTGGTGTTGCCATATATATATATATAATATATGTCGTAGAGTTTATAAAAAATTAAACGAAAAAACGTCGAAAGTGGTTTTTATTCGTTCCACTATTATTCTTTCAAATCATTTACCGTGTATACTGGTGAGGATTATGGGTCTATATTTCTCGGCTGTCTTTGGCGTCTTTCCCAGGCTTTGGCAACATGACTGTTGTGGGTAATAACCCATGGCCATCATGGCGTTGAATATTTTAGGGTGGCGGGGTGGCACGAGGGGGCGTTTTTAATTTGCCGGCTGGTGATCCCGACTTCCCCTAGGGCGATGTTCCTCCATGGCCTTGCGAGCACCAGGTCGTCTCAATCGATGCTTCCCCTTATGTCATCGTTTTGTGTACCTGTGGTTGTTATTGTGTCACTTGTAGGCTGCAAATATAATGGTAAGTTGGCTAGGTGGTCCTCTACCGTTTAGGCGTGGTTCTCTCGGAGCAAGTTGTCCTCCATTGGGTGATATATGTTGTTCATCACCCGACGCCCGGAATTCTTCTGCCTTCTCCGCAGGGAGGGCAATGGGTGCTCCGCCTGGGCTGATGAGGCTAATCGCGTCTCTCTGATTCTGGCCTGTGAGTACCTTGAACTTGTGCCAGAACTTGCCGCCATCCCTTTAGTCTAGGCCGCTGCCCGCATTCTCCCATACCGCCTCTTTGTGTTGGATAATGTTTCTCCGGATGATGGCATTAGTTCTGTTCCATTCTGTTTTAACGATTGATCCTTAGTTTTCACCCATTTTCTGTAGAGTTTCCTTTTCCCTTTGATGAGGGAAACTATGTATTGTGGCAGTGGTGGGCCTGTAGTGTCTATGACGTTGGTGGGGAAGTTCTTCCTTGTATCTCGATATGCCTCCCCAACGGTATGTACGGCTGCGTCGATTTCTTCAGTTTATGTTGGGGCTATAATGATTCCAGTCGTGTGGCCGACTTTTTCGTTGAAGGACCTCCAATCTACCTCAGAGTAATATGTTCTTGTGTAAGACTTCGGGTGGGTCCTGGTGGTAAGGAGAAAGGAATGTGATCTGATGTAAGCAGCCATCTACCGAGATGTCAACGAGAAAATGTAAGGAGTCGGGGGAAACCAATGCATGATCGGGAAAGGATGTGCCTCCGTCAACGAATGTCGCTGTTCGAATATCTAGTCGTATCATGTCGTGCTTTTGGATGAAGTGTTCGAGTTCTTGACCTTTGTTGTTATTGACATTGCCAGGGAATGACTGACTTCTGGCGTTTAGGTCGCCGAGTATGATGTAGGGTTGCCGTAGTGAAGTTATGTGTTTAAGGGCCTCGGTGGAGAGATTTTCTTGTGTCCTCTAGTATATGACTCCTACGTTGATCATTTTTCTGCATGTTGCTGTTTGTGCGAGGACCCCCTCATTTATTCCTCCATTGGCTCCGGGAGCTGCGGTCTCTTCGCAGGAATGTCGTCTCTGATGAGGTCTGTCACCCCCCAACTTTGGTAAGAGTCAGGGGATGCCGAATTCCTGAAAATTATATATGCTGAATTTTGAGTACGGGTACAGGTAAGTCTCCACCAGCCCCATGATGGAGACTCCCTTTGACCTGACGTGTCCTTTAATTAGCGGTATTTGTTTGCCTCACGGCACCCCGTATGCTAATAAATGACACCGTTGAATGCGTATCCATGACGGGTCACGGCTGCGTAGGAGACACTGGGGAAGACTCGATTTCTGGAATACAGTGTTGTCACTGAAACTGTCAGCGTCCCTGATGATTCTGCAGAGTCAGTTTTGGGATTTTGAATGACGCCACTGTTTTTGACAACAACAGAATATTGCCATCGCATCAGCACGGTTTCCGCGCAAGGTGATGCACAGTGGATCCTCTGGCACTTCCCACCACGGAAGCTGCGGAGGCAATAAACCAACGGCGGTGGATAGCGGCTCTGTTCTTAGACATAAAAAGGGCATTCGTTCATGTATGGCACAGCGGTCTCCTGTAAAAACTTTCAAAGATGCCAGGATGCTCACCAACCTTTATCACACTCATAAATACAGTTATCTCCGGTAGGGTTGCCAGGGTTAAAATTGGAGGCAAATACTCATCCCCATTTTTTCTTACAGCTGGAGTGCCTCAAGGTACCGTACTGTCACCGCCGCTCTTTGCCTTACTCTGCTGCTATCTGCTGGAACGTTCCAGTGACTACAGCACAATACGCTGATGACACGGCTATCTGAACGTCTGCACGGAGCCAGGACAGGGCGTGGCAAGTTTGCAGGCACAGGCAAAGGAGCTGGAGCAGTAGCTTCGGAGATGGAGATATCGGAAGGGGGTTTCCGTCGAGTGCGGCCTACTCCTTTAGTACAAGGCCTTTGTGCGCCCAGTTATGGAGTACGCCACGCTGGCGATCGTTCCCCGCAAGAATATCATCAACACATGGGCCGCCTTGGAAAGAAGGATCCTAAGACCATCTTTTGATGCCCATGTTTCCCAGCCCCGACATTTATGGCCTTTCTCATACCGAACCTCTTCTCCACAGATTATGCCGCCTGCCAGCATGCGCGGTAAACGGATTTGCCAACTACAACTACACCCTGCCAGAGGTTATCATGCAGTGGGCCAGCACAATATTGGGGAAACGCCCGAACCAGAAACTCCTCCCTCCAGCACGCACCATCCATGAACAACTCCAGATCCACTACCCCGCGGCAACTCTTCCACTGCATCGCATTGTCTTCACTCGGCCGATTCCGGCCACTCTACGCCCCAGCAAGGACTCAGTCCTCTCTTCCTCAACGTGAAAAAGAAGAGGAGATGCAAGATGACTCAAGGTGCCAGTGATATAGCAAGATAAGTGCAAAAGCTGTAGATGATGTATTTTTTTCAAAAATCACATTTAAATTTATTATTCATTTTATTATATTGTTGCATTTTTCAGTGAAACTTTATGCTTCCAGTGCAAGTGATCTAGTGCAGTTGCAAGAAATATGCAAAAACTCTAAAACATGACATTTCTCTAATTTATATCTTGTTATATTCTTCTGCATTTTCGGCGGTATTTGGGGGGGGTTTCTCGGGATTCCCCTCCGCTGAGGGCTTGGGTGTTTGTAATCGTGTCCATTGTCGTCACTTTTCATAGTCCCACGTAAAGGCTAAAAATTGCTGTTTTTGGACTAAGGCTAAAGTAAATAACTAACATAAATATCCGTGTTAAATGTGCATCAACATCGCCCGTCGTGGATTTGGTTCCTCTCAGCCTCTTCCGCCATCGGCATGACTTCCATCTTTTCCAGGGTCTTCCCGATTTAATTTTCCATTTAGGTTTCAAATGAATGTTATGCATTTTAAGTGTTTTCTCGTGCCTCTATTTGTTAGATTTTCTTGACTGGTCCATCTTTTAGTCGAAACTGCCATGGCATATAGAATATCATGCCAGAGCGGAATGAAATGATGTTGTTGTGGTCACGTGAATGAGGGACTATGGAATAAACAGGCAGACAGGATTCCCGAACGGTTAAGAGTGATTAATGATGACCAATCAACGAAGGATTGGTTAAACACCCGGTTCAAATGATCCTTCGCTAATTTACCAAGTTCGAATGCCAAAAACATTTATTTATCTCATAACTGTAACGCAACAGAAAATAAACAATTACGTTAGTCGGATTCATCGTTTCAAAGTTTAGAGAAAGAAGATACCTCATGAGGTGTTATATTTCAAGACCTCCCCGGCTCTCGGCTGTAACTGACAGCGCGGAGGTGTTCCCGAGATACCCAGTGCAACAGCGCCATCAAGATCGCCTTCAGCACACCAACTCGCAGCCAAAACCTATTCCTCCTCTCCATAACGTGCTACCCCCATCGCTTCCGCTTCCGTGAAGTCCCTACGTGACGTCAAAAGCGGTTTGTAACAGATTTTCTGAATCTCCGCTCCTGTCTTCTACTCACATTCTTCGCCTCTCGGCCGAATTTCCTCCGCTGGTTGCCTCTCATCACGGAGAGAGTTCTCCCAGCTACAGAGACACTAGATCCGACTTACTTCGTAACTAGTCGGTGGTTACGATCGTAACTCACTTCGGTGATTCGCAGGTCTGCAAACTAATCCTCGTGTGGTGCCAACGGCCCTATCTCTTTGACAAGAGATAAATTTGATTTCGGAATTGGATGGAGTTCAGCGGAGGGGGGCTGGATTTGTCAAACATTGTTATGACCAACGCAATAGCGTAACTACTGTGCTAGAAAATTTGGGCTGGGATTCCCTTACACAGCGGCGTTTAAAATATAGATTAAACTTATTAAAAACATTTAAAGATGGGTCCTTTTCCGATGACATCAAGAGCATAATACGAACCCCAACGTATTACGGGCGGAGGGATCACGAATGTAAGATTAGAGAGATTGGCTGCAAGACTGACAGGTTTAAATGGTCATTTTTTCCAAGAACAATAAGAGATCAGAATGCTTGTAATCGAAATCCCCCAGGAGCCGGCTCGAAATAATAAGTATTAGCCTACAAGGTAGCGACTGCGCATGGTTATACGATTATATTTATACATTTTTTTACAGGTTCCCCTCACCTTTCCCTATCTATTTGAAAAACCCTAACCCCCTCATCCCTTACCCTTTCCTCCTGGTGATGCACCCCATGCCACACACCTTTTTGGTGGCTTCCAGGGTATTGATGTAGATGTAGATACATTCAATTTTCCACGTTCGGTTAGTTTCTGACTTAAATAGCTTCCCATTTCATTCTCTATGAGGCCGTTTTACGAGGTAGTTTTATATACCTTTCTCGCAAACACTTGCGTGTCAATTGACATATTGGCTCTAATTTTTCGCGATGTTTAAGAGAAATAATTGAAATCTCAGTGCCCTTATCTTGCGGGACTCAGGATGCCGTCCAGAGTGATCACCATCCAGTAATATGCTAGCGCCGGGTTCGATCATCATGTATGCTAGCCATCACCAACGCACCAAAAATACAGAGAGACAAACTGGCCACCATTCAGCAAGTTCCAGCGTAGTCAGAATTCCGAATCCACAACCACCGTTAGATACCCCCGAAGATATAGATGTGGCCACCGAGCAGTTCACTTCTCCTACGCATTAGGAAATGCTACGGTGGTAACAGAAAACTTCTACGATAGCCTTGGAGCTTTCTTTGTCTCTTAGCCAGAAGGATAGTCCTCTGCACCAAAGAAAAGGCACACCGACATCTCTTCGAGTCACTAAACCCAGGGAGACTTCTAAGAGCAATGAGTTCAGTAGAAATATCAGGGTTCAAAGGCTTCCTCAGTTTTGAGGCCAGCCCCAAAACGAAACGGAAGGGTCTTCACGCCAGCGGTAGAACTCTGCATCCCCAACGCTCAGCTCCGCAACATTTCCCATCGCCGCAGGGATCTTCCTACTCTTTACGACATGAATCCCCCTTGGGTACCCTCCAACCGTGTAAAATACAACAGCGTCAGTACTATCTCCCTAATAAGGGAAATAGGGTCGGGAAGCTTGCGTCTCTCTGTTCGATGGTATGGGGAAAATCTTCGAGAAAATTGAACTACCCTGCACCACCTCCAGGAAGATATGACAATCATTTCCGAGTACCAGCCTAGGTTCCGAACCGGCCACTTTACGCATAGCATTTTGCGACAAATGCAATCACTACCATGATCAATTCGGATGGTTTTAGCGTTGCTTAATTCCTTGACTTCCAAAAGCCCATTGATATTGATGCACGAAGCTCTCGCTGACGACAAGGACCCAGTTCTCCTCCTCCGGTATCGTCCGTACCGTCACATGTTGGTTACCAAGAGAAAAGGAACGCCTGGGAATGGTCGTCAGCCACACCAGATCAACAGAATCCGCGGTGAAGGATGGAGTCTCACAAGGAACCATTATGGGCCCCCATCAATTCTACACCTTCATTGCCGACTTCCGGTTGAAACTAGGTCTTTTCCCGGACGCTGAAGTCACAATTCTGACTAGATCCGCGTCTTTTGCCGCAAATCTTCAGGTCGATCTAAAAACTGGCGTATTCGGGAATAATCCAACTGAACGTATTTAAAGCACATTCGGTCGCCCCATTTCATCCACGGGCCTTGCAGTGCACCAACTCCCTCTGAGGAGGAGACGTTAAACCATGCAACATGGGCTCAAAGCAGTAGCCGAATAAAGTTTCGTTAGGAGGGATTCGGCGTGTGATTCTATTGTAAGAGACAAATGCGTCGGTGAGTGTGTGTGTGTGTGTACGCTTATAGACCTCTTGTTAATGACGCGAAAGCGTTGGAACTGGCTTGGGTTCATTTGAATCAATGTGTTCATAGTTAAATGAATATGTATTTACACGACTCCATTGAAGATATTCGCATTTAGAAGGCCACAAAATTTGGAAATATTATATTCATAAAATATAACGGCTGTCATGAATACTGTTATGTTTGTCAGATTTGTTATCTTCTAATGCCAAAAAAGATGGAAAATGGGATTTTCCGTTAAAACTAGCATGAGAAAAATTAGTCGAATACTATTGTCCCTGTCTATATTGAATTTTTAGCTACAGATGGTCAAAAAATCAGTAGCAGAGCAACATTAAAATAGTTTTAATACGTGTTGCAAAATTTTAAAATTAAAATAGGTACCATTTGGAAAAACAATTTTTTAGTTGCGGAAAAGTTGAATCCTCTATACGGATTATTGTACAAGGGTGATGCAAATTCGTTGAGATATTCTTCCTCATTCAGGATTATTTGGCTAAAACCTAAAAGTCCTCCAAAGAAATATTTGGGCAAACCGGTCTGGGGTGTATTTCAGTGTGCCAAAATACAAATCACAAACCTGCTGACAATGGATTTAAACTGCGTGATCTAGATCTGCGTCAAGGATTTACTCAACATTGCTCACGCAACTCATAAATCTGCTCACGTAACATGGCAATACATAATGTATTACATCAAGACTGTACTCGCAACTTCTCTTTTCTTTTTTCCAAAAAGTAAAAATGAAAGCGGGCTAAATAATTATTACGATAGGACGGTTAGCCTGAGGCGGATTGTTGATGCGGGTCGATGATTGGCGGGAGGGGTTTGGTGCAGAGCCCAGCGCGGAAGGAGGGACAAGTGATGATTTTGCAGTTAAATTGATAGATGCTACAGGGTGGAATGCGCATGAGGGAGTACCGTGGGGTGGGTAAGAATCGATAATTGGAGAGGGGACGAAGCGAGGAACTGTACTGATGGGAGGCCTTTACATTTTGGTCCATTGAAGGGCACTACATCTAACCACAAATACACTGCACACGGGTGTGCGAGAGGATTTTGACAAAGGCTGGGTGGATTTATATATGTCCGATGAATTGGCCGGTCGTTTAAAAGGAGCCGAGGGACATTTTGGTAACATGTTTGCCGTCTTTTTTGATTATTCAAGATGGGGACGAAGTCTTTCAGAATACTCGCATACCTGAGAAACTGAATTCCAGGGAATGATGTGATGGAGAGGTCGTAGGAATAGAATACGGATGCTGGCCGGAATGAAGGGAGGAAGGAATAACGCAGAGAGGTAGAGGGACTTGATGTAAAGTAGGATGTTGGGTTGTAACAAAATATTTATTTGATAGTTGGGTCAATCCAAATTCTACTTTAACTCGTTTCCCCTTTATTACAGTCTTCAACATCCAACTGCCGATCAATACGCCCTTTTTCAATTTTTCCTTCCTCCTTAGGATTTCTCCCGACAAACCCCTCTCTTCGCCCACCATACCAAGTACTTCCTCATTTGTTTTTCTCAATTTAGCTGGGACTGTCGGTGGGGAGCGGGCAATTAGATTTATAGTGATTGTTGCCACATTGTCGGCATCTGAGTGGGAGACGACAGTCGTTCCTGGTGTGGCCAAAGCGCTGGCATTGGACGCATTGAGCGGGATCGACGGAGGGAATGAACTCTTGGATTTTAATATCGATACCGCAGTATGACTTGAGGTCAAGCAGATCGCTCTCCTCTAATGTGACTTTTAGATGGGTCAAGGAGGAGGCTTGGTGAAGGTCAGACTGCATTTTTACTATGCCTCTTAAGGTAAAGCCAGCTTCGTCCAGGTCTTTGGATACCTGTTCGGTGGAGGTGATGGGAGGTATGCCTTTTATTATGAAGGCTCGACGTCTTTCGGAGTGGATGGGATTGGTGAAATAGGAGAGGTGATTTGAATCTAGGAAGGATCTAATCTTACGGTGGTCAGATGGAGATTTCGGGTGAATATTTATATAGAAGTTATTGTAGGATATACGAGGTTGGTAATTGGTTAGACGGGTAAGCTGGAGAATGTACTTCTCATAGGATTGGGTTGCGGACAGGCGAATAGGCGGTAGGCTGTTGGTAGGACGAGATTCAAGCGGAAGGGTTGCGTCTGAAGGGATAGTGGGAGCAGGGGAACAGGAAAACTTATTTTTCTTAGAAACTGTTGTCCAGCCATCTTCAGCAGCAGCTCTCTGGGTCGCAGGCTCGGTTTCCAGCGGGTTATTGCTGGAGGGTGACGAGGTTCCGGAGGTAGGCAATGTGGGAGTGTTAACGGCCTGAGAATCAGAGGTGTCTTGGGCCGGTGCTTGATCGGCAGCTTCATTGGTTGCAGCTGCTCTTCCACAATCTGCTACGTGGTCCGGGGACGCGGGAGCTTGAAGGGTGATTTCCTTGCAGGGTACAGGAGCGGCAGCTCGGGGTTTAGTTTTCTTAGATGGGAGAGCTCTTTTGGGTTTGGGGTCTTCCTGTTGAAGACGCTTAGCAAGTCGGGTGACAATCTTCGGAGTCATGTCCATGGATGATGAAGGATGAGGATCGGGGTTACAGTCGTCATCGGAAGATGATGGTTTGGAGTTGACAGAGGAAGGGGAATTGTTGCAGGAGAACGAGGAAATTGATGACGGGGAATCAGGGTTTTCGGGGTCGTCAGAGTCGTTTTTCCCCATTACGGGGGTCAAGGTAAGGGCAGAATCAAGGTAAGTATTTAATCGAGGATTTAGGTAGGTAGAAGCGGACTTGAATAGGGCTGCGTGTTACCCTAATAAGTGGACCCTTCGGTTCCACCAGGCGTGCAGTGGAGGTGCAAGCCCTCTGCCTGGTTTTCCCGAACAAGACGACCAGTGTGTGTCAGCAGCCGTGCACCATCCGGTGGTGAGAAGAGGGAACTAGTTAGCCCTCCCCACTGGGCGTCACGACAACTGGATGGTTTATACCATATAAGCCGGAGCGTTGGTGTAGCTAAGATGATTTGGTCCAAAAAGGGACGTACACTGCGGGAGCGCTGGCTGCAGCTAAGGCGACTTGGTCCTGAAAAGGGCCGTCCACCTCACGGGATGTTCTGATTTTTGCAGTTCGCAGGAGTTGTTGCTAGGAGAGCAGAGTTGTCCAGTAGGTCGAGGTCCGTGAGCAGGAGAGTATACGACAGCACAACGGCGAGGTCGAGCGCTGCTCGATTCTGGTACCGATATTATTCCGGCAAGCAAGAATCGGCGTCGTTAATTAGAGTTGTCCAAGAGGTCTAGGTCAGTATTCAGGGGAGTGGTCTCGGCGGGAGTGCGGAGTCTCGAAAGAAACTCAGTCTCGAGACGAGTTTGGAGTCACAGGAGAGCTGGCTGCTACTGAGATGACTTGGTCCTTAAAAGGGCCGTCAACTTCAGGAAATAAAATTGTTCTTGCAGTCCACGGGTGTAAGTACGAGGAGAGAGGAGTAGTCCAGGAGGTCCGGGTCGGTGTGCAGGAGAGTATGGAATAAGCAAACAGGCGAGGTCAGGAGTTGTCCGATACTGGTTCCGAAGTTCTTCCGATTACCAGGAATCAGCGCCGTGAAAGAATAGTCCAAGAGGTCCAGGTCCGTGAGCAGGAGAGTTGTATCAGCAGGAGAGCAGTATCCCAGTAGAGTCTCCTTCAGTTAATGGAGTATCCCAGTATCCTCAGTCTTCAGTGAATTCAGTCCGATTTCCCGATTTCCGATTTGTCATTCAGTCTTCAGTGACTAATCTTCACTGAGCGCTGCTGCATCTCCGCGTACGCCTTTTTTAAAAGCCTTCCACCCGCGTCGCCGGCGCTCAAAAATTGGATCTCGGGCGGGGGTCGCCGCGAAGGGCAGAGCCACTCGGTCCACTCCCGTTCCCCTTTGCTGCCTGCATCTCACTCATCCCCAAGGGGGCGGGGGAGGAGGGCGATTTTTTAATCCGTTGGGGCAGGCAGCCTTCGGAGGAAGGGGTGTGCGAGGGGAGGGAATGCTGGCGGGAGAGGAGGAGTCGAGGTCACAGGAGTAATGACCGGGATGAAAAGTGGAAAGGGAGCGGAGGAGGACCGCGTGGGGGGGTTGGCAGCGGGAGGGAGGGTAGGGGGTTATTACGGCGGGGGGAGGAGGCGAGGGGTCGGGGGGACATGCTGGCAGGGGGGTTGGAGGAGCGGAAAGAAGAAGAGAGCGACCTCTCTCTGGCGCTGTTGTTGTTGTTTGGAGAGTCAAGAGGGGGGTTGGGGAGGGGTGGAACGGCTCGAGGGTTGTGGGGAGTGGGGGTGGAGGGGATGGGGAGAGGGTTGAGCCCCCCACCCGAGTGGTGCGTACGAGGAATGGGGTTCGGGGCGGGCGGGGTTGATGGCTCGCCGAGAGTATAAACGTAAGACTGCGAGTAAGACGGGGAGCAGCCAGCGACGGAAGGACGGGGGGGGGAGGAGGGTACGGGGGGTGGGGAAAGGGTGGTTGGGGGAGGAGGGCAGTGAGATACACTTTTCCTCGCTCTCGGGAGTGGACGAGGCCATCCATCCGTTCATGGCTGCCAACGCGGCCGCCGACTTTGTTTCGGGAGCTTTCTTGGCCTTCGTGGCGGGGGAGGTCCGTGGAAATATACGCAAAGGAGAAAGAAACAAAGTGACTCGGAGGAACGAGTCATCGGGCCTCGGCTGTGTGCATAAACTAAATATTAGTGCCATGAAGAAATACGTTTCACACTTTCGTGTTTAGTTGTGTGGAAGACGATCGTGACGAAGGAGCGGAGTTATCATCTTTCATTCGGGTTCGCTTGGGAAAAGCACTGATTTCGTTTCATTCGGGATGGAAAAGTACATCCAATCACACCACCGTATTATTGCGTTGGTATTCGTTAGATCTTGGTAGGGTAATATTTGCCGTACACGATGAAAGTGTTTCGGATGCATCGGAAAAGAAAGCCACCGAGGATTCTGATTCTGAGCACGGAACCAAAATGCTACAGCACGCAAGTTAGAAAATCGCTAAGACGTCAAAGGCCAAGATAAAAAATGTCAGGGATGATATCTCCAGCGATAATAGGAATGAGACACTTATAAATTATGAGATAAATCGGGCGAATACCAAGGAAGAAATTTATGAAGCATTAGGCGAATTCAATGAAAAACATTAGCCGAAAAAATACATGCAATATCAACTAACTTACATATACACATGCACCTACAAATATAGTAAAAATCCATCCCATAACATCGACATCGACATAAACACCCCGCGATACATCACAAAGGTGTGTGGCAGGTGGTGCAAGCCCCGGTGCGGAGGATAAATGATGAGTGAGGATATGGGAGAGGAAGGAAAAACGGAAACCATTCGCTGAAAAACTATCAAATGACGTGCAAACTTGTAAATATGCTGCAGGAAGACCCGATTCAAAACAGGGGTTACTTCACCTAAGCAACGAGCACTTGTTATTCGAAAAAAGGGGATAAAGATGCACCTGGACCATTTAAACGACAGGCCTCAACCATTAGAAGACTGGCAGTGGAGAGTTGAAAATAAAGAGTGGGAAATTCCGCTATCACGTGGACGTGCATCTCGTGGTCCCCGCCCCCGGAGGCACAGGTGAGGAATGCGAATGCAAGCACAGCAGGGTATGCATATTGTAACGAGCACTACGTTATGTAAATGGCAGTCCCATGCGGTCGCACGGAAAGGGTTTTGACAACATTCGTCGAATGTCATAGAGAGGTTCGGGGGAATAAGTTAATTCACTCAAATACGACAAAAGGCCAACGAAAGAATAACCAGCACTTTGTCAATGGCCAACGCACAGTATTCCTTATTTTAAAGCATTTTCAACAATGTC
The DNA here is from genome assembly GCF_022747635.1 of Hetaerina americana. NCBI lineage: Eukaryota > Metazoa > Arthropoda > Insecta > Odonata > Calopterygidae > Hetaerina > Hetaerina americana. The sequence continues at coordinate 903,137 of NW_027287063.1, forward strand.
TTACCGCTTGTCTCAGATAAATTACCATATTTTTCCTGCCAATCGATGACATTGAAATTTCAAATAGTGAATTAGAAATTTTGCTGAAAAATATTAATCCTAACAAATATTACGGGCTCGATCAAATAGCAGCTCATATGTTCTCGGAACTGGCGTCGGAAATACGTTCCTAACCGGAGTAGTGACCTATCCACACTTTTGAATTAGATTGTCCATATGTAAGACTCAATATCGGATTGATTCAAAGGAAAAGTGGGCAAATAGTCAAATGCGCAGTTCTGAAATGTAGGAACGAAGGAAGTGGGGAAGAGGAGGACTTAATGATGAAATAGGTTCAGTACTGACTACGGTCAATCAAGTTAAATATCTTGGGTTAGTTCTAACCCCATGCCTTTCATGGGGAGCGCATATCAGGACATTATGCGGATCCGATCCAAATACACTCGGCTACATTAAACGGTAAGAAAAATAAAAAATATTTGGAACATGGAAAAAGTATTTGGGATCCATGGGAGAAAATTTGGCAAAAAGAATCACATAAAGTCCCGAGAAAATTCACCATAGTAGTAAAAACTTCTAGCGATAAGAAGACGAGTGTGACTAACCTCTTGAGGGGAATTATGCTGGGAGCCACTTGAGATGCGAAGAGAACAAGCGAGACTTATGAATTTTAGAAAGGTTCAGAACAAACGAGTTTTAAAATGACACTAAAGAATGGCCCCGCACTACTCAGGTAGATCAGACCACAAAGATAATATAAGGGAGATAGATTCCAGGACAGATAGATAAAAATACTCGTTCTTTCTCCGGAAAATCAGGAATCCTAATAGTAAGAAACCAAAGTCACTATGGAAATATTAAAGACATTTAATTTACAAGTGAGGGCAAGATTAAAAGTTGCGTACACATTCGGTATATTCGTAGATGCATGTGTGTGTAAGTTTATAGTATATGTACATACATGCGCGTAAGATGTAAAGGTTTTTGCATGAATCTATACGAATTTTGCATAGCAGTTGGCATGAATTTGTTGGTGTTGCATGCGGTTTTATTCTCTTTTACGGGTGGTGACATAACCACCCCCGCCACACGCCCTAGCGGGGTACTATGTGGATGTAGAAATGCATGCTCAAATCTGCATGCATGGTGCCCTAATAGCATCCCTCGCCACTTGCCGTGTCGCCGGCTGGCGCGTTATTAGGCAGATCGATCGGAAGTCTCACAGAATCCTTCGCTCCCTTCCTTCTCTCGGAGCCAATCGCGGATGTCTGTCTGCCTGCAATCTCAACGCCTCACCCCAAACCCATTCCTCGGCCAAATTAGCAGAAGGGTGCATAATGGAGGCTGCACATTTATTGTGCACACATGCACCGCATGTCCTTCCAAAGGTGCATTTATTCGCGCCGTATCCCCCATGCGAGGAGACGACCATCGCCTTAATTATCTCAACAAGGCGTTAAGCCCAACGAACGCCGGCCCCGTCTCCGAGTAACGAGATGGAGTAACGACGCCGACCATCTAATTAGAAGAGCCAACGGCCTTTGTCTCTCGAGCAATATTCTACCATTGGCGCGATAAATGGTGCTCGCTGCGAAGGAAGTATAGAGACGCAGGCCGCGCACCACGAAGTCGAGGACTGCATTTGGAACCCAGAGAGGGAACCGTCGGATGGTAAAGGAGGCAGTGCAAAGATGGCAATGAAAATTATAAAGCAGCAGACATGATATTAATTGGCCCCAATGTAGTTTCAGCGGCTATTTGTCCTTCTCAGTTGTGAAAATTCGAACAATTAGGGTGCAATCGAAAATGACACCAGCGCTGGAAAAGGGGCATCGGCGGGACGCCTCGGGTGCGAAAGGCACATTCGCCAAGTAAAGTCATTTTGACAAAATTTGACCATTTCGGGTCGACCCGAAGGGAAGACATTTTCGTTAAAATTGCCAAAAGCCAGCCACCTCTTGAGCACCCGAAGGGTTCCGGCGATCCACCTTTCGAATGCTGGTGTTATTTTCAATTGAACGCTAATTGGTCGAATTTTCGTAAAATGGCCAAAATCCCCCCTTGGGCGGGATCCCCCCCCTTAGGCGGAGTGTGGAGCGACAACAGCACGCCTCTCTCCTTCAGAGATTCCCCCGAGCCAAGGGGAAGCAGCTTTCGGTGTGGTGCGGCTCTCCCAGAGATGAAGTCGAAAGATAATGGGATTGAAAACAGGAAAAAACACGAGATTGGATTTCCGTGTGCGGAAGGGGGGGGGAGGCAGAATGATGCCGGCGCCACCTGGAAAAGGGTTGTCACGTTCGAAAGCGCCACTCCAACCCTCAACCCACGGTTTTCGTCATACGCTTTAGGCCCCCCCCCCGGTGTTCTCCTTCCCTTCTCCCAGAGGACGCCTCCTCTCAGAGACAACCTCTCTCTCTCTCTCCACCCGGGAATGTATTCACGGAGACGTGAGCCATGAAATGGCCCCGGAGAAATGTCCCACGGTCTCCCTTTCTCGAGTTGCAGCATCTTCCCCCTCCCAGAGGCGGGGTAGGGTGCCACGTGACGGAGGTCAGGGGAGACCGTCGTCCAGCTGCGAATGGATGCGTGGGTGTCCGTGGGAGTGGGGGGGGGGGGTCCGGCGGCCAGGGCCTCGCACACAACGGAGTCCGCGGGGTTGATTCGCGACCCCCCGCTCGCCGCACCAATCGTTGCAAAACTGCTGTTTTCTAATTAAAATATTTCTCATTTGGTAATAATTTCGCACCCAAGTAATTTGTCTTTCTCGCGCACCAATTTCACCATTCCTCTGCAAACTTACCTTATCCTCGCAATGTGTCTTCCACCATGCTTCTTTTGCTTTATTTGCTGCCCTCCTGTATGTGGAGGAAATGATTAAAGAGGCATGGGATGAATTGGATGTAGGAATGAAAGTCGGCGCGGAATTCGTAAAATCAGTTATGTTTGCTGATGACCAAGCTATAGTTTGTCAGTGAACCAAGGGGTTGCAAGCATTGCTGAATTGGTAATTTTAGTGCGATTGATATGGGATGAGAATCAATATTAATAAAACAAAGGATAGGCGATGTTCCAGAAAGCAAAAGGCTAAGCTAAACATTATAATGGGAGGGCAAAAACTAGAGCAGGTAGAACAGGTTACGAATCTAGGAAGTGTTTTGGACCAACACGGTCAAAGTAGTGGGGACATAAGAAGAAGAATTGCGCTAGGCAAAGAGGCTTTCACATGGAGGGATCACAGGCAAGTTGAGTAAGGATGTTAAGAAAAGACTTGTAAAAACTTTTATATGTAGCGTAGATATGTATGGCGCGGAAACGTGGTCACTGAAGCAGGATGATAGACGTATGTAGATTGGAGGCTTTTGAAATGTGGGTCTGAAGAAGAATAGAGAAGGTTAAACGGATCTAAAGGAAAACAAACGAGGAAGTAGGTGAGTGTAGGGCATTGTTGGGAGAAATCCTATGGAGGCAGGAAAAATGGATGAAGGGCGTATTGATCGGAAATGGGATGTTGAAGACGGCAATAGAGGGGACAATGTTAGGCAAAGGAGGAAAGGTCAGGAATAGGACTGGGATGTTGGACGGGTTGAAGGGAGGAAGGAAGTACTCAGAGATGAAGAGGGACCTGATGTAAAGTAGGATTTTGGGTTGTGTTTTGTTGAGAAAAAAATATTTATATGGTAGCTGTGTCCATCCAAAACCTACCTTAACCGGTAGATAATTTTTTTTTAATTTCGCGGAACAGAATTCCTTGGTTTCGGCGTTAACGCAGACTCGGGGCCAATGAGAAGAGTTTCGTAGTTAAGTGAAGTTACACGCGTGAAAAAATTACCGTGGAGCTGGGCATCATCCAGTTCTCTTTGCGGAAGAGATACTATAGTTCTCGTTGGATTACTCCCCTCTTCTGTTCTTCTGTTTACTTCTGATCTTCAGCATGCTCCTCCAGCACCATGTTTAAAAGGCTTCTTGTCTCTACTGGTCCACCATTCTAATGCTCCTTGTCCTTGCTCCTCTGAGTGCCTTGCTCCTTATGAACGCTTTGACTTCATTGATTGCAACCTCAGATTCTTTGAAATTAGACGTCTCCTTGTTGCTCACGTTTTCTTCAGTGGCTCAGGTAGGTGAAAGATTCCATTTTCTCTAGTTTCAGTCCTGTAATTTTGATACAGCGGCCACTATAGAAGTAATGCGCATTTTCTGGGAAAAATAGATTTATTGATTGTACTAACACAAATGGTTAAAATTCTTCAAAATACTCTCCCCCCCCCCCCTGCATCAACAATACACTTGCGGAGACGTGTTTCCACACCTGAAAGGCACTCTGAAACTCCTCTTGAGAGGGAAGGTCTCTCAGGAACGTTATTATATGCTTTTGGTTATTTAAAAATACATACATAATGAGCATCGTTTTGTTGCGAAACTTGCTCATTCGTGCTTTCTTGGGACGGGGGGACGATTTTGTGTGCCACTCGCTGCTCTGCCTTTTCGGTTCTGGGCCGAACATCCAGGATTCGTCTCCGGCTACGATAGAGTTTTAAGCCCGGCTCATTCTAAATGAAAACCAGCAATTCTTGACTCAATTGACGGTCGGAACGCAAAACTTCGCTCACGCGATTCACGTTTTCGTCGGTTCTGGCCGTTGCTGGGCGTCCAGAACGGGCTTCGTCGGCGACCTGCTCCCGGCCCTCCTTTAACGCCTCGTGCCACCTCCCGGACTGTAACCTTGAAATGCTGTCGTTCTTGAAGGCCTCTCGAAGCATCATCTACATCTACATCATACCCCGCAAGCCGCCGCAAGGGCGTGTGGCGGGGGGTGTTAGGTCACCAACCGTAAAAAAGGAAAATACCACATGCAAAAAAAACAACACGGAAAATTACACCCACAGCAGCGCACACACTCATGCAAAAATCCCTTCATCCAATACTCATGCAAACACATATACCGCAAAACAACTAAAAAACTGCACCCCATGATGCAGCACGAAAGACATTCTACAACACGGAAGCCAGGACACAACAAGCAAGAAATTGAAACCACTACCACATGAAAATGCACCACGAAACACTCTACCCCCAAAGAGTCTCTAATTGGCAGGGAATGCGACCCAACGTTGCAGGTAGCAGGAATTTGCCCCCGCGGAGAGGGACGAGGGATTGAAAGGGAAACTTAAAAACAGATGAACAGAACATGAATGAGGTCATTCGGAAAGAATGGGTTATTATAGCAAAACACATAAGGTCAGTGGAAGAGCATGCATTTAAATACAACTAATTATTTTTTTTTTCGGAATCCGGAATGTCTCGATTGCATTCTTTCCAAGCTGCACGCAAAACTTGCTGGTGCACCGCTTTTCAAGCGAACGCTCCATCGCGCCTCGCAACAAAGTCAAAACACACTTCACGCGGAGGCCCGTCGGTTCGTTCAGACTTCTCAGAGCAAAATGGCGGCCTGCTTCGTTGGAAGGGCAGACCCCCCCCAACACATTTCCCGACCGGTTTTTACCGCGCTGTCAAGGATAGTCGCGTCGCAATAAAATCATCGATGATGTATATAGTATGTCTTCAGGTTCTCACCTCCACAAACACAAAGCTTTTAGTTTATTCTTTCTTTTTGATTCTAATTCATTTCATGCTCCCGAAGTACTCGGCCCATAATATTCAGAGTTCCCTCCAAGTTTTCTCGCGTTTCTGCAAATACTGCGATGCCAACTGCGGAACGGAGAATATTAATTTATTCGCCCATCACCTTGACTCCCGTGATGTCATATTCCTTTGATTATTTCATCGCCATTCTTCTGGACATTCGATGAATACCGCAGGATAGAGGCTGCATCCTTGTCTAACTCCTTTGCTAATTTGTTTTCTGTTCTCCATCCAATTTTCAATAGAATAGTTATTACCTGAATCTTGTGGAGATACTTCTGTCACTCTCAGCCACTTCGAGTATCTTGTTCCATTCGACGACGCAGAAGTCCACTAATGCAACATATAAGGGCTTGCTCACATATTTTTCATTTTCTCATCAATAGCCGCAAGCGGACCGAGTATTGTTCGGGAAATTGAGAAGGCCAACGCCGGGTAGCCCGTTTCCTTATAAATTGTTGCGATAAAACGAAAAGCGTCCCTGAAATGCAAATTAAGTTGGGGTGGGAATCACTAAAAGAAAGGTGATTCAATGCTAGGTGTAACTTACTAAATAAATTCAGATCCGCATGTTTCAGCACCGAGGTCTCGCGAATTATTCGCATTCCAACGTACGTTAGTCGCTTGGATCATGCATATAAAATTCGGGAAATAGATGCCAGAACTAGCAGACTCGAGGACTCCTCCTTCCCACGTACAATTCGGGATAGCAACTCTACAGTAATAGATAGCAAAAATTCCTCTTGCCACCCTCAGCGTCTAAAACATAATTAGTTGTATTTAAATGCATGCTCTTTCACTAACATCGTGTGGTTCAACATTCAGGTGCAATACTCGAGCGATGTCCAGCCTCCAATGGATTGTCATGTCGAAATATATATGTGAAGTAGGTGGCTTTACGTTTTAGATATTAATACAGACAATGAAAGAGATGACAATGTCATAGATTGAGTATATCGCACAAATTTGACTATCGTTTTTACCGACATTAATCGATACCGTCATCATGGAAATGATAACTGGGGGGTGTATATGGTACAAAAAAAGCTAAATAGAAGGTAATGATATTATAGATTGATAGATATCGAACATATTTGAAAAAAAACGTTTCAACCAGTATCGATAAGTTCACTTGGAAAAAACAAATGGAAACTATTGAAATATCAATATTATTGTGAATATCGTAGGATTACCCATGCCTAATAGGAAACATTTGTGATAATACGAGATGATGCAATATGAACACGCGTGATATTTGTTTGGATGATAGCCGTAATCTACGTATTGCTTGTTAGATCTGGTGTCCTAACACCCCCCGCCACACGCCCTTGCGGCGGCTTGCGGGGTATTAAGTAGATGTAGATGTAGATGTAGATGTGTGTTCTGTTGCCACAGTCCTTCCCGCATGACCGCATTAGAATGCCATCAAACAATGTAGTGCTCTTAACAATATTGCTTGTCTTGCTTTGTCTGTCTGTAAAGTTCCCCTTCCATCGCTCGTCCCTCTCCGTGGGGGAACCCTCCCGCTCCCTACATCTACATCTACATAATACCCAGAAACCGCCGCAAGGGCGTGTGGCCCTAAGAGCGTTGGGTCACATTCCCTACCGGTGTCCTTGGGGGAGGAGACCTTTGTACGTTGAATGCCCATGTGCTGGTGGAATATCGCCTTCTTACTTTCAAATTCTAGCTTGCACGTCATTGGATACATTGTATACGGCATCATAAGGTGCATTTGTTTGTTAGTTGATATTATATGTATTTGCATGCGTGTAAGTTGAAAGGATTTTTGCATGAATGTATACGCCGCAGTAGGTATAGATTTGCATGTAGATGTTGATATCGCCTGTGGTTTTGTTCCTTTTTACGGGTGGCGACCTAACACCCCCCGCCACACGCCCTTGCGGCGGCTTGCGGGGTGTAGATGTGTATGCGTTGCCTCTTTGCTCCACGGTCTTCTCTTGAGCAGTGTTTGGCTTCCTCGGCTTTGCAATAACCACACTCTCCTCGAAGGTCTCTCTAGAAGTTTTCCGCTTTCATAGCCTACTTTGATTATCCCAAAGAGAGTGTTCCTTCGCTTTGACCCCGACTGCCTTCATTATTTCTCCGTGACCCGGTGCCTCGTGGTTCTTCAGGTCTCTCACGGATCTTTTTGAAGTCGCCTCCCAACGAAACCCCAGGGGCCCCGTTCTCCGTCACCATTTCATCTTAAATTTTCACCTTTAAGTGTCTTTGGGCCCTTTGTAGAGTGCTTCAATATATTCCATCTTTCTCTTCCCACAAGTACGCTTCCAGGAGCGTCTCGGACGTCGAGGGACTTATTTTCATCTCTCCATCCGAATCGCCTCCTCACCTCTCTCCAAGCAGTTTCTACTTCTTTAGTGGTTCTCGCCCTTGACTTTCTCTCCCCAGGTTTCCATCCAAATCACAGGAAGCGAAATTCAGAAAACACTCCCTCATTCGCGACCACCGTTCTCTACATCTACATCTACATAATACCCCGCAAGCCGCCGCAAGGGCGTGTGGCGGGGGGTGTTAGGTCACCAACCGTAAAAACGAAAAATACCACATGCAAAAAACAACACAGAAAATTACACCCCAGCAGCGCACACACTCATGCAAAACTCCCTCCATCCAATACTCATGCAAACACATACACCGCAAAACAACAAAAAACTGCACCCCAGGATACAGCACGAAAGCCATCCTAAAACACGCAAGCCAGGACACAACAAGCAAGAATGTGAAACATCACTACCACATGAAAATGCACCACAAAACACTCAACCCCCCAAAGAGACAGTAAAAGGAAGGGAATTCGACCCAACGTTGCAGGTAGCAGGAATTTCCCCCCGCCGGGAGGGAAGAGGGACTGAAAGGGAAACTTAAAAACAGATGAACAGAACACGAATGATATCATGCGGAAAGAATGGGTTATTATAACAAAACACATAAGGTTAGTGGAGGAGCATGCATTTAAGTAGAACTAATTATTTTTTAGACACTGAGGGTGGCAAGTGGAATTTTTACTATCTATAATCCTACAGTTGCTATCCCGTATTGTCCGTGGGAAGAAGGAGTCCTTGAGTCGGCTAGTCCTGGCATCTATTTCCCGAATTTTATATGCATGATCCAAGCGACCAATGTATGTAGGAGTACGAATAATCTGCGAGACCTCGGTGCTGAAACATGCGGATCTGAATTTATTTAATAATTTCAGTCTTGCATTGAATCGTCTCTCTTCTAATGATTCCCACCCCAAATCCATGAGCATTTCGGTAACGCTTTGCGTTTTATCGTAGGAATTTTTTACAAAACGGGCTGCCCGGCGTTGAACCTTCTCAATTTCCCGAATGAGACCTTTTTCACTCGGGTCCCACACGCTGCATGCGTATTCTAAATGAGGCCTTACAAGAGCGTGGTAACAACGTTCCTTGACCTTTGAGTCACTTTTGCCGACAATGCGTCTAATGAATCCCAATTTTTTATTTGCTTGACCGCAGACTTTACGTATGTGAGTCCCCCAAGTTAAGTCTTTAGTGAATGTGACACCTAGGTATTTTACCGTATCAACTACTGCTAGGTCACCTCCAGCTAATTTGTAAGCAAATCCCGTTGATCTTTTAAAGAAATTTACCACTGAACATTTATTATAATTTAGAGTCAATCCCCAGTTAGAACACCATTTAGTAATGCAATCTAAATCCTGCGCTAGAATAAAACGATCCTCATCCCCAGATATCTCCCGATAGATCACCGTGTCATCCGCAAACATCCTAATGTTACTTTTCACTTCGCGGTTCAAATCGTTAACAAAAATCAAGAAAAGTAACGGCCCGATCACACTTCCCTGAGGTACCCCCGACGTGACTCGAACGCTGTCGGAACTAGCGCCATCAAGGACTACCCTCTGTTCCCGCTCTGAAAGAAAATCTTTAACCCAACTTATAGCGCCCTTGTTTATACCCGCGACCTTTAATTTATGAATGAGTTTACCATGTGGGACCTTATCAAATGCCTTTTGAAAATCTAAGAAGATGGCATCCACTTGCCTACCTCTCTCACCAGATACAAGTAAATCATGTGTAAATAATCCTAATTGGGTTTCGCAGGAGCGGGTTTTCCTGAATCCGTGTTGATTGTCACTTAAAAAGTTAATGTTGTCAAGGTGTCTCATTATTGAACTGACAATTATGTGCTCTAATATTTTACAACAGATAGAAGTGAGAGATATAGGTCTGTAATTACTGGGATCCTCCCTGTCACCACTTTTAAAAATAGGCGTTATTTGCGCGGTTTTCCAAATCTTAGGTACGTTGCACTCTGTGAGGGATTTGTTAAATATAAATTCAAGGTACGGGGCAATGTTTGGAGCTAAATGTTTTATCACCCTAGCTGGTATATTTTCGGGACCCGGGGATTTGTTGGGTTTAATCTCATTAAGTAATTTTAGAATTCCTTGTTGGTCCACTGTTATTTTTTCCATGGGTGGAGTATGTATTGTTTCTTGGAGATATGCGGTGGCAACATCATTCGAGAAAACGCTTTGGAAGAATGAATTTAAGATGTTAGCTTTAACCTCGCTGTCTGTATGAATTACATTGCTACAATCCCTTAAGCAAGCCACGGTTTGTTTACTCCCATTTACTTCCCTAACATATGACCAGAAAGCTTTGGGGTCAGTGTCCAAGTGCTCGCAAAGTACTTTGCGTTTAAATTCCAGTAAGGCGCTACGTAATTGTTTTTTGGTTTCAATTTTAGAGGATCTATATGTGTCCCATAATTGTGTATTCTCAGGAGATGATGTGTTCACGCCTGCCCTCTTTACCCTAGAGTGTAGCATTCTCTGCTTTCGAAGGGCTTTTCTAACGTCTTTATTGTACCACCTGGGGTCGCGATTTGCTTTAACGTATTTTATAGGTATGAAATCTACGATTCCTTTTTGCATGATATTGACAAATTCTGTCCAAGTTTCTTCCACGTTGGCATGACTTAAGCGGGTTTTGAACTCGGGTAGTGAAGAGTTTAATTGATTGGCAAAAGATTCAAAGTCTGCTTTATGGTAATTATAAATTTTTCTTTTTGGTTTAACAATCTTTTTTATTGCTATGTCCAAATGGACATTAATTGCTTTATGGTCACTCAAGCCCTCATCAGTTGATACACTAATAATACGTTCCGGCGTGTTTGTAAGAAATAGATCCAATATGTTTTTTCCACGGGTGGGCATGCGTACTGCTTGATGGAGGGAGTTTCTTTGAACCAATTTTATCATGGAATTGCAAGATTCGCGATCGCGGGTCCCAGATTTAACGATATTGCTGTCCCAATCTATACCAGGGAGGTTAAAGTCGCCACCAATTATGTTTATGCTGTTATTATATTTACGTGTAAACTTGTGAATTTGATCGTTGAGGGTGTGAAGTGTTTTCAAATCTGAGTCTGGAGGTCTGTAGAAAGAGCATAAATTTATGTTGGGTTGATTGGTCCGTAGTAAGGTGCACCAAACACTTTCTATGTTATTATTTTCAAATGAAACTTGCCTGCTTTCAAAATGACTTTTAACTGCCACGAAAACCCCTCCTCCGGGTCTTGTATCTCTATCGTGTCGGTAAACTTTGAAATCTATTGGGAAAATTTCTTGGTCATTAATATCATTGCACAGCCAACTCTCTGTGCCTAATACTATATCAGCGGAATGAGTTTGGATTATGTGTTCTAGATCCGCTGATTTGTTCTTGAGGCTTCTGCAATTTATAACAAGTATAGTTAAATTATTTTGATGTTGAATAACGTCCTTATTAGTGTCTGACTGTAATTTAGGACGCCTTTGTGGGGAAGTGCGTGTCACATGTCTTTCTAAATCATTGCCAGTGTTGTCAATGACTTTTATATTTTTATTAATAATATTATACGCGCTATCCCCAGATGTTATTGACCCACTAAGTGACCTGCTCTCTATCCTAAAAAAGGCCTACAGTGGTCGAGTATCCTATCCGCTACCTTACTCGCCGCTTCCGCCGTGTAATGGACCCCAGATCGGTTAAGGGGAGTCCTGCAAGATCGGAGGGTTGGTCTGAGGTCGACGAAGGAGGCTCCTATGTCCGAGCAGAATCTCGATAGTCTCTGGTTTATGCCTTCCACTCGGCTCCAAACCAGAGACCCGCGATCCTCCCTCGGAACGATGCTGCAGACCGTTAGTCCCAGCCGAACCCCCTCGACGCCCTGGACGCGCTTCACCTCGGAGCTCAGTTCCCTAAGGGAACGGAGGACCTCCTCGGATCCACGGTCCGTGACGTCGTTGGTGCCCACATGGGCCACGACCTGCAGCCTAGAGCACTTCGTGCCTTTGACCGCCGCCTCGATCGCCTTCGTCACCTGAGGGACTCCTCCGCCTGGTATACACCAGGCGGTCACCCGTTGATCGGCGCCTACGCGGCGCGCCCTCTCCCTCAATGGGACCATTACACGACGGACATTCGAGCTACCTATTACTACAATTCCCTCCCTTCCCGTTCCCTGACGTCTTACCCTAGGCAGTGCCCTCGGAGTAGGGGTAGGGGCTGCAGGTACGGTGGTGCTGTCATCCGACAACACCTGGTACCTGTTGGAGACGGGGATGGTATCTGCCTCCGCAGAGTCCAATCCACGCCGCAGCGTTACCTTCCCCTTGCCCCGAGAGACAACCCTCCAATCGTCTGACCTACGGACGTGAGACACTCCCTCGTTGGGAGATGGGACACGGGGTAGGTCTCTAATCGCCCAGCCACGTGTAGCATTCGGACGAATCCGTGCACCCATATGGGCGTGGCGGGTTTTCGTATTCCCACCCCGAGCACCATCTCTCCTGAGGGGAGTCCTCCGGCCAGCGATCACCGATCGAAGCTCCCGCACCATTCTCTCCAGCATGACAATACGGGCCCTTAAAGCCGCGCATTCGCCAGTGCCTTCGAGCATGGCAACAGGGGACCTAGATGAAGCCATCCTAATTAAACTACTGAGTTCCCAATAAAAGCTAACCTGTATACACTATGCTAAAATTTCTAAGAGGGGTTAGTTAAATTTAGCTCAATCAATAAGTTACGCTTTGTAAGTAAGTAAAGAAAGGAAAGAAAAAAGATGGTAAAGAAAATAAAACACTCACCGATAACCAATTAGATTCGACGGACAAAAACCACCGCAAGCCACTAAGAGTACCCACAAGGAATACCACCAAACTATTAAAAACTAATAACAAACAGCACAAAAACTAAATAAACTAACTATTTCACAAAATTAAAGCTAACACTAAACTACACTTCACTAGGGAAGAACAAACACAGAAGTAACAGCAGGCACGCAGGTAGTCTCAGGTAGGGTCGAACCGGTTCTAGGGAGCGAGCTCGAGCACGTCTGTTCTCGGCAGAAGCCAGGCAGAGAATGAACCGTTCTTTCTTGTTTGTGCGAAGCGATGGCCTTGTTTGGACGCTATTTGAATTTCTGAGCGAAAATTGATGAAGATGCCTTCAACTTCAACGGGGATGCTCCTCGACCCAATGCTCAGTTCTCCCCTCCATTCCTTCCGTATATTTTTGGCCCAAATGTCTCTCATGGGCTGATTAATTAATATTTCGTGGACGAGTGTGGACATCGGGATCTTTCTCATGGTAGGCGCGAAGTCGAAAACAGGTCCGTCGGCGCAGGACAGAGGTTCAAAAAGGAGGTTTGATTCTTGTCCGGGCCGAATGGGCGGGGACCAAGTGTGCTCAAATGGTGTCGGCGGAGGGAAAGAGTGAAATCTGAAGAGCATTACTGTCCGGAGAGGGAGGAATGTGAAGAGGTAAAGGGGGGGAAAGGGGGGGGGTGCAAGGGCAAAGAGGCTACGCACTCACATAACATGCATAACGATGCGACCAAAGAGGCGGATAGTGGTGCGAGTTGCTGCCCCGTCGCTCCCTCCCGTCACCAACTCCCGCACCCTCGCCTCGTCAACCCTTCACCGCGAGGGCGAAGGAGGGTTCGTGCAGTGCCCTGCTCAGGGTTTGGGAGGGGGGCGGTTCTCGAGTTATTCCGGGCGGAGGAGGAGGCAGTGGACCCCTCGGGCGAGGCAAGGCGGCTGACAGCTGAATGGGGGGAGGTTCCGGGGGGGAGGAAGGATCCCCTCTCGGGAGTGAGAAGCGGGGCAGGCGAGGGTTTTGTGGGGGTTGGAGGGGATGCATGGGGGAGGGGGTACGGAAGGGGGGTAGTCGAGGGCACTTCATTCGCATCTCGGGGGATGCACCCCTGGGAGTGGGTGCGGTTGTCCGAGGTGTGCTGAGGATGAGGGCGGCGAGGCGATGCGGGGGGCAGCGAATGCCACCCCTCCCGTCGCGACGCCCCCGGGGGAGGGAGGGGGATGGCGTCGTGATGGGCGTGATTGATCGACCATGTCGCACTTTCCCCGAGCGCCAGAATCTTGGTTGGGGTGCTCTCTCCCCTCCCCTTCTTCCCTCTCGGCGGCCGCTCCATTCTCTCCTGCACGGGGAGGATAACCAGGCGGGAAGCAAAGCAGGCAAACACCGCACCTCGGATCGTTCAGTGCGCGGTGACGGGCAGACGGAGGGGGCAGGTCGCGGGGGAAGGGGCGTCTCTGAATCGGAGGAGAGTGGACGTGGCAACGAACGGAAGCAAAACACGAACAGGAGAGGCCCTCCAGTGATATTTATGGGAACTAAACGATACACCGGAAAATGTAATGTTTTACGGATTCCAAACTAATATTACTGCAAGTTGATCGATATAAATTTTCACTCACGGAATCCGTATTTAAAAATGTTATTAAAATGGTCAAAACTGAATGCAATTTTCAAAGGCATCTTGTAATAGCTTTTCCCATTATATTAAAAAAAATCACATGCAAATAACTGAACCATTTCGTAAGCTAGAGTCAACGGACCTTTTTTATTCCTTCTTTACGTCAACGATATGAACAAAGTGGATTCAATTAAAGTCCGCACATTTGTCGACGAAACGGTGACCGACGCGATATCCATTATCCTGAGGAGATACCAGTTTTAGAAGTGGACCCTCATGCATATCACAACGTTGTAGAAGTGACAGATGGAAGATATCGCTCGAGCAATATTGAATCAGCATAACTGCAAACCAACGCGATACGTGAAACAATGTTTCCTTTTTTTATTGCCAATAGTCAAGTGTTAGCCGTCTTTATTTCACCTAATCTTAGTTAATAACGCCTTCTCGTTGGCATCATCTCGTCTCGTTTTCAAATATAAGTGTCCGCAAACTATAAACGTGCTATCAGAATAATTGTAAGCGACCGCGCTGCGGGTGAATTGTATTTTCCTTTTTTAGCTCTGAGGATAAATGATCTCCAACATTATTGTATCATTCTCATTACTTATATCTTGTCTCACTCACGAGGAGAAGTGCGCATAACACAATTACATACCGCAGCGCGAGCACTCGTGGTTCGCATTTTATCCTTTTTTGTTTTTTAAATTATTTATTGATACCTGATTGATAGAAAAAAATTGATTTTTGACGTTACATGTTCAATGATCCCACGCCTTGCACCTCAGCGTCCACTTAGTGTATCAATGTAGATAAAATAAATCACGATATAAATGAGTAAAATGTATCGATGCGGTTCTTGTTTCATATTTCAAAATCCCACACGACGCAAAAATGGGAAAGGAATAAATTGATGGATAATGTATGTAATATGAACGCCGTAATTAAACGATAAACAGTGAGAAGCTTAAAAATAACCGCTATTCAAATGAATCAATGACTACAGTATTTTCTATAACTTTTAAAAATTCTTCATCTGATCTAAAATTTATATCTGGAATTTAATTTTATTCTTAAGATATTAATGAAACAGTGTTAGAGGATAGCGAAAATTTTTTTTAAATGTTGACCATTCCGTATGTGCTCCTCAGATGGCGGTGTGTTTTCGTGTTGAACCAAAATTTCGAAATTCTAATCCTAAAAAAATCTCAAAAAAGAGGGGCGTACGTCTCGCACTCTGCTCTTATATTTGAGGATGAGTCGGAGAGAGTTTTGCATTCGGGAATATTTCAAGAATATTCCAATTTCTCTCTCCTTGGAATACAAGCTTCATGTGATGGAATGTGGATATTGACATTCTGATGATCCCTAAAGCTATCCTTGGGGGAGAAAAAATATTAGAACAGTTAATACGAAAAGGCCAAGCATACAAGGGATTCATAGATGATAGTGAAGAAAGACGAGCGAGGGAAGTAAATGGAAGAATGTAAAAATAGAGTGAGGTAGGGTTATAAAGTATTAATATTGAATAATAAATATAGGGTGGGGAACAAGTGGACTGAAAGAGGCGCGCGGTGGAAGACACCGAGTGTGGGGAAATGGAATGTCTACGTGGGAAGGTTGAAATGGGTGCACTTTAGAAGTAGGTGAAAACACTGTCAGGAAATAAGATGGCATCTTCTTGAAAATAGTCAAGGATCGGAAAACAGAAAGGGAATGTGAGGTCAGCTTAGCTCCAGAAGTGATTGATAGAGAGATAGACGGCCAACGAGGAATTTTGAATCAAATGAGGAAAGGGGGCGGACGAAATTCATGCGGAACTACTCAAAGATATGGGAAAACGTCGGAGGAAGAGTTTTTATGGACTAATTCGGAGTTCCTTTGGAGGAGGATTTTTGACGGAATATTGCATCAAAAGAGAGTCCTTACTTGTCCTTCCAGTTCCATGCGAGAGGACCACAGAACAATGTTTTATTGCGCACGCTGCTAAGGTGATTCTCAGGATCATAAACAAAATGATAGAGAGTAAGACAAATGATTAGTTAGAGGATGATCAGTTTGGGTTTGGGAAGGGGAGAGGTACGATGTACGTCTTCATTCCTTCGCGTAAAATATTTAAGAAATAATTCCAAGTGTTCTCTGTATTGGTTGACAGTGTTTTTGTCTTGTATTCTGGTACGCGTGATGCCATTGCAGTATTGAGATTATTAATCGAGAGGAATATAGAACACAACCAGGAGGTATTTACCTCTTTCGTAGATTTCAAAAAAGCGTTTGATAGAGTGAATTGGGAAAACTAATGAGTATATTGCACAAAATAGGATAGGAATAGATTGGAGGGAAAGGAGGCTAATCCGCAACCTGTACAAGTCTCCTACTGTTCAGGTGCGAGTGGGGAATGGGGAGTCCGGTTGGGCAGTGTTAGGAAGAGGTGTAAGGCGGGGTTGCCCATTATCACCGTTGCTGTTCAACCTGTATGCAGAGGAAATGATTAAAGAGGCATGGGAAGGACTGGAGGTAGGAATGAAAGTGGGCGGGGAATTCGTAAAATCAGTTAGGTTTGCTGATGATCAAGCTTTAGTTTGTCAGTCAGCCAAGGGGTTGCAAGCATTGCTTAGTGAACTGGAAATTCAGTGCGACAGGTATGGGATGAGAATAAATATTCATAAAACAAAAGTTATGCGATTTTCCAGGAAGAAAAAGGCTAGGCCAGACATTATAATAGGAGGGCAAAGACTGGAGCAGGTTGAACATTTTACGTATCTCAGAAGTATTTTGAATCAAAATGGCCAAAGTATTCGGGACGTACGGAGAAGAATTGCGATGGATTGGATAAGGAGCAGGATATAGAGAGCAGAGGATGCATGCATAAAGCGGAAGGTTCTTAAAGAGGGGGAGGAGATTCAGAGAGTGAAGTGGGTGGAGAGCAGAGGGGAGGAGGGAGGGAGGGAGAGGGGGTGGGAGGGAGAGGGGGTGGGAGGGAGGGTGAAAAAGAAGAATGGCTTACTTCCGTCGGGGACCCGATATATCCCCAATGATCCTTCTCGTGTTAGCACGTCGTGAATGTTTGAGGACACGATTAAGAATTCCGATTTTTACGAATTCATTTCAATTAGAAAATTACTCTAAGAAATCACTTCTGGAGATCTACATCGAGCAATGGAGTAAAATAAATAATAGAGAAAGGGGAAAAACAGAAACCTAATAAAACTCAAAAACAACCAAATATGAACTAATAAATGAACATCGAAAATAACTGGATAATATAAGCGATTTTATTAAATTCATTTGGTAATTTATATATGTCATAAGTTGGCGAAAACATTAATACCCTGGAATGTGAGAAAAACATTTGACAAAATTAAGTACCACTGCAACCTTGATTTTATTATTTCGTTTTGCCAAATTTAAAAATTTGAGGAAATACCGGGTATTTAGTTGATATGGTACAAATGCAGTAGAAAGCACTGCGATAAATACAGGAGCAAAAATCCTCATTCCGTTTGAAGGGTGTAATCTAACATGTGGACGAAATGTGATGACGTTCTATAACTCCCTTGTGACAGTCTAAGTGTCCGTCGATGAATATATAACATACTTCAAATTTGGACGAAGTGGATTCTGGTTCGTGACAAATTTTATTATAAGGGAGACTTTTAAAACTGAGTGATTCGGTGACCCGGATGTTGTGGAAATGATGACAATCGCGCGTTGTGGTAGCGCGACGGAAGTTTGTTCATGGGGAGCGTACGGGGGCTCCAGGTCCTTCTTCGCAGACGGGTTGGTGCAAAAATGAGCATTTCTTCGGGATTTGGTGCGAATGGAGGAAGAGGGGAGGGAAAGTGTGAAAAGGGAGCGCGGAGAGAGATGATCTCTCCCTTTTGAAAGGGGGCGGGAGAGAAGAGGGAGATGGCAGGGGGTGCCACGTCCGTCCGTCCGCCTGTCGAGAGGCAGAGGGGGGTTCCTTCCCACTTGAACACCACCTCCTCTCCTCCACGTCCCCCTTTATGCAGCCACCCCTTCCTTGTTTGCAGTCCATGCGGGCCCTTGTCGGCCCGAGTGCCAGCGAGCGCGTACATGGGCAACACTCATAGAAAAACCGTTGAAGAGGCCCTCACTCGCCTCCCCCCCGCCCCACCTCGCCCCCCTCGCCCCACACCCTCACGTCCCACCCTCCGCAACCTCGCCGTGGCATTCGAGTGGAAAAATCGTGGAAAGGCGGAAAAAATTCATAAGTGCGTGCGTATGTGCGTACCTCTCACTTGGGCTGGATTTTTATCCTTTCGCGCCGCGGGGCGGCCACCAAAGGAGGGGGAGAGGGCGCTCTTTTTGAAGGGGGGGGGGAGCGAGGGACGCAGGGGGACCAGGGGCTCCTCGGACGCCAGGAGCAAAGGATTGAGAGAGAGGGTGGGGGAGGACAAATTAAAGTGCACACAGAGCGGGTGTCCTTTGCCGGGTGTGGCTGATTTAATTCCCCCGCCGGTCAGGGGTTAATGCTTCTCGCCTGTCCGAGACCATGTCAAAAAATAGACGATGTAGTTTACCTCTTGTTCCGTAATGTGTGCCGTTCCAGGCTGGACGGGAGGAAGGGGGCGCTCCCCTTCCTCCCTTCCCAGAGGCTCCGTCCTCCGGAAAAAAAGCATTTGCGCACGGGGTCATTTCGTGGACGCGGAACAATTCCCCCGGAATCCACGATGCTGTTTGACGCATCGCATCACTTGGCCACCGACAAACTCTGTCACCCCCTCTCCCCCTCTCGGGAGAGGGAGGGAGGGAGAGATGTAGGGCGTTAAACGTGGCGGAAATCACTTGGCCGGGTCGTTCCTAACGGCTCATTGGCCCTTCCCGGAGCCGGAAGGCGTCCTCTCTTATCCATCCGTAACGAACTCCGCGCTCACCTCACCACCTCCTTATTGAACGGGATCCAACGTATTCCGCGCATTTCATTTCCAGGAGATATTTCATGGGCGGCTTATCATTGGCGTGATCGTGATGGATAGGGTGGGGGCGACGGAGGAATCCCAATCCACTTGTGTAGGGCTTAGGTTCGAGGGAGGGCTGTGAAGCGGGAGCACGATTTGGGGGTAATTATGGGAGGAGGGGTGGTTTCCCATTCCTGGGGGAGGAAGAAAATAGGAATGGGAGTCAGGGGGTTGAAAATGTGGTGAATGTCGTTTCGGAAGACTCGAATCCCGTTCACATCGCAGTGGACGTCCGGCGCGTCGTCACGCTGATCAGCGGGAAGCCGGGAGGAGAAGAGTTCGCACTTTGCATCGGGGGTAACTCGCCCCTCGTTGGCCCAACGGTCGGTCGCATTCGTGGGTATTATCGGGGATTCGGTTTACTGCTTCCATTACTGCCCGGGGTATGTATTTCCTGGGAATGCGATGCTCGTCTGCGTGTGAGGGAACAGAGTGAGTGGCCGATTTCCCATATCATCGATTGATGGAGGCTGGGCCTCGAAATTATGCGATTCCACTTCCGTCAGTTTTGGCTTTTGAAGTCAGTGGAAGCCGGCATCACTTGATGGAAAGGCTTTAACTTTCCCGCGAGAAACTCAAAACCCCCCTCGGAAAACACTTATTTTTTTATGGCGAAAATATGGATTACCTGCTGTCCTTGATGATGGTCACTTCCTTCCCGGAGCCGCCATTGGCCGAACGCCTTAAAAGAAGTGCGGACATTTTCCAATCAATTTTATTTTCTGGGGTTGACACTGCCATTTTGCTTCCTTAAATTTAATAACCACGGAAAAGTAGCGTGGATAGAAATTTCAGTCATAGCACCTAAACTATGTTCCATGCAACACTATTATCGTAAAATCTCAAAGTTCCCATTATTTCTTATACGTGCCATGTATTCTCCAAACAGGGAGTGATACAAGGAAGTAATGGGGGAGATCGTTTGCTTATATAGTGCATATAAAAAACATGAGGATAGAAAGTACTCTCACGCGCATATTGTCATCACCAAACGAATGCACACTTCTTCCCCATTCCCCGCCTTCCTTTATTCCCTTGGACACCCTCCCTCCTCCGCGCGGTCCAATATATACATACATTAAATATTCCATCCTCGACGATAATTACGTAAATATTTCTACGGTGAAATGACATCAAGTATGGGCCCTGACTAGGGCAGTGTCCATCAAATGAAAAGATGCGCTCCCCCGGATTAGGCGGGGATGCCTTCACTACTTCCTTCGCCGGCCCTGGGACGATGACAGGCAGCGTGATTCCGGAGCGGAGATTGATGAGGGGCGAAAAGGGGTCATCTACACGCCTCCTCCCGAGCACCGCACTCTCCCGTTGTTGCCCCCGTGCTCCCTGGAGCTGCGCGCTGCATGCATTACATCATTGCGTGATGCAAAAGGGCGGTCCAGCATGCTCCAATTTGGTACACGTTTAGGAATTCAGTCGTAAAATGAATTCAGATGTAGACGACGGAGAGGGATGTCCTCCTAAATGTGCTCAAGTGGCCGCGCGCTCGGTGAAAGAGCCCTCGAGGTTGAGGTCCCCGTTCGAGAAGGCCACCCCCCCCCCCCGGGGGCACAAGACTCCTTTCATCGGTGCACAGCATCTGGGGCGGGACGTCGTCAATTATACCTCCCATCATGATCACTCGCATTAACCACGACAATCGACATGATGCCTCTGAAAATATTCTCCAGAGACATACTTAATATAAGCAGGAGGAATGCATTAATTTGGTGATAAAATAACCTTTTTCTTGAAACTGAAAAGCCGGATATTTTAGACTTCTTAAAATAAATAATAGAGACGAGAATGGAGGAAACCAAAGATTTGACTTCACTGCACATAAATTCTGTCCAGATTGATACACGATAATGAGTGTTGAGTTGTATTCTCCTTTTTCCTCCGCCGAGTATCTCAATGTTGATGTCCGCATTGAACACTCTGGAAAAATCACTGATGATATTAATTTATATTAACATTTATTAATGATTTAAATTTTCTCCCGGCACTCACTAATTGCCTCATCTCCCCGAAGAACGCTCCCAATTCGCATCGTGATGGGCGTACTTAAGACGGCAATCGCAATTATATTGCAGTAGGAAGTATCCCTCCCCTCTTGCCCACCTCAAGAGTTGGTGCAAAATGCTGAATCAGCCTGGAAAGGTCCCCGGCGAAGTTTGCGCTTCCCCGCGACCAGCACCACCAACCGGCTTGGCACGCCGCAAAATTCGGACGAGGCCGGAGGACTGCCCACGGCGAAAAGGGAAGTGAAGACTCAATAGTTCATCTCCCTCTCTTAATTGTTCCTCGGGGAGGGTCAGTGTGGAAGGGTGGGGGGGAATACCAGACTAATACTGAAAAAGAAAGGCGCGTAAAAGAACGCATATATATCTGGGGGAAGGCTAAGGGAATACTATTAGGGGGATTGATTAGTGTTTAGGAGGGTGCGAGGGGGGGGGAGGGCGAAGGAAGGCCACGAAT
The DNA here is from genome assembly GCF_022747635.1 of Hetaerina americana. Classification (NCBI taxonomy): domain Eukaryota; kingdom Metazoa; phylum Arthropoda; class Insecta; order Odonata; family Calopterygidae; genus Hetaerina; species Hetaerina americana. The sequence goes on from NW_027287063.1 coordinate 925,006, forward strand.
TCGTCGCGCACAGTCCCTTTTCCCCCGACGACGCTCCAAACCCTTTCCTCCGCTTCGACGGCCCCGCCTCCCGCGACTCCCCAGTCCCGCGTCGACGAGATGAGGGAACAGGTTTTTCGTCTGGGAGAGTGTGTAGGTGCCTCCAGGGGGGGGGGCGAGGGGGAGGGAGGGAAGGGAAGAGCCGTTACTACGGAGGCCCTCTGGGCGGACGGAAGCTGATCGCCGCCGCAGAAACAACCCTTGTGTCGCTGAATCGACGCCGTGCGCCACTCGGGTGGCTCTCCTCCATCCCCTCGGAATCGTCATTTAACTGTGACGCGCAAATGAATACTCATATTAAATATTATTAATATTATTTACATTCACTTGCAATCAGGCAAGTGGCCCGGTGACAACCGTCTGGCGATGCACAAGAAGAACACGTATTAAAACAAAGTGCATTTAAATACAGTGACACTTGCAGATTGTCGAATTTCCCGATCGCATCATCACCCATCGCATGCGGTCCAGGACCACGCCACAGTGCAAAGCAACGTACCACCCAGCATCACACTCCGTCCGAAATGGCACACTGTTCCACAATAATCAAACCCCTTCCAAATTACAAAATACCTTGAGTATATTTTACGAAAGACAGCAGGATGTTCATCGATGATGCCTTGAATTCGTGGAAATTATGGAAGCAATTAGATGACGCTATATCCACAGACTTCGAAACAGCGCTCAATAAAGTATCACACAATTAACCTGATTTACAAACTGAGTTTTTGTGTGGTTAACGGAAAATTTGAGGGCGTTAAACAAAAAGTAATGACTGATGGAGTTAGTTTCAATACACTGAGTGCAGCTCCAAGTTTGCCCCTCATGCGGATCGGCGCCTTCTTTTCAACACTTTTACGAATGAATGAATTCCCAGTATTCAGTGAAGCCAGATTCGCCCGTGATATGCTGATTATCTACCGCGATGTAAGAAAATAATCGGAATCAGAGGTTCTTTTTAACGACCCCAGGAATATATTTACCCTTGGCGGCATCGGATGGGGTTTCCAATTAGATCTGCCAAACATGAAGTGATGGGAAAGAAAACCCACCTCCTACAGCCACAGCGGTGGAGTGGCTGACCGTGTGGATTACGAGACATTACTATCGAGGCTAAGGCGGAGAAGTGTAAAGAAAGTAAAGTGGAACACTTGCGGAGGGACACTAAGGATAAGCACAAGTGCCCACCAAACGAATGGAATGGGAAAACGTTCGATTGGGCAGATGCACTATTTCGCGTTCCTTCGACCTGACCTGAAATGGCAGTGGCCCCGATGACCCGGCTAGAGCGGCTGGTCACAGGGATCCCAGGGGGCGCACGGACCGGCGAGGGTGCACGGAGAGCAAACGATGCAAGCAGGCCGTTTGGTTGCGAGGGAGCGAAACCCGGCGGCTTTTGCTTGAGTGGCGGGAAACACGAAGAGGGCACTCGCAACTTAGAGGCGCCAGTTATCCTTGTTGCTGTTGTAAGATGAGAGGCGCACGTGATGGACCTCTCACCACGTCGCATTGGCGGGCGACAGTCATAATTTAAGAGGGGAAAGAGGACGGTGGTGTCCCGATCGATACGACGAGTAAGTTAGATGAGACCAATGAAATATTTCGAATGCACGATCCATGAGTAGAAAGAAATGGTCAATGAAAAATGCAATCGTGCAATTAAGAAATTCGTTTATGTTAGAAGTGCTTAAGAAACCCACGAAAATGTTAAATAAATTCAGGGGTGACCGTCCAAAGCCGTTAGGTTTCCATATCAATACTTCAAAATCAGGAAATTGAAGCGCAAACGACGCAAACAAAACTTAAAACGTCGCTTGTACGTATCATCGGCTTCGGACACTACTTGGTATTCGATGGACAATAATTTTCGAAGCACCGCACAGAATGGATGCATCTTATTATGCGTTGTAGATTCACACGATTCTCAATTTTTGGGTAAACTGCAGAGGAGGTCTCGGGCGGGGAATGGAGCGGCGAGGGGGGAGGAGGAGGCGCCTCGGGAGGAAGACGTGTCCGCTCGAAACCCGCCCGCGCCTCTCCTTCCGCAGCGAGGGTGGACAGAGACCCCCCCCCCCGATTGTGACGTTCCGGGCGTTTCACCTCATTGCATGGCATTGGCGAGTGGTGCGGAGGTGATTGATTGGTCGAGAGGGTGGAGGGGGAATTGGAAAACACCAAGCGCTCGCATCGCTCTGTTTCTTTCCTCGAAAGGCAAGGGCTGCATTTCAGAATCGCCGTACGTTAAGCGGCGACTTAAGGTGGGCTTCCGACTTCATTCTCCGTTCAAAAAGGTATCACAGTGAGTTAGAAATAAAGAAGCTAATTAGATACATACATTGTTCCATGCAATTCATAAAAATCTACAGTTAAATTATGTGCACTGATGTCTACAAATAAATTAAAACCTAACAATATCGAAAATAAATCTAACCTATTAGTAGTTATTATTAGCATTTTAGCGGAGGAAGTAGGTTTAGGGGGATCGAGATGGTGCGGGGGCTAACGTACTGGCTTCCCACCCTGAGGGCGCGGGTTCAAATCCCGGCGGTGTTGAATATTTTTCAGAGGTATCTCGATCCCTACTTGAGGTGCTTTGTGGAGGGCACTTTGAGTGAGTACGGCGTCCGTCGGATGGGACGTTAAGCTGCGGACCCCTTGGCGCCTTTCGTAAAGAGTAGGCTAATGCCGACGCCGGGTTTCTCTCCACCCTTCATCCTTTCCTGTCCATCCCCTATGGCGCAAATGACCTTAGCTGTCGGTCGCCTCCCCTAAAAACTACTACTACTAGTAGGTTTAGAATGGACACAGCCTACGTAGACAAATATGCTTCATTTCCTTTCCAATGAAAACATATGGCTCCCGACCCTCAAATAAACCTCTCTCTTATTCCAAGAGACCTCCTTTCTCCCTTCAACCCCTCCAACTAAACATCCTATTTCTAACCATTCCTTCAAAATACGACTCTATCCCTTCATTTCATCCAACATTCTCATCCTATTTCGACCAATTCGCCCAACATACACCTTCCTTCATTTCATTCAACATTCCCATTCCCTATTTCTTCCCATTCCTCACTTGCCCGATGGTATCCCAATCTCCAGCAACACATTGCCAATCATTACGATTTGCATCCATTTCTCCTGCCTCCTCATGATTTCTACCAACGATCCCCTCGCCCACCACACCTAACACTTCCTCGTCTGTTTTCCTTTCTCTCCACTTCATCTTCTGCATCCTTCTCCACACACACATATCAAAATCTACAATCTAATTTCCAATCTACGCTTTGGTTTTTTTGTACATATGCTTTCATTCTCTTTGACGGGTGGTAACCTAACAATCCCTGCCACACGCCCCTGCGGCGGCTTGCGGTGCATTATGTGGATGTACCTTTTTGGAAGCCTTCAGTCGTTTCATGCTCTCTTTGAGTGTCAAGGGGCTTTTCCTCCAAACTTTATTCCTCCGCGTTAATTATCTTGACAATTTTTAACAAATCTTGCGTATTTTCTGTCAACATAACCATTTCCGCAATTACGTTTTTTATTGATCACTTTAAATGGACATATGAACTTATCGTAATGAAGTTTGCTAAACCCTCAGAGATTTCATAATGTTTCAAGATGGCAAGTATCACGGCCGTCATTAAATGATTAAGGGATTTTGAAAATTACTTATAAAAATAAAAGGAAGCTTCGGTAGACACTCTACAAGTTACGCTCTATCTTGTGTACAAAACGAAAGAATTTATCGAATTCGCCGATACAGAGTGGTTGAATTTCAATAACTGACATGGACTCTTGTTACCAGGTGAAGTCAATGACTCAGAACGTGGTCCCCTACATTTTTCAATATATCCCACGCCCCGCCTTGGTTGCCTCATGTCGCATTTCCCTGCTGGGCGCACACCGACACCGCACGCTAACCTAATCGGGTGTGCCCTTCCTCGCCCGTTTCTGCTCAGTGGTGAATTTTGAATTGGCATTGCAGGAGCTGCGCCCGCGATTCGTGCCGCAGCGGGATTCGCTGCGCGGTTGTTCATTCGCCGTCTAGAAGTGGATTTGACCAGCTTGAGACGAAAAATTAGTGTTCCAAATCCTTTGAAGTTTTATACTATTGCGCTCATCCTTAAATGAGAATAAAATTGGAATAGACAAATAAAAGAATATTCTGATAAAACCTCCATCTGCAAAAATGTCATAGGGAAGAAAGAGCATAGGATTATGTCCGTAATATTAACAGATTGAAATGTTTTTTGGAAAAAGTTTTATCATTCATGTGAAATAGTACCCTCCATTCATTCCTTCTGGGAGAAATTTCAACTTTGGCCTCATATTGATTTAGACTTATTTCTTCGTTTGCTCAACCAAAGAACTTTTGGTGCGCCTTACACGATTCTTTGTAATCAGTTGTCGTCACGAAGGGTGCCCACTCAATCTCTCTCGTAAGTATTTCCTGAGTGAGTAAACCAATGCGAGGTAATTATTTCAACGTTTTTCCTAATAGCAGAACAGCTCGCATGCGTAGAGGTAAATTTTTAAAATAGATACCGCAGTGCATGTAGGATTTTATAAATATTATTTCCATCCATTGTCATCATAACTAATATTTAAGAGATACATAATTGATGCTGCGCGCTTGGTGTGCAATCAGCCCCTGCCACACACCCCAGCGGCATGCTGATGACGTCGGTATCCCTCGCGTGGGAAACGTGTAGTCCTCCCTCGGGGGGCGCGTGACCCCCCTCCCCCGGACTCGGTCGCGGCCCACTCATTCCCCTCTCCGGCGCCCCCTTGTTTGCCGGAGTCATTCACGGCGGCCCTTCCGAAATGCTTCCGTCCGCGGTTTGCGTCGATTTTGGGCTTTGCATACACTTACCGCGCCGTTGCCAGGTAGGGCGTCATTGGGAGGGCGTCGTGGCTCCCCTCTCTCCTGGCACCCCGGGAGGAGGGGGGGGGGTGCGTCGCGCCATTTAAGTGGTGCTGCAGTTACGCTCTCGTTCCGTTCTCATCGTCGATTCAGGGATGAAAAAATAATGCGCCAAAAATACAATATATACACGCACGGGAGTCCATCCGTGGAGTCCGCTCGTTTACATGTGGGCATGAAAGGATGGCAAACGATGGGATTAGGGGAGGGGCAACCCCGCCTTCCGACCCACCACTCCCTCCCTCTCTGTTTGCGCGCACACCCTCCCTCCCTCTCTCCCTCCCTTCTCTCCCTCTCCCTCGCCGACAATCCGATCTCATGATGTACCCGTGAATACGTTATGATGTTTTCGGTCAACATGTTATTTATGCTTTTCGTCTTTCGACGGGGATTGTGCATATACATATACATATGCATACACTAGGGGCAGCGCGGCAGGGCCAGCCGGCCGGTCGTCATATTCCACTCGCCCGAGCGCGGCGAATCGAAAATTCGGGGGTCGCTCATTTGCGCCGCTCCGAGGGTAAGAGCGCAATTTAAGGATTTAGGCGCCCATGGATGGGGATTATTCTGACTGAATTTGAAAGGTGAAATCATGCACGAATTACTTGCTTCATATTTGACAAATCCGGTATTTTATTCACGTGATAGCGTTTACGTGGCGCGGAGCAATAAGAGGTTTCCTGGGAATATTTCCCAACTGCCAACTTCCAGACGCGGATGCAATCGTGAAGTCAACTTATTAAAAATCATTATCAATACGTTGAGTAAGTATATCTACGCATTTGTGATAGTTATAACTCCTAAGATACCAGAAATCCATACAATTTTGCGTTTAAAATACTTCATCCTGCGCTGTCCGTCCGCTGACCCATGACATATGCCCTCGCAGTGATCGAAGGGACGCGGCGCCAAAGTTTTCAGTGATCTCGATCTCGTGACTCCGAGAGAGAGTGCTTAGGGAAGGAAGGGATAACTGTTTGAGAGTTTGCTTAAGGGACAGCCTCGTATTGGTTTCTTCTGCATGTTTGGGGCCGGAGGTGATGGCCGATGAACGCTCCCCGACACCCCCGTTGCCGTTAGGCGGCGATGTTTTGAGTGCAAACATTCTAATGCGTCAAGCTTCCAGCCCAAGTTTTCGTATCTCATCCCGTTACACGAGGGTAGGCTGAAAACTAATGCACACATGCTTGTAGACCAAAACAAAAAATAGTGACCTTCACAAGCACTACTGGTGGCATGTGGAAGTAACATTCCCCTTCGACATGCATGCGTATTTTTGAGGTCGTTTCATTCATTCAGTGTATGTTGAGAAGCGGAAGTATGGAGCCGTGTTTTATTGCTATGCCAACGCGAGTCAAACAGCGATGTTGTCGAATTTTTAACTGATGAAAAAGTGACTCCTACTGAGATTCATTGTCGTTTAAAGGCTGCTTATGGTGACGATGCTGTTGATGGGTCTACTGTAAATCGATGGGTAGTAAAATTTTGTGGTTGCGAGCGAGAAAAAGTTCAAAAGACAACCATCCGCGAAAAAACTTCTTTTGACTGTGTTTTGGGATGCTCACCGAGTTTATGTGACCGATTTTCTGGAACGAGGGGCAACAGTAAATTTTTCTCAGTATAAACAGACTCTTAAACACCTCCGACGTCGAGTTTATCGTGTTAAAGGCAGCATCCTGGCGCCAATAATTTTGTAACATGGCAACGCTCGTCCACACACCTCGCGCGCAACTGGAGAGGCTCTGAGAAATCTGAAATTTGAACCGATTCCACACCTTCCGTATTCCCCCAATCTTGCGCCTTGCGATTTTTACTCTTTCCTCAACGCAAGAGACACCTCGGACGATGAGGTGAAGGCAGCTGTCAAGTCCTGGATTCGAGAAAAGTCGGAAGAAGAGTTTTACAGTGACGGAATGAAAAATCTTGTTACGCGTTGGGAGAAATATGTTAGTCTTAACGATGACTATGTTGAAAAATAAATAAATGATTTATAAACGCAAGAATTGTACTTTGATTTACTTCTTGCCCGATCTTGCTTTTTGTTTTTGTTCGTGGTTTACAATCATGTGTGCATTCCTTTTCAGCCTAGCCTCGTATTATAAAACAACATTACAAATGCACGTGTCCAAAATGGAGGATCATGGCGATCAAAGGCATCATGTCACCTCAAGGATCGTCACGATGACATCAGTCTGGGGGGGGGGGCGAGTCCGGGGTTGGTGTGGTGTGGCTAGTGTACCGATGTCCAACCCAAATCCCGGGGTTCGGGGTGTTAGCATAATTTGACAGTTGTAACCCAATCAGTACCAGTCGGTGTTCCTTGGTATACCATGTAGAGAGAATTCCAAAGAGGAGTACGCAGGGTGTCCGTCGAATGGGACGTTAAACTGTTGACCCCTCGGCGCCTTTTGTTTAGAATGTGCCAATGCTGACGCCGAGTTTCCTTCTACTCTTTCTCTATTCCCTTTCTCCACCGAATTACTCACCTATCCCAATGGCGCGTACGACCTCTGCTGTCGGTCGCTTCCCCTCGAATAATTGCCCCGGGATAAAGATGGTGCGGTGGCTATCGTACTGTCTTCCCAACCAGAGGGACCGGGTCCGAATCCCGGCGGCGTCCAATATTTTTCAGAGTTATTCCGATCCCTACTTGAGGTGCTTTATGGAGGGCACTTCTAGTGAGTACGCCATCCGTCGGATGGGACGTAAATCTCAGGGTCCCTTAGCGCATTTCGTTAAGAGCTGGCTAATACCGACGCCGGGTTTCTCTCCTTCACCCTCTTCTGTTCATCCCTTATGGCGAAAATAACCTCAGATGTCGGTCTTCTACTATTAAACTACTAATACTCGAATTACTGCCACCGCCAATCAAATCATTCGAAGAAACAAGTCGTTGAAGATTGAATTTTAGCAAATCGACTGCTAATTTGAAGTAATTGCAGTATTTAAAACACTACAGCTGAAATGTTTTAGGTTTAACAGTCATCTGTATCTCATTTCAATAAAAAAGAGTATAATTACGCACTTATTTTTTTAAAATACCTCCGCCAACATTTAGAAGAGGGTACTAGAGTTATAATTATTTCCAGATATCCATTATAGGGCAGATCCAAATATTATAACCATTTCATTAAAAATCAGAATAAATCTCAGAGAAAGAGACCGTCATTAATGAAGTAGAGGTTGTTGGGTTGTTAGGTTATCAGCCATTGGGGTGATTGCTAACTAATTACGAAATCAGAATAACATTCGGTATTATTTTATTTCCGTGCGGTTTGGAACACTATGAGCCTTGTTTTCTTTAGCAGGGATCGCGAATCGCGCGAGAGGGGAGGAATACCCAACATCCATGGGGGACGCAGTGGAGTGACATACAGACCTCACCCCCAAAAACCTGCTCGCTGGCTTGCTTTGCCGGACATGAATAAGCACTGTAAGCTCGATGTCGCGGCAATGATCTACAGCTTTGCAAAGCGTGGCAATAGGCGATTAGATTTCATTCAGCGAATAAGTTAAACCTAAAATAAGGAAAAATACTAACTCTTAGACGAATACATTTCTCAGCGTCACTTTGTGGAGATTGCTTATTTCGCAATGGAAATATCTTTGCTTAATCCGTTTAATCCTTATTAACAAACACAAGTTTGGAGCACTGCCATTTTCATTGGCATGCGCATAAACTTTACAGTGGACTCTGAAAACATGTGTACATTGCGCTTTCAGGAATAGTTGAATTTACGAAAAATATAATCTGAAAATACGAAAAAACCGATGAAATTGGCAATTCCAAGTCCCAGAGTCTACCGCTAGTTTCCCCTACGTTCTCTCCTTCCGGGAAAGGCGTCTTCACCTCACGTGGTCCGAGTTCCTCAGATGCAAACACCCTCCCACCCCGCCTCCGCTTCCGAATCCTTCCCGGTCGCCAATCGACCGCGCATGATTCCGCGACCCGGGGAGATGTGCGGCAAACCGTTTCAAATTCACTGGTCGAGAAACAAATGAACAACAGCCCTCGAGATACACGAGGTCAAGCCGCCACTTCCCGAGAGACAGCCCGTCAAAAATAAACAAATAAATAATGAAAAGAAGCCGCGTCCCCACTTTTTTATGACCCATTCATGCAGAGCAGTGTCGAGCGGAGGGGGGGGGGGCGGATAGAGTGGTCCCTGGGGAGCGAGAGCAAATAAAGAGTAAAATGGATGGAGGGAACTCCCTCAAAAAAAAAAGGCCTTCGGAGTTTATATGCGCGCTCGGAGATCCATTACCCCAGGGCGCGAAACGGGGAAGGGCGCGTCGGTCCGGCTGGGCCCTTAATGAGGAGGCCTGCGAGGGAGCGGACGAGAATGCCTCCTGATGTTTCCGCTTCGTGTGGTTTTCTCCAACACACCTTTCCGCAGGATTTTTGAGCAAGTGGAGAGGGGATCGAAGGGCGGAGGGGAAGGGGAAGGAGGAAGGGCGAGGAGAGACCTTTCAACATTCACCGCTTCCCTTTGTTAAACCCCTCCCTTCCCCTTTCATTTCGCTACCGGTACGCGCTTTGTCCCGGCCGCTTGGGAGACATAATTTCTGCGGCCGTGGTCCACCGGGTTGGGCCCTCCTAATGGAATCTGACCGTATCCTCCCCAAATGCCCTTAAACTCTCTTCCTCTCAACAAAGTTCGTTGCAGAGAGGACCGTAGCAAGGATGCGCAACGTTTCTCAACTGTTCTCTCGTCTCACCATCGGGGAGGTAATTACGTGGGTCTGGGCGACTGGGTGGAGGGATGGCCGGTAGAGGGCGGCACGACTCTCGGCAGCGATAAAGCGGAATCCCCCTCGACGTACAGGAGGAAAACTTGCAAATTATTTTTCCTTTTTTTAACATCAGGAATTGTATTCACAACAAAAACCGTTGCCTCTTCAATGTAGAGAAGGACCAAAAATAGACAGTTTTTGCCTGAAAAACTTTTAGTTTCGACCGAAATAAATTTCTGTACCCAAGTCAACATCTTGTCAAACAAACGAAAATATTAATTGCATAAGCCTGAGTGCCGCAACGATGCGTGCTAGCCTATGCTCAAGAATGGAAAACGAATTCATTTATGCAAAACATGATCAGTTATAACAGGTCTTATAGTAAGACAGTGACATTTAAACCTGCTTTATATTCTTTGAACTCATTTAGTAAATCATTCACTGAAAATCGAACCGCGCATTGCGAATCTAGAGTAGAATCTCGGGGCTTTACGGAAGTGTTTCGTGGCAGATATGCTTCCAGAATTATCTTTGCACCTGAATTGAGTTTTCCCTTGGATCAATATTGAGATTGTATTGTTGCCTCCATCTAAGCCTAAGCAAGTTCTCCTCCAAGAAAACTATTTGTGACTTCATTCAACGTTCCTTCAAGTTTCTCTTTTAAGCAAATAATAATTGCCTTTTGGTTCTAATCACTTGATTTGAGATATTGCGCTTGACGTCATACCATTTCACCGACGCAATCTACTGAAGGAATCCACACCTTTCTGAGAAATTCGCCCAACCATCAAACTACTTGTAAACAAAAAATATTCGGAGATAATTTAAGTACGGCGATACAAAAATGAATATAAAAAACCAAACCAAGCACTGATTTCCAGTAAAAAGTAGATTATATTTTGTGAGCAAGAAATATGAATATTTGAAGGGACTGAATGTTTATTTCCTCCTGGAGTCAATATCGTAATAGTTCGTATTACCTTCACCTTCAAAAGGAAAGATTATTGAGAATTCGTTGATGAGGAGTTTAACTTACTTTGAACTCTGGTGAATATGAAAAATATTCTATGAAGTACTGTCGCGTACTTTCTGTGGCTCTGATCAGCTCAAGACTTCCAAAAATCATCCATGAAATTTTTACAAACGATTTCCCAACTCAACTCAAGAGCACGGCAGAAAGTGCACACGCCATAGCAATTCCATCCACCGTGCCCTGGCTCGAAGAATAAAGGTGCAAATACGCCCCTAACTGTTCACGCACTCGGCATTCAGCTAGGAATCAGGACGCAAGTGACCCAGCGTGCGGTGCTTGAAACTACCACTTTCCTGGATGTGTCGGTAGCGTAATACGTTCAAACGAACGCTTTTCCAGAACATAACGACACAAATATTTAAAAATCCTGTAAATATCGATGAAAAAAGTCTTAAATAGATATGAATATTTTCCCTTCCGACGTCCAAAGACATTAATTTTTAATTTTATCGGTTTCAAAGAGTGTAAGGGATGGGCTCCTGTACAGAAAGGGCAAAGAAGAAGGATTAATTTAACTTAAATAATTTTTGCAGACAATATTAATATTATAATTTTAAAACTTAAAATAAATATTGGCTGAAATTAGTAATATACTGGGGGAAAGGAGGCTAATCCTCAACCTGTACATGTCTCAGATTGCTCAGGTGCGAGTGGGGACCGAGAGTCCGGATGGGCAGTGTTGGGGAGAGGTGTAAAGCAGGGGTGCCCATTATAATCATTTCCGTGTGGAGGAAATGATTAAAGAGGCGTGGAAAGAACTGGAGGTAGGAATGAAAGTAGGAGGGGAATTTGTGAAATCAGTTAGGTTTGCTGATGACCAAGCTTTTTAGTATGTCAGTCGGCTAAACATTGCCGAGTGAATTGGAAAGTAAGTACGATGGAAATGGGGAGAGGATCAATAATAAAGGTTAGGTGATTTTCCAAAATAGAAAAGGCCACGTTGAACGTAATAATAGGAGGGCAAAAACTAAAGCAGGTGGAACATTTTACGTAGCTTGGAAGTGTTTTGGACCAACACGGTCAAAGTAGAAGAAGAACTACGCTAGGCAAAGAGGCTTCAACAAGGAGGGAGTTCATGACAGGGTCGTCGGAAAAGGATGTTAAGAGAATACTTTTTAAAACTATGATATGGAGGGTAGGGCGCGGAAACGTGGTCATTGAAGCAGGAGGATAGACGTAGACTGGAGGCATTTAAAATGTGGGTGTGGAGAAGAATGTAGAAGGTGAAGAATGGAGAAGGAAAAGAAAAGAGGAAGTACTTGGTATGGTGGGCGAGGAGAGGGGTTTTTTGGGAGAAATCGTAGGTTGGTAGGAAAAATGGCTGAAGGGCGTATTGGTCGGAAGTGGTATGTTGAAGACTGTAATAGAGGGGAGAATGCTAGGCTAACGAGGAAAGGCAGGAATAGGATAGGGATGTTGGGCGGGCTGAAGGAAGTACTCAGAGATGAAGAGGGGCTTATTTTAATTTGGATGTTAGGTTTAGTTTTGCTAAGAGAGACAACTGAATTGTGGCTGGACCGCTGGGCAGCTCGTGCCCATCGAAAACCTCTCAATCTCAACCTGTGGATACCGTTAGTAATAATGCAGATATAGATACATTAGAGATTATGATAACTTGTGCGCTCACACCTGTTAGACTTACATATAATTTTATATGTCATTATCACGTCCATCAACCAGGCAAATTTCCGAGTGTGTGGCAGTGGGTGATTCCACATCAGGTATACACCATTACTAAATGCTAGTTGCTTAAATGTTAGTGATTATCGGAGTAGTTGTATGATTGAAAGATAGCAATTCAATTTCACAAAATTCACTTAACCACCTTATCTAAACAAGTTTAAATATTGCTGTATGATACGAGGTCAGTATGGGCTACAATAAAATAATAGAATAATGCCTGTAAAATGCTTAATATTTCCATGTTATTTATTCACATAATAAATATATTTGCATGAAAATATCTCCAGATTATCCCTCCATACAGGTAATGGGAATGGTGACCATTGTTTAATTGCAATCCTGAGGGAGACAACGAGTCGCTTTTGGGCGCCGAACATAACACTGCATAAATCAGAGAGGACTGAGGAATGGAATTACTCGTTCCTCCCTCGCTCGCTTCGACACTCATTCATGACAAAGTCATCCGTAAGGACTTCCTCTCTCTAGACTCCAAATCCAAATTGTAGGGCCCTATTGTCTTTGAGCGGGGTCGTTCATCTCTCCCCGCCTGCCGCAGTGCCGGAGGGACGAATTCGGGCAGGGGGTGCAGAGATTGCGAGAGGGCGGGCGCACTACGCAATTGCCCCCCCCCCCGAGAGAGATGCGGGCGCCTCCCCTAGGGCGAAACGCACCCCTTCTGTTGTAAGTGCGGTGAGGGGCGGAAAGGGCGCCGGCGCCGTCCACCCTGGATGCGCACTCGACGCCGGGGGACTGTGACCCCTTGTCCTCCCCCCTCTCTTCTCCAATTGGCGCCACCCCCTTCTCTCGCGCACTCTTCCTCATTTCTACTTCCCTCCACGTTCCATTCCCCGTGTTGAATTCATAACATGTACAATAATTAATATTTTTACTAATTGTTCACCGTTCACCGGCATAACTCATCATCCCGTTACCGGTCACGAAAACAATTCCCATTAAATATATTACCATTCGGTCTACAGAGGATTGTTTTCAAAAAACCTATTTTTTTGTCGGTGAAAATATTAATTAGACAATGCCTGAGTTTTTCTGCTAAATTTCATTTGCTGAAATGGTTAATAAAAAAATTGTTCATGCATTTCGTTTAAATCATTAATCGTAAAGCTTAATACACGCACGTGATATATTTTTGTCGGTTACTTCACTCAATTAGTGGCACGTGGGGAAGAATTAAAAAGACCGCCGTGTTGAATGAATTGATTGCAAATCGGATTTAATGATGTGTGCTACACAATCAATCGTCCGAGGTTTGAAAAACGGACTCATTGGAAACGGACCGATAGTCGGAGGGGAATGCGATTCCTGGAGAAATCGATGCGCGGATCCCACGCCTAGCGTATGCGTGAACGCCTGGCGAACACCATCACGAGTTGTGAATATCCACATCCTCTGCGGGGTACTGTTTTGTTGGGTAAATGCAGAATATCCACTTTTTCATTTCTTAGACCCAATCCCAGGGTATTATTTAATACAATGTATAAATCGTAATGTACAAATTACAATGCATAAATGTATCATAAATTACAATGTATTGAATTCTAATAATTGGGCACCAAACACCCTCTGCCACACGTCCTCGCGGAGGTTTGCATGTTAAGCTCGATGTACTTGTGCAATCATTACGATGACCACCACGATACGATCACAATCGGTTTCAGCTATGCTTTAATTCTATTCAGATGGAGCCGACATTTATTCGATATCATTGCGTCCGCGGTCCGAAAGCCTTCCCTCTCCCGAGAGAAGTGGTGGACCCATGCCGCCGCATTCCGCTTAAAAAGGCTCTCTGATGCTGGGGCTATGAGCGCCTAGAGCCGGCAGGCGCCGCGGACGGAACGCCAAGGCGTGGTGATGATGGGTCGACCTGGATCCCTCTCAAATAAATGGAATGGAATTACCACGTGATGAATGAAACGTATCTCCCGAAATCCGAGCTGAAATGGCAGGATTCCTTTAAAATGGCGGACTCTTCCAAGCAGCACACAACCTCTTCCCTCCTCCTCCCCAGCATGCCCCGAGGCGAAGAAAACAAAAGAGGTGACAGATTGATTGAAAAAACCTTCAGTTTCCGGATCCTCCATTCCTTTTTCGGGGTGCGCCTTGCCCGCCATCTTTCGACATGGATGCGAAACAGCTTCGCCGCTCACCAACACAGTTTCTACCCGAGTCGGTAAATTACCCTTAGGTTTAGGTAAAATTCATCCATTGGGCACCTAATCTTCATCTACTTTGACTTTTTCTGTTAGTTAACATTCTAGATTCAAACGCATGTACTATGTACAATCTATTCTAAGCCCATCTAGCCACCACAAGTGGTGTGGGGTTTTCAGGCGTTAGCACATTATGCATAAGTCTAATGGTGACGGTCTAAATATATATAAAAAAGACCATAGACACAGTAATCAACCCGAAGGTAGGTTTGGCCGGTGATGGTAGAGTTCACCCAGTACTAAGCCCAACAATGGCGTGTGTTCCCACATCAGGGTAGGGGGGCCAGTTCCTTTCCCTGTGCCGGTTATGGTTTCCCAGGAAACCCTGGGTACCCTTAAAATCACTTTAGCTTCGGTGGAGCTGCAGGTGGCGAGAGTGCCTTGCCCGGGAATCGAACCCGGGACTCTCCGGTCAGCAGCCCAACGCTCTACCCACTGGACTACCACGACCCACGTCTATATATATATAATATACATATATATATATATACATACATGTATATATATATATATATATATATATATAGAAATATATATATATATATATATATATATATATATATATATATAGAAATATATATACGAGTATATATATATATATATATATATATATATATATATATATATATATATATATATATATATAGTGTATATATATAGTGTATATATATGTATATATATATACATATATATATATATACATATATATATATATATATATATATATATATATATATATATATATATATATATATATAGTGTAATCAACTCTAAGGTCGGTTTGGTAGGTGATGGTAGAGTTCACCCAGTACTAACGCCGTGTGAAATTCACTCATTAGCAGGGTAATAAGGGGGGCCAGTTCCTTAATTCACTGTGCAGGAAGATATGAAGAAATGTAAATACCATGTAAATACTCGTACATACCTCGAGTGGATAGTGAGACGGGAATTGAATGCGTAAGTACTTTTCGCGTGGTAGGAATTTTCCGAGTGGTCTTTTCCAGAACATCAGCTTGTTTTAGAGACATGACATGGCGGCAGCAGTGAGAGCCAGTTTGATACGTCGTGTACGCCAATATCCTGATTGTACCTTTAATTTGTGCAATGAAAAATAGGCCGAAGTTTAGTTCGAAAATACCTTCATTCGAACGATTTCATTATTACCGCATAAATGACGCTGTTAAAAAGCACGAAGGGAGAGATGATCGCGGATTCCGGAGGACTTTAAACGGGCAAGAGTTTCCTTTCGCCCCGCGACCTTGGACAGACCGCCCGGAGGCAGGCGACGGGAGGCGGCAGGGTGGGGGGAGGGGGAGAGGGTGGGGGGAGGGAGCGGACAGGGCGTCCTAATGCATTGGGCGAAATTGAAAGACCGAATCCTTGGCTTTGGGGCGAGGGAGCGTCCTCCTCCCCCCCCCCACCCCCACCCGCTCTCCTTCCTGCAGGAATGGAAGCCGTATAATATGATGAATCTGTGGCACTGATATGTTTACAGCATTCGCGCGGATTTCTTCCTCCGCCGCGTTAACTATCTCCATCTACCAAGAGCCCGCAAGCAGCCGCAAGGGCGTGTGGCGGGGGGTGCTAGGTCACCAGCCATGCATGCACAATCGCAATCATCTTACCACTACACAAATATCAGTTTGACCACGCTCTAGAAAAATATCAATCATTCGAAAGAGTGTACTTGCACGAGATGGATGCGAGAGAGATGGGTCGGTAATTACTCGGATGGTCGCCTTTTTTAAATATGGGATTGGCATTGGCTGTTTTCCTGTCTTTGGGTTCTACGCGATCATTTAGGGATTTATTAAATATTATTTCCAGGAAAGGAGCTATTTCCGAAGCTGTCGTTTTATTTACGTGATCAGGGCCTTGGGATTTATTTGGAATTATGTCTTTAAGTTGGCGTTCGATTCCAAGAGAAGATACTACAGTTTCAGACATAGGAGCGATCGGGTAGTGAACAGCATTGTTCCTGTGAACGACTATTTAAATCGCTTTGCAAATATCAGTTTAATTTTCATTAAGTGTAACTGGTGTTAAGTTTTTGCCCGTTTTTGTTCAGGGATGGCACTGTCGACTTGTTGCCCTTAACCTCCCGCACGTGTGTGTCCAATGCGCGCCCAGATTTTCCTCCAAATATTCAGCCAATCTTTTATTTTTAAATTCAATTAACGCCTGGTGACATGTTTTTCTCGCTAATTGTATTATTTCCTTTTGTTTATTGTTAGACCCGTCCTTGCACGCTCTCCATATTTTAAACTACCATGCCCTTTGTAGTTATAATGCTTTACGTACGTCTACGTTGTACCATCTAGGTACCCTCCTGTCACTTTTAAATTTACTAGGCATGTGTGTTTCCAGTGCAGTCCGTGTGGCGCCGAGAAAAGCACTCCACAAACTCTCACTGTCTCAGTATCTACCAATTTCCTTAAATGAATCAGTAGACTATTGTTGTTCACGCCTTAATACTTCATAATCTTCCCGGTTAAACAAGTAAAGTTTTCTTTTAAATTTCTGATTCTTCATTTGCATCAAATTAATTTTAACTATCACTATTCTGTGGTCACTAAAGCCTGTCATGTGTTGGTATTGCAAATCACTCACGGAAATAGCAGCCGGAAAATGCATATGGTTACTTTTTTCAAATCACGCCGTGGTATGAAATATCATCTTGAACACTCTATCGCTGAAAGTGTTTCGAAAAGGCTAACTTACTAGATTCATTTTTTCAAAGCGTCTTCACCAATATCTCAACGAACGTCTCCGATAGCTTCCTAAATTGTGCCAGTCAACCGATACCCAAAACTGAAATCTCATTAAGCGGAAAAGAACGTTCGTTGAAAAATATTAAGCCTAATAAATCCTCCGGGCCCGATTAAATTCCCATTCGTATATTTAATGATTTAGTTTCGGAAATTGCGCGTATCTAGAAATAATATTTAAGTGGCTCAGATTTTAAGCCAAGGGGAAGTAAAAGCAAGGAAGTGGCGAATGCAGGGGCCATCCCAGAAGCGAACTCTTCCTCTTGGATATATATACTCTTCCGGATTACCTGATTGACTTGGCCATAGTGTTCTCATGCCATTCATCCCAATTATTTTGAATTATCATTTCTCCGATGATCTATATTTTAGAACTCCATGGCTTCCGAGTTTCCACCGCGTAGGTGGTGCTCTGTCTTGACAACAGTTTCTTCTGCATGCGAGCGGGTGTCTTCTGGTCGAGGTGACGTCGAGGGCAAACTCACCATCTATATACAGGCCGGTTGACATTGTTCCTTCTCTGTGATTGGCCAAAAGTGCGATGCTGGAATCTCGACCAGTCCAGCGGCAGTTGGGTCGAAACATTCGCTTTCATGATGCGTGGAGCTGGTATCCATCGCCCTTTTCTATATTGTCGGGGTATTTTAGAAATCGCAATCGCATCTCGGATTTTCCGGGGGAAGTGCGATTTTCCTCATCGCTGTTGTCGAGAAAGGACAACCCACACCGTTGAAACCCGGAAGCCATGCAGTCCTTATCGTCCATGCGCCGTCAAAGCCTTCGCCCCGACTAGTGCATTCAAAAATGAGGACCGCCTTCGCTGCGACAAATATTTCGCGATTTTAAGATACAGAGGGGCAGTGCTTCTGACCGTTGAGTGACGCTCTTCCTTCCTCAACACCGCTTATTCAACGTTCTCCCTTCGACATTCGCCTCCCGCCACGATCTTAAAATTTATCCCATTCACTCTCTCTCTCTCTCTCTCTCTCTCTCTCTCTCTCTCTCTCTCTCTCTCTCTGCCTTTTAACGATTTCCTCTGCAAGGAGATAATTTATTCTCTTTGGAAATTACTTTTTGAAAAGTTACTTTTGGAAATTCACTCCGAGCATTTGCTGTACATCAACACGGCACAATACTAGCAAGGACCGCAAGGGCATGTGCCGAAGGGTGTTAGGACACCACCCGTGAATTACAATGCATCTACATGCATAACGATAAATAGATGTGATACATTTATCACAGACGCATGTATCGAACAGCGGAAATTCGACCTCTTTTTAACGCACGTACGTGACCGATTCATGAAATTATCTTTCATATATCAAGGATTTCAAGAAGACACCGAGTACTCGAGTGAGAGTGACAGGGTACTTGGATCCCCATTGCTATCAGAAGACCCGAACGCGAAGGTGGAGGAAGAGAAATGTGTGGATTTGAATGGGGAAGTGAAATTGACTGAATTTTTTGAATGGACTACTTTTTGGTTCCCTGCGAAATCCCATGCAGTTAGTTGAAAGGAAAATAGCATCACAATATTCCTGCCTGATTTCATGCGAAGCTCCCTCATCCTCCCTCGTGTCATCATCAGCAATGACTCTCGGCAAACCTTATTTACACGGAGAATTACTGTTTAAAACAGAACAGTTTTCATTCAACGGTCGCGAGTCAATGTTTCCCGCACATTTCCATTCGCGGCTCTTTCTGGAAACCTGTTGGCAAAGAGCGAGCGAGCATTCAACTTCTCCGAGCGATCAAGATGTTATGTGTAAACAATCGTAGTACCTCGTAGCGGCAGAATCCCTGGGCGGAGTGGCTGGGATTTAAACGTGGGAGGGGTAGAGTTGACGGAGAGAGAGGGGGGGAGCGAAGACGGAGCGGGGGGCAGGGGTTGCCGGGAAGGGGGAGAGAGGGGGGGAAGGGTGTATGTGAGTATGGGAGGGTAGGGGAGCGGTCAACGTCGGGGATTTGGGATTTAAAAAGGGGGTGGAGAGAATATCGGTGGAAGGAAGGGGCAGGTGGGGTTGGGAGGGGGCAGGGGGGGAGCGACCGGAGGAGGGGGGCACCCGAGGGAAAAATCGTCGACGAATGCCGTCAGATGACCCCCTCCCGCTCCCTCCCTCTTGCTCCGAGAAGCAGTCTACTTTGAATGGCCTCGCACTTTTCCGAAACGGGTAAAAAATTCCCAGGATCTTCTGTTAACTGTACCAATCGAATTTAAAGCAAATGGACCGAATGCTCATATTCTACGATTACGCGACGGAGAATCCCAAATAATTACGCCTCGGTCGGCTTCATTTGTCGATCCTTTTCGACTCAACTCTCAATCGTCCACGACTATTGTTATTTTTAATTAATGGTACATATTCGATTAAGGCGCGTTTTAGATGCGCGCCAGGCTAACCAATTCAAAGGTTCACCTGTTGCAATAAAATGCGACACCTTGTACAACAATGATTGTTGTGCAAGGCGTCGCATTGCACCTTGTCGTCCTAACACCCTCCCCTCCGTCAGTCTTCCCACATCAACATGCTCTGCATCCGTCTTACCCGCCTCCTCGCGACGACCAACTCTCGCTCCTCCCGCAGCGCACGAGGGTCGCGCTGCAATACGTCCCACACCCTGACTCCCACTCTCCTCCTCCTTCGTATTCCTTTCTCTCCAGCTTACTTCTTCCAACCTTCTCCCCAAAAACATGTCAAAAGTTTCTTTGATATTTGTCTCAATTATATCCGAAACACCCGAGCACACATATCTATAGAAGCCACTTACATCGTTCCCGCCATACACATTTCATGCACACATAATTAGCCTAAAATGATAACACGAAAAATAATTCACTCGAACGAAAGAGAATAGGTCGCGGATGATCGCCGTCGGCAGCAGTCACCCCGGGGATCGCGCGTTGGACTGCCGCCGCCTCCGTGCGCCGTGCCCGCGACTCCATTTCCACCGAGGAGTAGTATTTAGGGGAGGCAACCGACAGTTGAGTGAGAATTGCGCCATACATCTACATCTACATAATACCCCGCAAGCCGCCGCAAGGGCGTGTGGCGGGGGGTGTTAGGTCACCAACCGTAAAAAAGAAAAATACCACATGCAAAAAAACAACACGGAAAATTACACCCCCTAGCAGCGCACACACTCATGCAAAAATCCCTTCATCCAATACTCATGCAAACACATATACCGCAAAACAACTAAAAAACTGCACCCCATGATGCAGCACGAAAGCCATCCTACAACACGGAAGCCAGGACACAACAAGCAAGAAATTGAAACATCACTACCACATGAAAATGCACCACGAAACACTCTACCCCCAAAGAGTCTGCAAAAGGCAGGGAATGCGACCCAACGTTGCAGGTAGCAGGAATTTCCCCCCGCTGAGAGGGACGAGGGACTGAAAGGGAAACTTAAAAACAGATGAACAGAAAATAGGGGGATGGACAGGAAAGGGTGAAGAGAAACCCGACTTCGGCATTAGCTTACTCTTGTCTAAAGGCGCCAAGGGGTCCGCAGCTTTACGTCCCATCCGACGGACGGCGTACTAACTCAAAGTGCCGTCCAAAAAACACAAAGAGAGATCGAGATACCACTGAAAAATATTCAACACCACCGGGATTTGAACCTGGGCCCTCTGGGTGGGAAGCAAGTACGATAGCCACCGCACTCCATTTCCACCGACCTACGAAACTCACGAGAGCCGTCCATCTTCGGCCACGCTCGGACAACTAACTATCAGAGCTACCAGACAAACTAACAAATTTTCATCCAAAATTTGTGATTGGCAATGAGTGAATTTCCTTGGTTAAGACTAGTAGTTTGAATCTCACTCGTACCTACTTAGAGTATGGAATGAAAATTCCAATGGTTCACGCAAAAAATGAATTGCCACACGGAACGCGATCAAATCTCCCGCTTCCTTTGAGTGACATTGAGGAAGTTTTTTGGCTCCCAGTATTAAAGAGAACTCTGCGTCAATTGCCACGCGCGGTTTGAGATGCAGTGACGTTAATATTTCAATGAAAAGTCATTGCATATCTTGAAATTTCAGTGGCAAATAAATACAAATTTTGATTAAAAATTATTCGGGAACAATCTGAACACGTCCCAACAAATTTACAACCGAGGTCACAGATGACACTCTGAAAGTCATCAGAAATACGTTAGGCAAGGAGCGGGTGAATGCTAACTCTACGTGTAGATTGCGCTAAATGAAACTACATCAAAGAGGGGCTGCAAAAAATTGTATGCCATGTATTAAGCATTATTATTCGTATATTGAGGTAGGTTATGGATTGATACGGCCTATACAACAGAACCACGATATGCTCCCTTGCTTTCTCCAAACAAAATGTAAAAGCGAACGCTACAATGAACCCGTCATCAATTCCTCATACTTCCTTCCCTCTGTCCGACATCCCTGTCCTATTCCTGCCCCTCTCTCTTAGTCTTCAACGCCCGTCGTCCAACTGCCACTGAAAACGCACCGCATCCCCCTTTGGATTCATCCCAACAACCCTCTTCCCTCCCACACCAGCACTTTCTCCTCTCTTAGCCTATCTCTCCATTTCACCTTTCCACACCCATGGCAGAACACGTCAATAAATGATTTTTAAAGTTTCAGAGAAAATTCTTCTCTAAATTCTCTAAATCTTTGCTATGAGCATGTACGAGACGCACTCCCACATACGCATGGCCCCCCAAGATCCACCGAAAGGGCAAAGTGGGAGGGGGAGGAAGGGGTGCTGGTTATGCAGCATCCAATATTCACTAGCCAGCCGCAACCAACGCATTCCGTCTCCGGTGTTTCCTTCCCCCTTGTGCTGCTTTGCCTTGATGCGACAAGTAGGCGGGAAAAACGGAAGCTTGAATCTATCTGTTTGGCAGCCAATCTCTCTTCATCTACATCTACTTAATACCCCGCAAGCCGCCGCAAGGGCGTGTGGCGGGGGGTGCTAGGACACCACCCGTAATTTAGAAAAGAAAAAGAAAAAAAAACCGCATGCAATAACCACAAAATCATATATTTAAAAAAAAAACAAAAAAAAACATGGCATACATTCATGCATGAACACTTACACCCCACACACATGCAAACACAATAAAACTAACAACTAACATACACATGCACCTGAAAGTATACCTAAAAGCTTTGCAGTGTTTAACTTTGCTCCGACTTGTAAATTCAACGTTTTTAATATTTCTAAAGTGACTTCGGTTTCTTGCTATTATGATTTCTGATTGTTCGGGGAAAGAATGAGTATTTGTACCTATCTGTCTTGGAATCTATTTCCCTTAGTTTATCTTTGTGGTCTGATCTACCTAAGTAGTGTGGGGCCATTATAATTCCTTCAGTGTCATAGTTAAACTCGTTTGTTCTGAACCTTTCTAAAAGTCTAAGCCTCGCTTGTTCTCTCCGCACTTCAAGTGGTTCCCAGCCTAAATCCCCTAAGATACCTGTCACACTTGTGTTTTTATCATAACAATTTTTAACGAATCTTGCGGATTTTCTCTGGACTTTATCTAATTCTTTTTGCCAAATTTTCTCCCACGGATCCCAAATACTTGCGGCATATTCCAAATGAGGTCTAACTAGAGCAAAATAACACCTCTCTTTAACTTTTTCATTACATTTCCCCACCACCCGTTTTATGAAGCCAAGTTTCTTTAAAGCTGATCCGCATATTGTCCTGATATGTGCTCCCCATGAAAGGCGTGGTGTTAGAACAACCCCAAAATATTTAACTTGATTTTTCGTAGACAATACTGAACCCTCTATTTTGTAGTTTATATCCTGTTCCTCGCTTCCTTTATTCCAAAATTTCAAAACTGCACATTTATCTATATTAAGTGTTAATCCCCATTTATTGCACCATTCCGAGATATTGTCTAAGTCTCTAGAGAGTAGCTCGCGATCTAGTTGGCTCCTTATTTCCGTGTATATCACCGTGTCGTCAGCAAATAACCTTAGATTGCTACTAACGTGTGTGCTTAAGTCATTTATGTATATTAAGAACAGAAGAGGCCCTATTACACTTCCCTGGGGGACGCCCGAAGTTACATCTCTCTCCGTTGAGCACAACCCATCTATGACTACTATTTGTTTGCGGTTTGACAAGAAGTCTCTAATCCAATTCATTATTTTCTCATTGATCCCATAGTATTTAAGTTTATGCAACAATTTATTGTGTGGGACTTTGTCGAAGGCTTTTTTGAAATCCAGGAATACTGCATCGACTTGTGTGTTGTTTTCTCCCGATCTAAGTATATCGTGAATGAAGAGACCAAGTTGTGTTTCGCAAGATCTGCTTTTCCTAAATCCGTGCTGGTTGTGGATAAGTATTTCCCTACTATCAAGAAATCTCATAATGTCAGTGACTCTCTTGTTTTTTAACGATAACCTATACGGTGGATATTCGGTGGATATACTCAAATATGAACTACAATACTGACTTATGCCATAACACCCCCCGCCAACCGCCTTTGCGGAGGCATGCGGGGTGTGTCACATTATTTTTTCCGTAATCTCTGTGTCGTCTCAATATCAGTTAAGATTTCTTTTAACGATGAAGCTAAGATCTTTAAAATAAAAAACCATAAACACAGTAATCACCCCGTAGGTCGGTTTGGTAGGTGATGGTATAGTTCACCCAGTACTAAGCCCGAAGGCGTGTAAAATTCACACATCAGGGTAGGGAGGCTAGTTGCTTTCCCTGTGCCGGTCATGATTTCCCAGAAAGATCTGGTACCGGAAAAATCACAAAGCTTGGGTGGAGGGGCAGGTGCCAAGAGTTCCTTGCCCAGGACTCAAACCCGGGACCCTCCGGTCAGTAGTCCATATTAATATATATATATATATATATATATATATATATATATATATATATATATATATAAACACAGATGTAGATTTTTAGAATAAAGAGACACAAAGAAAGGACACTCACAATTTGTTATTTGACGTTTCGACAGCACGGCTGTCGTCTTCAGAATGGCGTTCTCGGGGAAGAGCGGAGAGAATGTGCGGGAGAGAGGTGGGGGAAGGAGAGGTAAAGGGACCAATAGGAAATGAACAAGGGGGTGGGGGGATATGTAGGCAGCCAATTGATGCATTCAGTGGGCTTGGTTCAGTCCGGGCGGTTTGAATGATTGGGCCACCCAGATATGCGCCATCTCGCGGGTTCTCACCTCTATTATACTCGCAGATTTGGGAAGGATTTCACCGAAACGGAGAGGCAGTCGTCAAAAGATTGATTGTGGGAAGTGGTGTGAGTAGGGATGGGATAATTGAGAAAGGTGGGAGATTTGGTGGAATATCGGTGGTTATTCATGCGGAGGGAAAGTGCGGTCGTGCATTCGCCCACGTAGAAGGCAGGGCAGAAGTTACAGGAGAGGCGATATATAATATTTTTTGAGGTACAGAAGGCGAGTGGTTGGGAGTTGGTACTGAGTGAGGGGGAGGGTCTTAAAAGATGACAGCATTTTGCAGCATGGGCGGTTGCATGGTGCGGATAGGGGCGGGGGAGAGACGGGTGTGCTTGAAGTTGGATTTGTGGACTTGAAGATGTCTCGCAAGTTCGACGGGCGTTTAAACGAAACAGAGGGATAGTGTGGGAATAAAAGTGATGTGGACTGAGTGTTATTGATAATTGGGAAGAGGTCACGGATTAGATGTTTAATTTTGTGTGTTTCGGGGAAGAAAGTGGTGATAAGATTAGGGCATTTTGGCGGTTTGGTTTGGGGAGGGGAGTGTATTGTGTTGACGGTTTGAGGATTTTACTATTTAGTAGTTTTTCAGGGTACCCACATTTTCTGAGGAAAAATCCCCGTCTCTAGTGATAAGTATAGAATAATATACAGCGGTGGGGACGAGAGCCAACGAGGGGTTGCCATAGTATTAAATGAAGAGGTAGTAAGAAGCGTAGTCAACATAGAGAATGTAACGGATAGAATACTACTAGTTGAGATAAAAGCAGAACCGACGAACTTAGTTATTATTCAGGTATACATGCATACACAGGCTGTATTTCGTGCTGTATCCTGGGGTGCAGTTTTTTGTTGTTTTGCGGTGTATGTGTTTGCATGAGTATTGGATGGAGGGAGTTTTGCATGAGTGTGTGCGCTGCTGGGGTGTAATTTTCCGTGTTGTTTTTTGCATGTGGTATTTTTCGTTTTTACGGTTGGTGACCTAACACCCCCCGCCACACGCCCTTGCGGCGGCTTGCGGGGTATTATGTAGATGTAGATGTAGATACATAAGGAAGAAGAGGTCGATAGGATATACGATCAGTTAGAGAACGTAGTCGCGTGTGTTCCTGCAGGGAAACATTTGATAGTGATGGGGGATTGGAATGCGACGGTAGGCGAAGGAAGAGATGGTGATGAGGTGGGGGACTACGGTTTAGGCACGAGGAATGACCGCAAGGAGAAAGCAGTTGAGTTCTGCTGGAGACAGGGGTTAGTCATTACCAACACTTGGGTTAGACACCACAAAAGACGCAGGTATACATGGAAAATGCCAGGTGACTCAGAAAGGTATCAGCTAGATTATATCCTGGTTAGACACAGGTTTAGGAACAGTTTGATAAATTCGCACAGCTTCCCGGGAGCGGATGCAAACTCAGTCCACAATTTAGTTATTATGAAATGTAGCGTACGTTTAAAAAAGATAAGGCAGGGGTGGCGAGTTAGAAAATGGAATGTAGAAGCGTTAAATGGTTCGAAAAGGAAGGAGTACCTAAAGGCGGTAGAGCAAATCATGCAGGATGGTAAAGATCCTAGTACTATCGAAGAAAAATGGGAAAGTATCAAGAAAGGGTTATCGAAAGCCGCAAAAGAGACTATTGGAACAGTTACTGCGAAAAGGACTAGGAAACGATGGATCACGGATGAGTTGATTACAAAGAAGGATGAGCGGAGAAAATGGAATAATGTAAATGCAGGATTAGGCAAAATGAAGTACTAAGAATTGAACAATAAATTGAGGCGGGCAACAAATAGAGCAAAAGAAGCCTGGTGGAAGACGCAGTGCGAGGATATGGAAAGTCTTCAGAGGAAGGGTGAAATTGGTGCGCTTTATCGCAAAGTTAAATCTTTATCGGGAAGTAAGAAAGCGAGATCTATACTAACAGCTAGAGATTTGGCGAGTAAGGTAATAGTTGACGCAGGAAAGATCCAAGAGAGATGGGAGGAGTATATAGAGGAACTATATAGTAAAGAACTTAGGCCAGCAAAGTTTGACATTGAAAAGGAACATGACGTAGACGAAGGTAGCTTAGGTCCAGGCATACTCGACGATGAGATAGAAAGGACATTACGGGAGATGAAACTAAATAAGGCCGTGCGGGTAGATAACATTCCCGTGGAACTTTTAAAATGCTTAGGAAAATGTGGGAGGAAGAGGCTATATGGGCTGATCCGTAGTATCTATGAGGAAGTAATCTGGCCGGAAGACTTTGTGAGATCAGTTTTAGTACCTATTCCGAAAAAGGTAAGGGCTACATCATTTAAAGACTACAGGACAAATAAGATTGATATCCCACGCAGCTATAGTTGTTATCAGGACCTTAAAGAAAAGGATAGAGATTACGGGCATTGATTATTTAGGGGATTATCAGTTTGGGTTTAGGAAGGCGAGACGTATGCGTGATGCCATTGCAGTAATGAGATTATTAATCGAGAGGAATATAGTATAGAATACAACCAGGGGGTATTTGCCTGTTTCGTAGATTTCGAAAAAGCGTTTGATAGAGTGAATTGGGAAAAACTAATGAGTATATTGCAGAAAATAGGAATAGACTGGAGGGAAAGGAGGCTAATCCACAACCTGTACATGTCTCAGACTGCTCAGGTGCGAGTGGGGAACGGGGAGTCCTGATAGGCAGTGTTAGGAAGAGGTGTAAGGCAGGGTTGCCCATTTTCACCGTTGCTTTTCAAGCTGTATGTAGAGGAAATGATTAAAGAGGCATGGGAAGAACTGGAGGTAGGAATGAAAGTGGGCGGGGAATTCGTAAAATCAGTTAGGTTTGCTGATGATCAAGCTTTAGTTTGTTTGTCAGCCAAGGGGTTTCAAGCATTGCTGAGTGAATTGGAAATTCAGTGCGACAGGTATGGGATGAGAATCAATATTAAAAAAACAAAGGTTATCTGATTTTCTAGAAAGTAAAAGGCTAAGCTAAACATTAAAATAGGAGGGAAAAAACTACAGCGGGTAGAACAGTTTATTCAAGAAGTTCTCTCGGGTTTCCCACCGGGTCAGGTTGCAGTACACCGACATTTCGAATGCTGACTCTGCCATCGTCTTCGGTTGAAAAAATATTATCAATAGTGCAAAACTTGGACTACAGGATTATCAGGGTTTGGATGAGATTTTACTTAGCATGGCTTCAAGTCGAACTCTGCCATTTTATTATTAATCATGTGAACCACCTCTGACTGCAAATGCTATGAACTCTCAAACCCTGCATATTGTAACTCTAAAATTACGTTGTCGTTTACATGCTACTTATGTTCTCTCAGGAAGGGAAATAAATTACTCTTTTTGAATTTCATACTCTGTGTTATTATTTATTGAATTACGGTCCTTTGGGTCCCAGTGCCGCTCTTTAAAGATTCACCAAGTGAAGTTATGTGTGCGGCAGGGGCGAATCAGCCATCTTGAAGAGGTAATGTTCGTCTGGTCAAGTTTCTGTCGTTACCAGCGGACGTTATTGAACAAATATGTTCTGTTTGGCAAATATGTTCGGCTTGCATTATGTAGATGTAGATGTTTCTCCTTCGGCCTTCTTGTCATTTTCGTCATTACTCTCAAATTGCTTTAATTTGAGTGAATCTCCTTCTTTGCTTCTAGAACTTTCTTTAACTTCTCTGCCGTGCCATACTGATTCCTCATGATCACGTTTGAAAATTATATGAAATAAACTTTTCATTCACGCAACTTCTTTTTGCACTTTTCCCAAGCGTGCTTTTTTTTAAATGGATTATCCTTAGTTGATGTTCGCTATTGGTGTCTTAATTTCAACCATCTTCTTTTCTCTTTAATATTTTATTTATTTAATACAAAACTTTTTTAACCTTAAACCAACCGAAAGACTCGATGGCAGTGTGCGCTATCATTCAAGTATATAGGGACTTAACCTAGGGTAACTTTATCGTACCTTCAAAAAGAGAAATAATAAATAAAATAGGAAACGGTGATATTGTTTCATTAATGAAAAATTTCCATCGTTATTCGGGGGACTACCGTTTAAAGTAGGTTTTGGATGGACTCAAACTAAAAGGCGCTACGCTACTTAGCTTAGAGTAGGGAGGGCAGTCTGACACCCCGGTTCTTCAATTGAGAATACTATTACTTTCTTCCGCCTACTCTCCATCCAACCTCCCTATCCCCCCCTGCCCCTTCATCGCTTGCCTTACATTCACCCCTCCAACATGCGTAGTCTTCAACATCCCACTGCCGATCTCTCCTCATGATTTCTCCAAACAACCACTCTCCTCGCCTACCATACACAGCACTTCCTCGTTCGTTTTCATTTCGGTCCATTTCACTTTATTCATCCTTCTCCACACCCACATTTGAAGAGCCTCCGATCTATAGGGTTCGTCCGGAAAATAAGTGTACTGAGCTCAGGAAAAAAAATTTATTACACTTTTACATATCTTAAGCTAATATTCCTCAGAATAGGACCCTTGTGAGTCGATACACTTGTTCCAGCGGCGTTCCCATTCCTGGAACGCTCCCACGAAGGCATCATCGGGAACCTCTCGAAGACTCGTCGTCGACCTCTTCTCTGCCCTCCACGAACATCTTGTGCCACCGAAAGATCATGTTTCTGGACATGGCTGACCCCCCGTAAGCCTGGTTAATCATACCGACAGTTTCGGTAGACGATTTCCCAAGCTTTACCGCAAATTTGATGGAATAACGCTGCTCCAAAAACTTCGGCATCGCGTTCCGTGACGTGGGTCGAGCGTGGAGGTTCGCGTTAACAGATCTCCTCACTACACCACAGCTCAGAGCCGACTGCCTTTTTCAGCGTCGCTTGCCAACATACCCCCCTCCAATCGCAGCCCGTCAGAGCGGTGCTGGGCGCGCCTGGAGCGGCGCGCCCAGCCCAGGAGTCAGTACACTTATTTTCCGGACGAACCCTGTACTTCTATTATCCTGCTTCAATGGCCATATTTCCGAGTCATAGTAAATCACACTCCATGTAAACGTTGTGACTGGTTTTTCATTACATCACTGCTCAACGGAGGGAAAAAGGACCTCATAAACCTGTCATTTTGCCCTTGGATTACAAGAATATTAATGATATTGAGTAAATAAATGCTCTTCATAAAAAAAGTCTTTTTCAGAATATGTAACAATAAATACCACTGATTTGAAATAAGAAAATGCAAAAACTACCACCACGCAGGTTCTCTTGATCTTCATTTCGCTTATATCCTTACCATGCCGTTTATCCTTGAGATTAAATACTTTTAAACGGATATGTCCTCCTAGGCCGAAGCAGATTTGCCGCATTTAGTCCTAGATGGGCGAACCATGCCTTTAGGGAATTGATCAAAGAGCGCCCGGCGCATGGCAACGGCGAAATAGCCCAGAGGTAATGCAACGTGCGAGGCTTCCAAATACCTTCAAGGAGCCAACTCTACCAAACATGTTATTTTGTTCTATCTCAACCACTTGATACCAACGTCTAATCTATTGACAAGGTTGAAATTTTCCCACTGGTCTCCTAGTGTCCTTGGGAACCTTTCTGCGCCTCGCTAGTTCTGACACCCAGCGACTAGCTAGCAATTTGGGAAGAGATTGAATGCGAGAATGGTGTTGAGGGAAAAGGGGAGGGAGGGAGGGAGGGAGAAAGGACAAAAGGCGAAGCCCTAGAGAAGGAGAGAGAGAAAGGAGAAGAGACAAGAGGAGGCATAGGAACATATCGACCTCGAAAATGTGGACTCGATGCAACAAGTGATGGAGTTCCTTGTTGCCTCGGGATTTGGGAAAAACAGAGATTAATGGAAGAAATGAATTCGGAGGTGGTTATGTTCGCCGAATACGCTCAATCGTCAGTGTGCGGCATCGGCCGCAGGGGGAGAACCGAGTGGGGCGACCGTCGACGAGTGAAGAGGCATCGCGCTCGTGGTACACGCGGGGAGAATCGGCCTAGTTGGTGATTCGGGGCACGGATCTTCTTCCAGGGGAATCAATGCTAATAGTAAGCTTGTTCTGAGCTTATGATATTCATTATTACTACATATATTTACTATATTTATCATTACTATTACTCGAAGAAAGGAAAAACGACACGAAATCCCATTCCCACTCCCTGCAGCCAAAGTGTTGCAATAAATACTATCCTATCCCCCTGCCACACGCCCTTGCGGCGGATTGCGGGGTATTAAGTATATGTAGATATCCAAGGGCCGAAGCATTAAAAATAGACGAGTACTCATGAAACATATCATTATAAGTGCCAATGTTGAAATTTGCTTCTTCACCTAAACAAATTCTCCGCGTACCACAATAAAAAGGTATATGGCAGAGGCTGCAAGCTCCAAACGAAAAGGGAAGTTATAAGGAAGAGGAAGGGTGTTTAAGGGTTAGGAAAAGGGAAATAAATCCACTCAGAGTCCATGGAAATACGTAAATTGTGGTTGAAACGTACAAACCTATAAGAAGAAAACCTAATTTTAAAAAAGTGTTAATTTTAACCACCTAAAAGTTCTCGGCTATATTAAAAACGAGGGAATAAAAAATAGCCAGAAACACTTCCATGTAAGATAGACCGCCGTCACAGTAAGACAGGTTTGCCTCGGTAAGGTGGTCAAGACACCGGCATTGGTACTGAAAACTGGCTTTGTACATAAAAATTAGAAGATGGCGAGTTTTTCCCCAAAAGTC
This sequence comes from Hetaerina americana, assembly GCF_022747635.1. NCBI lineage: Eukaryota > Metazoa > Arthropoda > Insecta > Odonata > Calopterygidae > Hetaerina > Hetaerina americana. Next base: position 956,323 of record NW_027287063.1, read on the forward strand.
TCATAATTCGCAGAAGAGGAGGGGGCTTACCTAGTATAAGCAGGAGGCTTCGTGGCAGGAGGAGACTCATCGCGGCTATCTGGCACCTCGGTGGATGTGGAGAGTTCGTGGCGCTGCGCCGAAGCTTACAATTCCTGAGGCGTAAGCATTGAAGGCTCGTCCTGCAGACCACCTCACGGCACCATTGACGTTCTCCAAATATCGAATGACCAAATGTACAAGCATTCTGCCAAACTATAGCCACAGATATTTATTCTCGTCGGTTGATCAAATCTGTCAAATATTAATTGGAAGAACTAAGCAATAGAAAAACGAGCAAAAAATCACGATTCCTGCCGAAAACCTCAAAGTACATTTGTCAAATTCTCATTACAATAAATAGTTAAAACGCCGACACGAGACGACAGCATACTCGACATATTTATATTTAGGACCCCCGAAATTATCACTAACGTCGACATAACTGGGAGATTTATCGATCAAAAACTAATAAACAGAAATGAATACTAATTTTGCAAAAATGATTAAGGAAAAGTATTAGAAGAAGAATAAACTTGAAAAAAACTTTCATGGATCTCGGGAGAAATGAAAACACGAGCACCTTAGAAAATTATAGTTAAATATTATGCGTGACCAATTTGACCAGTTTATTCCACGCAAATTATATAACATTTATATAAGTAGTAGGGAGGTAAGGAGAAGAATTGCGCTGGGCAGAGAGACTTTTACAAGGAGGGAGCTGAAGACAGGGACGTTGAGTAAGGATATTAAGAGAGGGCGGACTTTTGTTTGGACTAACAATATATTTATACGGTAGTTGTGTCCATCAAAAGCCTACCTTAACCAGTTAAGTTACCTTCTAATAATATGTACACACACGGGTGCATATATATATATATATATATATATATATATATATATATATATATATATATATATATATATATATATATATATATATATATATATATATATATATATATGTGTGTGCGTGTGTACCGGCGACGGGTTGGAGGGAGTTTTTAATAAGTTCCCAGGAGCCGAAAGTACGTACCATTGGAAGGGAACCCACCTGAATGGAAATGGAAGGGATAGCAGGCAAGAAGATTTCGAGACTCGGGGCCCTCGAACGTGAAATCAACATTCGAGATAAGTTGAAAGACCGAGAGAGGAGAGAGAGAGAGGGTGAGAGGGAGGGAGAGAGGGAGGGAGAGAAGGAGGGAGAGAGGGAGGGAGAGAGGGAGAGAGAGAGGGAAGATGGGTAGAGAGAGGGAAAGGGGGAGGGGCCCGGAGAGGATGGTGAGGGGGGGGTGGGGGCTGTTTTAGTGAAGAGTTGCTGGAGGCAAAGGGGGGGGGTTGGGGGGGGTAGAGGGAGGAAGGGGAGAAGGGTGGTGGGGGGAGTGGAAGGAGGTGAGAGCGGGAGGAGGGGGAGGAGAGAGAGAGAGGAGATTGGTCCCGAATAAAATCGCCTGGGGTTCATGTGTATCTGTTGTGTTGTTCCCAGGTGGGTGGGGAGGGAGGGGGGGTGGCGGAGGGGAAAGGGTGGGGGGGTGTTTGGTACATTTTTTCCTCGTGGGATCTCTAGAGAAAGAGAGAAGAGTGGGGAGGAGGGGGCGGCGAGGGGGAAGGGTTGTGAACGAGGTTGGTGATCTGCTATGACCTTGGCTGCGGTCACTAACAGAAGTCAACTCTCTCTCTTTCTCTCTCTCTCTCTCTCTCTCTCTCTCCGCGTCCCCTCACACCACAGGACCCCGAAAAAATAACACGATGCGTATGTACCACCAACCCCCCTCCCCCTGAACACGCCTCCTCCGAGGGAACTTCTCGTAGCGTGTCAAAGAACCCAAACGGCCTCCCTCCCCGGCCCAGCGCCCGCACCGCCGAATCGGGGGGGGGGGGGAGTCCCCCAACACGCCCCACCCCCCGCTACCCAGCCCTCGACACGCACGCACGAGGGGGTGGCGAGCGAGTGTCCCGAAGCGTGCGTGTTGGTGTTATGTGCTCATGTGCCGACCCCGGTGGCGGCGGGGTAACGTCCTCGTCTGCAATTCCAAGGGTCGTGGGTTCGATTCCCGCCTGGGTGAGTTTTCCTCCACCTAGGGCTTGGGTGTTTGTAAATGTGACCACTGTTATCGTTGTTGATACTTTGATGTAAAGGCCAAAATGTGATATTTTCGGACTAATACTGAATAAATAAATAAATAAATGTTTACATGACCCTCGCGCGGCGAAGCTTACCCCTCTCCTCTGCACGAGGGGACCGGGATCGGAACCCGGGCGGTGGGGAGGTTACATCCACGAATAATGTCCCGGAGAGAGTAGTTGCCAGTTTGATGAAAAATCGCCATGAGAGAAGAAAATGGGCTTCATCATTATTATTGTTGTAGTAACTAGAATGCAATTACGTACGTTCCTGTTTATCCGAGTTATTCAATACATACGTGTGTACATAAACATCTACATCTACGAATACTAAATACCCCGCAAGCCGCCGCAAGGGCGTGTGGCGGGGGGTGTTAGGACACCACCCGTAATTTAGAAAGGATAAAAAACCGGATGCCAAAACCACAAATTCTTACAGCCACAAAAAAATGGCATACATTCATGCAAGAACACTGACACCTCACACACATGCAAACACTCAAACTACCAACTAACATACACACATACACATGACAGCGCGCCGGCTCATACCGCCCTCTCTGTGATGCAGTTTTTGACGAAAAACGGCATGACATCAAATGTCGACCCCCCCCCCCCTATTCACCAGATTTAGCTCCCTGTGACTTCCTTTTGTTCACCAGACTCAAAAGGGAATTGAAAGGAAAGCGTTGGTGACACGGTGGTGGAGGTAAAACAAAAATCACTAGAAGGCCTAAAAACATCCGGATGAATGAATTTCAGAAATGTTTCGAACAACGAAAGCATCGTTTGGAGAATTGCATTGTGGTAAATGGGGAATACTTTGAAGGTGAAAGAAATTTAATGTAAATATATTGAGAACTAAAGAATCTATAACAACATTCCTGTTATTTTTGGGTTTCCCCTCGTATATAAATCATTGCATGAATGGTGCTCCCTTCCACGTCGCCTTTCAGTGGATTCCGGTGTGCCATGTGTTGGTGGAAGTTTTGAATTGGATGCAGTATGGCAGGTGACCTAACCGCCCCCCCCCAATTCCCTTTCGACGCCTCGCGGGCTGGTCTATAAATGTAGATGAAGGGTCATCTTATCTTTCTTAAAGGGAAAGTATCCGGTACGAAACTCGGTCAACGGGAAATCATTTCTAAGTCATGTAATGCTCGCATTCACATAAATAAATCTATATCTACATCTACTTTATACCCCGTATGCCGCCACAAGGGCGTATGGCGGGAGGTGTTAGGACACTACCCGTAATTTAGAAAATAATAAAAAACCGCATGCGAAAACCACGAATTCATGCATCCATAAAAAAGCATGCCATACATTCATGCAAGAACATTTACACCCCACACATCCAAACACTCAAACTACCAATTAACATACACATGCACCTGAAAGTTAACCTAACAGCTTTGCAGAGTTTAACTTTGCTCCGACTTGTAAATTCAATGCTTTTAATATTTCCAAACTGACTTCGGTTTCTTACTATTATGATTTCTGATTGTTCGAGGAGAGAATGAGTATTTGTACCTATCTGTACTGGAATCTATCTCCCTTATTTTATCTTTGTGGTCTGATCTACCTAAGTAGTGTGGGGCCATTAGAATTCCTTCAGTGTCATAGTTAAACTCGTTTGTTCTGAACCTTTCTAAAAGTCTAAGCCTCGCCTGTTGTCTCCGTACTGCAAGTGGTTCCCAGCCTAAAACCCCTAAGAGACCTGTCACACTGGTGCTCTTATCATAACAATTTTTAACGAATCTAGCGGATTTTCTCTGGACTTTATTTAACTCTTTTTGCCAAATTGTCTCCCAAATGCTTGTATTCCAAATGAGGTCTAACTAGAGCAAAAAAACACCTCTCTTTAAATTTCTCATTACATTTCCCCACCACCCGTTTTATGAAGCCAAGTTTATTTCAAGCCGATCCAAATATTGTCCTGATATGTGCTCCCCATGAAAGGCGTGGTGTTAGAACAACCCCCAAATATTTAACTTGATTGGCCGTAGTCAGTACTGAACCCTCTATTTTGTAGTTTATATCCTGTTCCTCGCCTCCTTTGTTACAAAATTTCAAAACTGCGCATTTATCTATATTAAGTGTTAATCCCCATTTATTGCACCATTCCGAGATATTGTCTAAGTCTCTAGAGAGTAGCTCGCGATCTAGTTGGCTCATTATTTCCGTGTATACCACCGTGTCGTCAGCAAATAACCTCAGATTGCTACCAACGTGTGTGCTTAAGTAATTAATGTATATTAAGAACAGAAGAGGCCCTATTACACTTCCCTGGGGGACGCCCGAAGTCACATCTCTATCCGTTGAGCACAACCCATCTATGACTACTATTTAGTTAATAAATGTGACTATTTTTTGGGATTGACAGTGATTCTTCTTCTTCGGCGTCTTCACGCGAGCAGCTCGCCAAAGGATAAGCAAAGGCCGAAATGGAGATTTAATTTTCTTGGAAATTCCATTATTTTTTATTTTGGACCTTAAAAATTATTTCAATCCACCTTCTGGGACAGATTGACGTAAATATGAATTATTTCAATAATTTTAGGAAAACGTGTCTGTAACCTAATACGCAGGAAACGTATTTACCGTACATCGATAGGAAGCGAGCCATGGTTCCCCGTTTTGTTAGCATTAAAATATTTATCCGTCCAATCGACAAAATTACGAGGGAAGATGCGATTTCATTATCCTTTGGATTGGAGTAATATGAGTGCAATCATTTATTAGTGACTGCAATTCATATTAAAAATAGTTATTCAAAATAATGTGATAATTCTACAGGATTAGATCAATTGCGTGTCCCTGCTTCGAAAGCTAATCACGGAGACCGCTAAGAAATGTTTTCCTGTTCCATTGATATTTCCTATCCTCTAATTAGTTATAAAAAATCTACTAAAAGAGATCAAACTATATTTATTTGGTTTAGTTATACGCAGCATTTGTCTGAGTTGAATTACACGCTCGTATTACAATTGCCGTAAAAATAGTTTCAGAAGGAATATGTTGAGACAGCACTTGCAAACAGCCAATCAGAAGCACGCGTCGGGTGGGACGAAAGGCTATTTCGTGTGCCCAGCCAATGGAACGCATCACGCGAAGCATATCTTTTAACTAGCGCACGCAAGCTACTACACGTCTGAACGCATGGACTTCACGAATGAGTAATACTAGTGTTGCGGAAAATCGAACATGATCAGATAAGGATGGCAATAAAAGTAGCAGCATGACAAGGTCGTAGGCGACGACAGACACCTGCCGACTCCGAGCGAAGTGCATTCAAATTCTAAAGTCGCGGTTGGAACGAAGCATCATTCGGATTGCGAGAAATCTTGGGTCCCGGAGAAGAGGCTGCAGTTTCCTTCTCCATTTCGAGGAACCCTATCATCACTTCGCTCCCCCCTCCCTCTCCCAGGAACCTTCCCCGCCCCCCCTCTCTCCGCACTCGTCCCAACCGACAGATTTCTTTATCGGGTTCTATTCGCGCCGCGATCATCGCAGGCAGCGTCGACGCTTTGTCCCCGGACCTTCACAATGGACGTCGTAACTGTGAAACCGGTCGCGCTTATTGAAAGCCAGACGGGATGGGGTTCGCCTCCTGTTTCTCATGAATTTCCACCACGCATTCTCGACTAATCCAGGGGAGCGAGATGATAATAATAATAATAACATGAACAGTAGAAATAAAAACGCCGGGCCGGGAGTGAAGAGGGGCGGGCGATTGGAGGAGTCCGTCCGGGCCGAAACAATGAACGGGCAGGGCGCAATATTTGACCCAAGCGATCCCTAACCCTGCTCTCGGGGCATCCATCCCCTGCGCTACCGCTCATTAGTTATAAATGTCGGCCTAATTTATTCTCGGCTCAACTAGTTCATCCGGAGATTAACAGGGGGCGCGGGGGGCAGGGAGGGAGGGAGGAAGCCCGCCAAGCGGGTGCGTCGGCAAATATTCGCGCCCCGCTTATAGAATGAGGTCGCGCACGCATATGCACACACATTGGTGCACGCGCGCTGGACAAAGACGCCGCGTGCACCGCGGGCCTCTCCAGGCGGTGCACGCGACCGACCGCTTTCCCACGCGGGCGCCTTCTGCACTTCTATTTTCGTACTGATTGCTCGTGAATGGGTATTGTTGAACAACAAGGGCAGGAGCTGGGCGAACACGGCGGCGGAGGGTCAATGTATTTCAATTGATATTGTGGGGCAATGTGTTTGGTCAACATCCGGACTGACCACCTTCCGGGTGATTACCAGGTGAAACGGATGTGTTGTATGTGTATGTATGTAATATACGTTTTACAAAATAACAAAAAGTTGTGATAGATAAAAATGATACCTGGGTGGTTCCAGTCACCTTCATCGGGGCACGAGGGAAGATTATGAGATGGGATATCGGGTGGGGGGGGGGGGGTGGGAGGGATGGACAGAGGATAATGGGTGATTGGTTGTTGAGGGAACACGATAATCATCATGATGGTGCGGTGGCTGACTAAGTAGCTTACCACCAAGATTTCCCGGGTTCGAATCCTGGAGAGGGCAGATTTTTGTCAATGGTATCCCGATCCCAACTTGCTGGCTTTGCTTTGTGGAGGGCACTTTGAATGAGTACGCCGTCCGTCGAATGGGGCGTTTAGCTGCGGACCCCTTGGCACCTGTCGTCACGAGTAGGCTAATTCCGACACTGGGTTTCTCTCCGCCCTTCATCCTTTCCTGCCCATCGGTAATGGCGCAAATGACCTTAGCTGTCGGTCGCCTCCCCTAAATAGTACTACTACCGGAGCAAGAGAGGAGGTGACAGCTAATTTGGTAAGGTTTAGGTCGGGCGTTTGATTTGATATAGAAGGCCGAATGCTGGTTGATTCCGGAGTCCCAATTGAACTGGTGTGACTGCTGACGGGAGGGCGTCAATCGGAAAATAATCTAAATTTTTTAGTTGGCTGTAATTGGGTGTCGGGGAAGTGGGAAGGAGGGTTACGGGGTGAGTGGCAGGTAATTATAATATTGAACGGTGCAGTGCATTGGCCAATATAAAATCCTGGGCAGAGGTTATAATGTAGGAGATGAATGAAATGTATTAAATCTGGGAAAAAATTGGAGATGACAGGAGATATTTAGGAAACAGCAGGATTTACATCTAGCACAATTACATGGAGTTGGAGGGATTTTAGGAATTGGAGTGGGCGTGGAAAAATGCGTAGTGTTTTAAGAATAATTGAAGGATTTGCTGGAAGTTTAAATTTTACAGAGGGGCATTTGCTGGCAGTGTGTTATAGAGAAGAATTGTGTGGTAAAGAACTTCGGCCGAAGTGCCTAGACAGAAAGGGGATATGACGTAGATGACGATAGCTTAGGCATACTCGATGATGAGATAGAAAGGGCACGAAGGGAGATGAAACTAAATAAGGCCGTGGGGCTGGATAACATTCCCGCGGAACTACTGAAAGGTTTAGGAAAATGTGGGAGGAAGAGGCTAAATGGGCTGATTCGTAGTATTTATGAGGAAGGAATCTGGCAGGAAGACTTTGTGAGATCAGATTTAGTTCCTATTCCGAAAAAGGTAAAGGCAACATCATGTGAGGACTACAGGACGATAAGTTTGATATCCCACGCAGCTAAAGTTGTTCTCAGGATCATAAACAAAAGGATAGAGAGTAGGGCAAATGATTACTCAGGGGATGATCAGCTTGGGTTTAGGAAGGGGAGAGGTACGCGTGATGCCATTGCAGTATTGAGATCACTACTCACGACTCAGTCATTACTTCTATTTCTTCCAATGAAGACGGAGTGAATTCCGTCGAAATGATCAGGAACTAACGTGTGAGTGATCTTTTTATGTGTTCTTATATTGTTTATAATATATATATATATATGTATATAATATTGTTTCTATATATATATATATATATATATATATATATATATATATATATATATATATAAAATATCTTCGAAATGGAACGCTCTTCGGCGACGCACAAAGGTATAAAAACACGGATGTAGATTTGTAGAATATAGAGACACAAAGAAAGGACACTCACACTTTGTTATTTTACGTTTCGACAGCACGGCTGTCGTCTTCAGACTTCTGAAGACGACAGCCGTGCTGTCGAAACGTAAAATAACAAAGTGTGAGTGTCCTTTCTTTGTGTCTCTATATTCTAAAAATCTAGATCTGTGTTTTTATATATTTGTATATGTATATGTATATATATATATATATATATATATATATATATATATATATATATATATATATACATATACATAATGTTAAACATACTGTTGGTTGGTAGGCAGAAATCCGAAGGAGGTAGGGAAGGTGGGTGCAGAGCATAATGAGTGAGAATACGGTGTTGAAGACTGTCAGAGAGGTTAGAACTTTAGGAAAACGAAACGATGCAGAGGAAGGAATAGGATGGCCATGTTGGACGGAGTGAATGGAGTAAGCAGGTATGCGGAATTGACGAGTGGCTTACTGTTGGGTCCGATACAAACGTACACACACCACGCATATAAAGTATTGATTCTTACAACCCCCCCGCCGTCCTCCCGCCGCCCCCTGGGTGTTCACCGTACGCGAGGGAATGCCGCTGGTGGGGGCGTGGGCGGGACTTGACGAGGGTGCTTGGGGCCCGCTCGGGGAGGCGAGGGGCCTCCCTAGGAGTTGGGGGCAGCGACCCAGGAAGGAAAACGGAAGGGTGCGGCCGGGGAACGGAGCACGCGGCCCCCGGGGAGGGGAGTTGTCGTTATTCCTGAGGGAGACTGAGCTCTCGGGCTAAAACTTACGTCGCGTGTGCGTAATGACGATACGTGGTGGGAAAAATTCAAGCAGAAACAAGGGTTAATCATATTTAAATGTAAGACCGTCATTTTTACATTGTCTATATATATATATATATATATATATATATATATATATATATATATTTATTTATTATATATATATATTATTTATATTTACCTGCTTGGCAGCATGCAGGTGATTACTCTCACTAATGTCGAAGCATAAATATCAATGACAACAAAATATGAGTTTGTGACTAATAGAGATGCTAAACCATTGAACTGATCGAAAATTCATTCCGTGCCATGCCGTGCCATTTGCCATGCCACACGGTTCCAAGGATTTCAGTAATTCTCTGCCAACATAAGATGAGATGCTCCTAAGGAAAACAATTAAGTAAGAGATAGTAGGCTGGAATATTGACTGGCCAATTAAGAGATAGCAATATCTCGCACATCCATCTGGTGCAAAATTTTAGAGCACATCATTGTAAGTTCAATCATGAAATATCTCAGTTCGTAGAATTTACTTACAAAAAACGAACACGGCTTCCGAAAGGGTAGATCTTGCGAGGCCCAACTGGCAACTTTCGTTCGTGATATTTTGGTCTCGGGAGAAAATAACGCTCATGTGGATGATATACTTCTGAATTTTAAAAAGGCATTCGACATAGTCCCTGATAAGAAGTTGCTGCAATGGTTGGGGAGCGACCGGATTGGTAAATGGATAATAGTAACGGGGTATCAGCGGACATAGTAGGCATAACATCGGGGTCCCACAAGGTAGTGTTATCGGCCCGCTATTATTCCTTTTATGCATCAATTACATCAGATCTCAGGTTTCCAGTAAACTTAGTCTATTTGCTGACAATGCCTTGATATATAGGCAAATATCTAGTCATGAATATAGGGTATCATTGGCTGACGACCCAAATGCTATCCAAAAGTGATGCTTGACATGGGAGCTAGAATTCAATTTGAATAAATGCGAGTCGATGAATTTTTGGAGGAAAATTATTTTACCCGTTAACACACTATACAGGGAACCAACATAACACACGTAGTATCGGTAAAATGCTTGGGTATAAAGATAACTACGGATGTGTTCCGGGTGAAACGCATTCGTGAAATTTGCGGAAACGCTAGGATAAATAAAAAGAATAATTGGGAATTGTAATTAGAGTGTGAAGGAGCTTTGTTATTGCAGGTTAGTTGGGCCTCACTTAGAGTATGCTGGAAGTGTATGGGATCCTAATGAAGTAGGCTTTATTTCGGAACTAGATCGAGTGGAGGGGAATTCAGAAGTGGTGCGAGACATGGGAGCTAGAATTAAATTTGAATCAATGTTTCAGTAAATATTTGGAGAAAAAGTATTTCGCCAGAAAACACAATATACAGGGAACCAGTATAACACACATATAATGGGTAATATACTCGATGACAAAGAAAAACGATAAACGATAGCTAAGAATATGTCCTGTGGAAAACACATCCGTGAACTCTGCGGGATAGCTAATGAAAAGTCAGGATTCATAAAAAGAATACTTGAGAATTGCAATGATAGGATCAAGAAACTTTGTTATTTCTCGATTGTTAGGCCCAATCTTGAGATGCTGCTAGTGTATGGGATCCTCATGAAGTGGTATTAATTTCGGAACTAGATCGAGTGCAACGAAGAGTAGATATGTTCGTTGCACTCGATCGAAGAGTAGATATGTCGAAAAGTTGTTACGAAACAAGGTAGCAGTATCATGACACTATTGGAAGAATTAGGATGGGATCCACTAGATGACCGTAGGCTTAAATACAGGTTAAATGCGTAAATTTGAGGCAGGTTACACGTATGAGGATGTTGAAGACATATAACAGGCCCCCAATTATTATGGTACATCAGATAACCAGCGTAAAATAAGGGAAATTTATTTTAGAACGGATAGGTTTAAAATGTTTTTTCCTCGTACCATTAGAGATCAAAATAGATATTACAGCAATTGCGTAGGAGAAAATTGGATTGGTAGTATACATATTTTCCATTATCCTGCATGCTATTTTTTTGTTTAATAAGCCCATCTCACATCCCAATGCTTAATATCCCATTTGCTCCACCTTCTCCATCCTTCTCCGCAACCACATTTCAAAAACCTCCCATCCACTTCCAAAGGCTACATCCTGCTTCAATGGCCATGTTTCCGTGCAGTGGGTAACCACGCCTCATATCAAAATTTTAGCGAGCCTTTTCTTAAGATATTGAGTAGTTGGAGGCATAATTTGGTGTAATTCGAACATAATACAGAAAATATAGTAACAATTTTTTAGCAACAACTTTTTAACAATAACAATAACTTTTCTTAACACCCTTACTCAATGTCCCTAACATCAATCCACTCCTAGTGAAAGCTTCCTTGGCTAATGCATTATTCTCTTCGCGTCCCTACTGCTTTGACCAGTTTGGTCCAAAACACTTCCGAGATGCATCAATTCCTCCATCCGCTCCAGTTTATGAACTCCTTCTGTGATATTTATCATATCCCTCCTCTTTCTTGAAAATCGTATTACCTTTACATAGAATATAAAAGAACTTCATTAGCTCCGTCGTCGGCAGTTATTTTTATATCTTATATTTTCGTGTCCAAAATTAATGGATAAACTTGTTTTTTACGAAGTCAAAGGCTGAGGTCGCATTGAGGCGGCACTTGGAGCGTTTCATTACAACGGTCTCTGTGTAAGTAGTAATATTTACTGGGTCGCATTAAAAATTTTGTGAGGAAATAGTAATTATTAATCATAAAAATACAATGTTCAGGTAACATTCTCTGCTACTGGGTTCGATTTAGAGAATGGAATATCTTCAAGCAATGCACGTCAACGCATGGTATTTCCATCTGTACGGCACTGTGCCCTGCAAGCCGAACCTCCTGGGTGTCGTCGTAAGGGTAGGCACGGAAAATAAAAAAAAAGTCTAGATAAACTGTTATTTTCCAAAAATAATGCAAATTTTTTAAAAAAAAAATGAGGATGTTGTTAACTACGCGAATGTGCAATACGGTATCTTAGTGTGAAAAACTTCTCAAGACATGAGAGAAAAACTGCCGGAAGCAAAAAGGCAGTAAAATACAGTTAAGAGGAAATGGCAACTGACTCGCCTACATGCGAGAATGAAAAATAGGAAAAATACACATTTCCCAGCCAGGGCGGTCGCTCACACCCATCCTTGGCACGAGGGGATGGGGAAAATGGCATCTTAAATCTAAACTCCATCTCTATGATCTTAGTACCACGATCTCTCCTGTTGTAGTGCGATAGGGGTTGTACATACGTGAGTAGGCTGAAACCTAATGCACACATGCTTTTAGATCACAAAAAAATCACCTTAAGAAGCACTCCTGGTGGCATGTGGAAGTAACATCCCTCTCAACATGCATGCGGAGCAAATTGAGTAGCTTCAGGCGTGATGTGGTGGAAGTCGAACATATTGTATTACTGATCGAAGAACTTTTCCACTCGATAATATCCAGGGGGGAAATGCTTCGATCAGTTATTCATTATGCATGCGAAGGTTTGAGGGCGTTGCATTCATCCAGTGTATTTCGAGGAGCGGAAGAATGGAGACGTGCTCCAGTGCTATGTCAACGCGAGTTAAAAGGCATGCTGATGTCGAATTTTTAAATGCTGAATGAGTGATTCCTCCCGAGATTTAAAGGCTGCTTATGGTGACGATGCTGTTGATAGGTGTACTGTAAATTTACGGGTAGTAAAATTACGTGGTTGCGAGCCTGCAAAAGCCATTACTGTTGATGAAACACGCAGTGGGCGTCCGATGACTGCCACAGACGATAAACATCGCAAACTCGTCGAAGATTTGATTCAAAATGACCGGCAAATCACTCAAAAGCGTATCGCTAACCATATTTGAATATCCAAGGAGCAAAGTTTGTCGTGTTAAAGGCAGCCTGGCGCCAATAATCTTGCAACATGACGACGCCCGTCCACACACCTCGCGCGCAACTGGAGAGTCTCTGCGAAACGTGAAATCTGAACCGATTCCACTCCCTACTTATTCCCCCGATCTTGCGCCTCGCGATTTTTATTTTTTCCTCAACTCAAGAGACACCTCGAGGGTAATCAGTACACCTCGGACGATAAGGTAAAGGCAGCTGCCAAGTCCTGGATTCGAGAAAAGTGGGAAGAATTTTTCAGTTACGGAATGAAAACACTTGTCACACGTTGGGAGAAATGTGTTCACCTTAATACGGTGACTATGTTGAAATTTAAATATGTGATTTTAACACTTAAGAATTGTAATTCAATGTACTTTTTGACAAATCTTGCAAATTGCTTTGGTTCGCGCTCTACAAGCATGTATGTATTACTTTTTAGCCTACCCTCGCATGAAGTAAATATCTCCTCCCCAACACCATCGCTATTGAGACCCGATTCCGATTGATGCAAGAGAATCTGTTATTCAACCTTCCCTCCGAGAGTGATTCCTACGTGTAAAGAAACTCGAGTCCCTCTGATGATAACGTCACTTAACATATCATAACAAAGTGTCAATAATACTGCTTCCACAAGTACGATGTCGCATTGTAGTTCGAAGTATATGTAACGTTGCCACAAAGTGCAATGAACAACGTTACATTGTGCTCGCATGTAACACACTATTACGGTGTTGTCGACTGCTGTGTGCAGTCGTATCTTCCCGAAGAATTGCCGACGCGATGCGCAGTCCTCTGCGCCCACACCCTTTGAAAGGCTCTTTGCGCGGTCCTTTCAGGAGTTAACATGAAAATATTACGACGATTTGTGTCCTCTCTCTCTCTCTCAGCCAATTGCTAAGTAATTTCGAGTAGTTTCATTTCGAATTTCTTATAATTCAAGCACGCGTAGAAACTTCCACTTTGCCTTCCCCTCCTTTTCGCCCCTTCGCTCCTCACCTCGTCCCCCGGCCTCTTCTCCCCGAACCCCCCCCCCCTTCCCTCCCGCACCCTTCGAGCCAGGTTCAAGGCCGGGCTGCGGCATCATAGCCCGGACCCACAACATTCGAAAACGGCCAGCGGAGGAACCACCGACCTCTGCGGAATTCCTCCCCACCTCCATCCACGCGGAAACATAGCAACGCCATCCCATTCTTAAGTCCCCCCCCTCTTTCGGATGCCCCCATCCCTATCCGCCCCCCCCCTCGCGCCCCCTTCCCTCCTTCCTCCCCATCTCGGCCGCTCCCCAGCTGACCACGGCATTAGGGACACTCGAAGACGCGCGGCCGGATCAAATCGATTCCGGGGGCGCATCCATCCAATCCGGAGAGTTCCCTTGGGAGCACGAGGACACGACCAGAGACTCGCAAGCCCCCAACACGCACGCACGCAGCAAACACCTCGACAGGTCAAACTTCGAATCGCGTAACGTATTTTAAAGTGTATGTAATACAATGCTTCATCATTGCTTACAATTATCATAATGCAAAATTATTCTCATAAATGTGGTTCAAATGGTCACGGACAACACCTCATTGCAACCCCGTGCCTGTTGAAGCGTATTAGAAGGCCCTCGCCAACTGCACGCACCGAAAAGCACGCGTAGCACTGAAGTCACGCCGCGAGGGCGTGTGGAGGTGTGGTGGTCAGGACGCCCTCCAGGCATGCAAGAATACGAGCCACATCCATGCGTGTGAATATACAATTGCGTGTGCCAAAACACAAGCACGCACACGCACGTAAAACACGCCTGTTTGTGTACATAACGCAAAAATCCTCGTTAGTTCGTCTTAATCGGTTGATTTCACTTTTCGAACGAAAAAAATTGGCGCTCTTGGATTCGATTAGGATTGAGAGTACGCACCTTGCGCGTGAAGAATGAGTCACTCTGCTCGGTCCCTACGTTTTATTTTATCCAGGTGTCCAATTGGCCAATATAATTCGCGGTCATAATGATTCCCTCGGCGGCGCAAGAAAACTCAGGTGTCTTGCACCTTCTCAAAGCCTCAATTTACTTAGGAAATAATTAGGCCCTACGGCAGAGGCAACGAAGTATTTAAGAAGACAGTATGCGGGGTTGAAGAGGGACATGCATACCTGTAGTTTGGTTCAGGTTGTGCTTCTGGTTAGGAGGAATCGTGTAGTATCTGTCCATCGAAATTCAAATCATCAAAAAAATTCAAAAATCAAAAAATCATACCAAATTCCATAGTTTAGTGACTTTAGAAATGGAAGCGTGCGGAGAGAGATAGAAATTGTGGACGGGATGAAAAAAAAGCAATGAAGAAGAGCTCGACATGTCCTCGAAATACAAATGAACTTATGCCTGAATATGTCATCTACACGTGCGACAAGTTTCATAACGTACAGGTCACCTGTGCGTTATGAAACTCGCCGAACACCAATAAAGTTTGGTGAAATCTACTAAGTTTTTTTTCCATTTCCCCATTAGTTTTATGAAAGATCCCGGTGCCATCTCTGTGCTACGTGCGAAATTGAACTAAGTGCTCTGGAGTACTCGCCTTTCCCTTATGTGGAATGGGAGCTAACATGGAACTCATCCGGCCAGTTTACATGACAATGACGCGACCTCATCCTTACTGCCCCAATGACCATCTATTGCATCCAGACGACCCGCCAATCTCAAAAACCTTCTGAGTTCCACCAACCCTTTGGCGCACCCCCGCGACAAATTTCCTAAGATTTCCCCGACTTACAACCGTCCCCGATGTAAAACTTGTCTACTTATTAGCTCTACTCCCCTCTCCCCACATCCCCTCATAGCCCCCTTACCTCGTTCCCACGATAATTGCCTATCAAAAAACATTATTTATTTTTTCTCATGGAAAAAAAGCACTTCGTAATGCATAGGCGAATGCATTACCCCCTTATCCATTCGAATGAATAATCACCGGTACTCCTGCAATTCTGCCTCACTCTCTTCTCTTCCTATCCCTTCACACGGAAATTCCCACAACCTTTCATTCAACCAGTAATTTGCTCTCAGCATCCTAGAATCCCCACCCGATTCAGCCACCAATAGCGGTGAGAACTCGAGAATCCGCCTACATATTAGCTTTCCGATCTTTCCCGCCCGCCCGCAAATTCCCGCCCCAACCGCAATCTTTAATTAAATATTATTTTTTTATTAAATATAATTTAAAAAAATTAATATTTAATTTAATCAACACTGAATCTCCCAGCCTTCACTGCACCTCCCCTCCCCCGCCAAGACCCCTAACCTCGCCCCAGAAAATGTTCAGTCTTACTTGAAGAATGCCTCGGAGAAGGCCGAAAGCTTAAACAATTTACAATGCGAGTGTCCTTTTGAGTGTTACTATTTAATTTGTGCCCTATTGTGCCGTCCAAATATTATATAAATACATATGTGTCTGTGTGTTTATATATATATAAAAGCATATATATATATATATATATATATATATATATATATATATATATATATAAAATATCTTCGAAATGGAACGCTCATCGGCGACACACAAATATATAAAAACACAGATGTAGATTTTTAGAATATAGAGACACAAAGAAAGGACACTCACAATTATATATATATATATATATATAATGTATAACACTTAGCACTAGTAGACACAGACAAAAACACAGAAACACACAAAAATAGTGAGTCTCTTTTTTGTGTGTTTCTGTGTTTTTGTCTGTGTCCACTAGTGCTAAGTGTTATACATTATTATTCACGTCCGTGAGACTTTCAAAAAGTGTTATATATATATATATATATATATATATATATATATATATATATATATATATATATATATGCTTTCGTAGACGTAACACGGAAGTGCCGAATAGTACAATACACGGTAACAAACAATATAGAAACACAAAAAAAGGAACACGCAAACGTTATTTCTTGATAATTTCGACGGAATTTTACTCCGTCTTCATCGGAAGATAGAGAAGTAATTACTTCTATCGTAGGGCAAGTGATTACTTAGGGGATGATCAGTTTGGGTTTAGGAAGGGGAGAAGTACGCGTGATGCCATTGCCGTAATGAGATCACTAATCGAGAAGAATATAGAATGCAATCACGACGTATTTGCCTGTTTCGTAGAAAAGCGTTTGATAGAGTGAATTGGGGAAAAACTAATGAGTGTTCTGCAGAAAATAGGAATAGATTGGAGGGAAAGGAGGCTAATCCGTACCCTGTACATGTCTCAGACTGCTCAAGTGCGAGTGGGGAACGGGGAGTCCGAATGGGCAGTGTTAGGAAGAGGTGTAAGGCAGGGTTGCCCATTATTGCCGTTGCTTTTCAAGCTGTATGCAGAGGAAATGGTTAAAGAGGCATAGGAAGAACTGGAGGTAGGAATGCAAGTGGGCGGGGAATTCATAAAATCAGTTAGGCTTGCTGATGACCAAGCTTTAGTTTGTCAGTCAGCCAAGGGGTTGCAAGCATTGCTGAGTGAATTTGACATTCAGTGCGACAGGTATGGGATGAGAATCAATATTAATAAAACAAAGGTTATGCGATTTCCTAGGAAAAAAAGGCTGAGCTAAACATTAAAATAGGAGGGCAAAAACTAGAGCAGGTAGAACAGTTCACGAATCTCGGAAGTGTTTTGGACCAACACGGTCAAAGTAGTAGGGACGTAAGGAGAAGAATTCCGCTAGGCAAAGAAGCTTTCCCAAGGAGGAGGGAGTTGATGACAGGGACGTTGAGTAAGGATATTAAGAAAAGACTCGTAAAAACTTTGATATGGAGCGTAGCTATGTACGGCGCGGAAACGTGGTCATTGAAGCAGGAGGATAGACGTAGACGGGAGGCTTTTGAAATGTGGATGCAGAGAAGATTGGAGAAGGTGAAATGGACAGAGAAGAAAACAAATGAGGAAGTACTTGATATGGTGGGTGAGGAATGGTGTTTGTCGGGAGAATTCCTATGGAGGCAGGAATAGTGGATGAAGAGCGTATTGGTCGGCAGTGGGATGTTGAAGACTGTTGAAGAATATAATTAATAGAGGGAGAATGTTAGGCAAACGAGGAAATGGAAGGAGCAGGATAGGCATGTTGGAGGTGATGAAGGGAGGAAGAAAGTACTCAGGGATGAAGAGGGACGTGATGTAGAATAGGATGCTGTGTTAGGAGTCACAAAATATTGATATAGTAGCTGTGTCCATCCAAAAACCTTCCTTAACCGGTAGATTACCTAATTACAATATACACAAACACACACACATAAATGTATACACACAGCCTTCGACCTTCCAAGGTAACCTTGTCTCAAGGCAATTAACTCCAAAGGCTTACCAGGACGTCATTTCCCGCTATTTTGGCGGTGCGACTTAAAACGATCCATTCTCTTATGCAACGGGCTTCAAAGAATAATGGCTCCGCCTTTTATAATCAATAGGTAATAGTTCTATGTTAGAGTTCAAAAGGAATAATACGAAACTCCCGTTGTATTTTGTCCTTAAGATATTGCGTTTAAAATATATATTAATAAGTTTAAATAATGAAATCATATATTAATTTTATGAACTTACAAGTTGTAAAAATAACAATAATTATTAATGAAGTACACATGCATGTTTGGATTTTCAATGTATGATTTTAAATGAATTGCTGCTCTGATCTAAGAAAAGCGAAAACCTTACTTGCCTACAAGGCAAAACAGGTTTTTATTTGCGAAACTTAGATTATATTTTTTATTAGGGTTGATATTTTCTCTCTATCCTTTGTACCATAATTTTCCCCAGGGTTGCGTCCTTCATAATATATGATCGTAAAAATAAATGTATGAAGTTTTGGTTTAAGCTTCGCTGGACTTGGCCATTAAAAAACCTGACTGCTAGAGCCCCGAGGAAGAGCACAAATGTAATATTGAAATAATTGGTCATGCATCGTCTCAGGGCGTCTCCTTTTGACAATATTTAGCTTGAAAATTATATATATTACTATCATGTCATGGCAAAGCGGAATACGGAGAAAATAAGGTTACACATTGCCACTCGATCAGGGAGTCGTTTCCGTAGTGTAGTGGTTATCACGTGCGCCTCACACGCGCAAGGTCCCCGGTTCGATCCCGGGCGGAAACATTTTTTTTTCTGGTGTATTTATTTAAATTTTTGTAAAGTATGCAAAACCTTAACAGGTTTTCTGTTTTGTGGACCCAGGCCATTTCTTTTTTAAAAGATTTCAATTTGCGCTACATGCAATTTAAAGATAAAGAGATTTATCGGAAGAGTATATAGGTGAATGGTGACAAATGGTGAAAAGCAATGACTTGAGACAGATAGCCCAAGTATACGATACATGCGTGCCGACCAGTCAACCCTCGGAAGTGGACGAGTGCTGTGTGCGAATAGAGTGAGGAGGAGGAAAGGCGTGCGGACTAAACCATTCAGTTGTGGTGGGTGCGAGAGAGTGTGCAGATTTGGGGTAAAAGAGGCGATGTGGGCAAAGACTGATTGACCTTGGTAAAGGAAACCGCCTGGTGGTGGGGAGCACCTCATTTGAAACACAGAGAAGGAGAAGACAACGCGTGGGCATTGGGAATACTACATGAAGTGATTGATTTTTTTTCAAATGCTACACGAGCACAGGAATTGTATGAAGTTAGCAAAAACAGTTCCATGAGCTAATATCGAGCCTGACCATAACCTACACCTACATAATACCCCCCAATCCACCACAAGGGCGTGTTGCGGGGGGTGTTAGAACACCACCCGTGAAAGAGTATAGTAAACCCGTATGCAAAACCAAGAAATCCATGATAGCGAGAGAGAAAGGGCATTGAGGAGGGAAATGAAATCGAATAAGAACGAGCGTGGGTGGACAACGTGTGGGAGGAAGGGGTTTTTGACGGACTAGCATTTATGTGAATTTTGCAGGAAAACTTCATCAGAGCAGCGTTAGCTTCTATTCCGAAAAGGTGAAGGCCACATCATGTTAGGACTAAAGAACAATAGGTTTGATTTCGCTCGTAGCCCCTTATTTTTCAATTATGTATGACCTATCTTGTTATGGTGGAGGCCTATCGTAACGGTTTTATTTGATTTTTATTCCCTTTTTTCGAATAAAAAATACCTAATTTATCGGGTGAATTAACCCTTGTTTTGAATCGGGTCTTCCTCCAGCATGTATACAAGTTTGCACGTCATTTGGTAAATTGTTTCTTAATATTTTTTCCCTTCCCCTTCCTCTCCCATATCCTTCCTTGTCACTCACCCTTCCCACCCGGTGCTTGCACACCCTGCCACACACCTTTTTGGTGTATCGCGTGGTTTATATGCATTCGAGATTATGAAATCCCGAATATGTGCATGGAAAGGGCAATGAAATTGATGCAATGCACGTGTCGACCGCTCTCTCGCGAAGGCGAGCAATGTGATGCGTTTTCAATGCACGCGGTGGACCGCACCGCCCATTTACGATCTCATCTCCCCTTCTCCGACGAACTGGACCACCGTGAGATCTTCCATTGTTCTTTGAGAGACGACGCTTTGGAATTTCTTCGTGGCTGACAACTCGTGGAGATTCCAGCGCTAGCATATTACGATCTTGGATGAATCTGACGATTCTATGTTCATGATGTGGAACTACGTAATTATATGCTGCTATCAAGGATGAACCCCATTTGCTCTCCCCGACAATGGTCTCAGGGATAGAATATTGGAGCCGGTGAAGGGCTGGCATTTTGATATCTTATCTTTTCCTGAGGTTTTCATTCCTTTTTTCCAAACGATTCCTTTCACCTCAAACAATGCCGGATTAGATGTTTTTCTAAGCTTCCTATGTGTTATTCTCGGAATTTTTTACAATTAAATAGGGTACTCCATTGCCCTGGTCATTTGTAATTTATTTTCAGATTGGTGACGATACAAATCCGCCATATTTCAAATACACGTTTTAATAAACGGCCATATTGATTGACGGGTGGTGAAAATTAAATATTCACCAGATTGTAATGTTTCATGTGAATTAGTGCCCACTTGAAACATTGTGTAGGTAGCCATGGATGCGGGATTCAAAATGTGATTTCTCCATAGTACTTGAATTCGAAGAATTTTATTGACAAATCTCTTTATTTTTTCAATTAAGGAATGTCACTTTTTCGTGACTATGTTATCTAAACGTGTATCCCTAATATGGTGTATCATTAATCCAACTACATCCCAAAGGGATTTCCTTGTATATGCAGGAATGAATGATCAGAATGTATACATTTTAAAAAAGATAGATTACCTTAATAAAGTCAAAATTTCCACTTCAGTATGAATGTAAGTAAAGCTTCCGATTTTTTATTAATAAACCAAAGGTTAAGTATTTCAGAATTACAAGAACAAGGTAAAAATACGAAAATTCCGCGGTTATTGAAGTTAAATGGTTCCTGATCTCTGAGGAAAGAAGTTGTAAAATTGTCTAACCTGCGACTAACAACGGTGGTACATCAGAAAAAAAATCGAAATGACCGATGTAAAATGTCTTTCGCACAGGAAGGCCCCACTCTCGCAAGGGGCCTACCCCTCTAGACGATACGTATCCAACACATAAACACTATCAAATGTTTCCTTCCAGGGACTCACACGTAATTGTTTCCTTTGACTGATCGTTTATTTACCATACCGTCTATTTCTTCGTACCTTTGGTCACCTGTCGGCATGAAGTTTTCGCACTTGCCGATGGAGCCATTGATACATCGTTCCTCCCGGTGCCTCACAACGGGTACCGATTACATTCGTGCATCCCCAGAGGACTTCATATACTTTCCTTCGGTTTTCAATAAAATATCTCGTCCCTAGGCAAACACCAAAGTTATTTTCAAAGCTATAATGTGAGGCATACGAGTTAAGTATTGCACCCTTATTAAAAAAATCTTCCCCACCCCGTGCCCCCGTATTCCGTATGACCCTAAGGTCGCGTGATCAACCAGCCGCATCGTCTCAACCATGACCCTAACCTTTATTCGCGGTGCGCTTTTTTTGCACGATCTCAAAATATTGAAATTATAACCACGACTGACAACCTCCCCTTTCACGCGCATGCGCCTCGGATCCCTCGATTACGATTAGCATAAGAAACCAACATTTGAGAGGAAATGTATGGATATCATTTGATGCACGAGATGAAAACACACGCGGATGGGCATGCGTCCCACGTATTATTAATACGATCGAGGGCACAAAAGGTCCGCCGAGAGCATACAGGTAAATGTGCGTGTGCGAAGCAGGGTGGGAGGGGGGAAAAGGGGGGGGGAGGGGCAACTCCGGCCCGGAGGCGGCCTGTTCCTGGCTACCGATAAATTATCAGCCCCTCAACTCGGAATCTTAGGGGGGATGAGAGCGGACGAGCAAACGTGGATAAAAAAGCGAAGTCGAACCAAAAAGAAAAACCTGTTCCGACTCTCTTCCTTCCTTTCTCTTCGTCCAAGCATCCTCCGTACCGTCCCGTCTGGGAAACCGAGCGAATAACCCCCCCCCCCATGGTGCTGCCTTTAAGCGTGGACCCTAAATGCGCTCCCCTGCCCCTCGCCTCATTTCTCTCCGTCTCTCGGCCCCCACCCCCGCGGGGCCGCGCTGGCGAGAGAGGGGCTCCAGCGAGACCGGGAGGGAGAGAGTGGGTGCGCTATTAATTGCAATCGGCCATCTCGTTATCAGCAGCGGCATGTCTTCATCTGCATCTACGCAATGCCTCGCAAGCCTCCGCAAGGGCGTGTGGCGGGGGTCGTTAGGTCACCACCCGTGAAATGGAATAAAACCACATGCAAATCTACACCCACAGAGGCGAATGCGATATTCATGCGAAAACCTTTTTAACTTACACACACTTGCACCTACGAATACACCTTACGTCTACGCAACTTTCAATCTTGCCCTCACTTGTAAATTAAATGTATTTAATATTTCTAAAGTCACTTTGGTTTCTTCCTATTATGATTTCTGATTGTCCGGAGAAAGAAAGAGTATTTGTATCCATCCGTAGTGGAATCTATCTCCCTTATCTAATCTTTAGTGGTCTGATCTACCTAAGTAGTGCGGGGCGCCTTAATAATTCCTTAATTAGTGTCATCGTTAATCTCGTTTCTTCTGAACCTTTTCAAAAGTCTGTAAGTCTCGCCTATTTTCTCTTCGCATCTCTTCAAGTGGCTCCCAGACTAATTCCCCTCAAAGGCCTCTCTCGCTCATCTTCTCACTGCAACAATTTCTGACGAATCTGGAGGATGTCAACGGAGTCACCCGGAGAATGCGTTTAAGTGCAAATCGGTGCTCGGCGCAAGTGAAACGGAGACCGCCGACGGCCCGCGTCCCATTCCACCGACCATGTCAACACGGCGCGGCGTTTTTCCCTCGAACGTGGTGCGGTCAAGTGGCGTAGATGTTGTTTCATGTGCTCTCTATGTACATCTGTGAATTCGAGAACTCTAAACCAAGCATTCACGTGGCACACACACAAAAACACACACACACAAACAATCATCACTGCGGAATAATGACATCGATTATATAGAAATGTGGACTCGACATATTCTTACTATTGCGGATTGCCCTAGGTTTTAAGGAAATGGTAACTTGCGAGCATGGTTCTCAAACATGTTTTCCATGCTCCATTGTCTTATTGACTCGTATCATTCTTAGAAATTATTCCAGTTTAAATAAATAAAGAGGAAGGAGAGTAATTCTGTGGAAATCATTATATCGTACGGTTGAGGACTGTCGTACGTATAATTGCTTGTACTTCATTTTGATTCCCTTTTTCGCATAACAAAACACTAAATACTTAGTTGGAATAAAGCCATGTTTTGAATGAAGTCTTCCTCCAGCATTTGTATAAATTTTGCACATAATTTAACAATTTTTACAGAATATTTTTCCCTTTTCCCTTCCTCTCCCATATCCTCCCTTATCACTCACTCTTCCCACTTGGTGCTCGCACCCCCTGCCACACACCCATTCGGTGAATCGCGGTGTATGGATATGCCGAAATCGATGCCTGCAAATAATGTAAGGTCGCTGCTACTTCTGTATGGCACCCGAAGGTCTACCGCTCCGGTGTGTGGCACGGATGATCCCACACCAGGCATTCAACATCAATGGTTAAACCTTAATTAATTTTAAGTTCCCAAAAACTGTAAAATAATTCAAATAATGTAGATAATGCTAACTGAATAGACATGGGATACCGTATCTATGCTTGTAAGACGCGCTGCTATAAGAACAATGACTTATAGTCTAAATATATAATGATAACATACGTACATCGATGAAAAAAGAGAAATGCATTCTTCTTTCCAGCGCGGCCGTTTGCAATTATTCTTATACCTTATCTTACATGGGAAAAATGTACTCTCTAATCTTTTTTCTCTAAACATGAACTTTCTTTGCTTATTTTCATTTTATTTCCTACCGCAATAAGATCGGATTACATTTAGAAATTAGTTTAGGGCATAAGGAGGGACAGAATAGGATGTCCCTCGGAGGATAAAACAAGCTCTTCCTCCTAAAATGCATTACGTACATACATTCGTATGAGCTTGAAAAAATATTTTATGGTTAAGTATATTAGTTTAAGTATTGTGCACCTCACCAACCTTTACTTATTAATTAGTATTTTAAGCCGTATAAATTACGCAAAATAGAAAAAAAATGTTTTTATGCAGTGAAGGGCCAGGTTGATCTAATTATGCGAAACTTAGAAATATAAGGGTGCCCGTGGCCGTCCAAACCCCTGCCTTAAAAGGGTTGATCACCAAATAATAGCAATCCTCGTCTATCCTTCGTATCTCCCCATTCATCTACTTTGCGATTGTCGAAGATAATTGGTTGGGAACTAGGCCACGCCCCCCCACCAATGACCAATCATGCCACGGACCTGGACCGTAATTTCGACGAGCTCCATGCCACGATCCCTCTGGAGAGATGTGACAGCGATTGTCCTCAGCTCCTACCCTGCCTCGGGTCGCACCGCCCCCCGTTTTGATGCCAACATGCCGTCGACCAGAAGTGGTCATGAGCCATGCGTCAACAAACGCACAAGTTCCCACCGAAAACATTCATCCGATAATTGCCGTGTCGACAGTGTCCTAATCATTGGCGATGCTGTTTCGATATTTGGAGAGTTATCCAACATTTTCGATTTTTTGTTAATATAATGCATAACTACTCTTGAATAATCGACAAACCCTTTTTGGGCTTTAAGTTGTTCATAATTTGCGCGAGGGATATCTATATATATATATATATATAAATATATATATATATATATATATATATATATATATATATATATATATATATATATATATATATATATATATATAATCACACAGTAATCAACCCGAAGATCGGTTTAGTGGTTGATGGTAGAGATCACCCTGTACTAAGTTCTATACGGCGTGTGAAAATTCACACATCAGGGTAGGGGGGCCAGTTCCTTTCCCTGTGCCGGTTAAGGTTTTCCAGGAAGACCTGGTACCCGAAAAATCACATAGCTTGGGTGGAGCTGCAGGTGCCCAGAGTGCCTTGCCTGGGAATCGAACCCGGGACCCTCCGGTCAGTAGTCCAACGCTCTATCCCCTGGACTACCAACCACAACCCTATATATATATATATATATATATATATATATATATATATATATATATATATATATATATATATATATTGTAGTGATCTCTTGATCAGACATGGAAAAGGAGATTCATCTCGAGTGGCTGCGAAGAATCTCCGGTAGGGTCTTTGGACACTTAAGAGTTATTACTCAAAGTATATTAGAATCAACAAGGAGTTTATTAGAGTTACAGTAGAGTACAATGACTGCCCTCTGGGTCTGACGTGACCCGTCCAAGAGCTACAAGTCTAATAATCAGAGAATGCCCCCTTCTTTCCCTTTTTGGGGCGTTTAAATACATTCATCCACCGTGGGGAGAGATGGGGTGGGGGTGAAAGGAAAACAGGGGAGGGGAGTGCAAGGTCTCTCGCTCCAGGGTGGCCTTTGGCCTGCTGACCCCTCCTCGCGTCTGGTGATAGGGGAGTATGGTTTATCTCTCCCACCATATCGCTTCTTATCTGCTGTCCCGTCTCTTGGATATATATGTCGACACTTGGATATATAGCTGTCCTCTGTCTGAATGTCTTTGGTCATGTCATCGTACTTGAGCGGCGACCAGTACACCTCCCTCCTCAGAGAAGAGGAAACACCTATCTCCGGGTGTTTTCCTCTGTATCATTAGCGTTTCCCTCGGGCAGGTTCGGAAACCGATCGTATCTCTCTCCCAGGGGATGGTAGCACAACACTGGAAGTTAGTTCAATTTCCTCTTCTATTTGAGGCAATCTTTCATCAGACAGGTTAACCTTATTCACAAACTATGGTTTAAACACTATGGCCTTAAAAGGTTCACATTCTTTACAGGATTTGAAATGGTTTGGAAAACATCTGTGACAACATTTGCAGCCGTAACATAAAATCATCAATCCAATCACCACTAATCCTAAAATTGTTAAATAGGACAGATGCATCACTCTGGCAGAATGGTGTAGTTTCCATTCTTGTTCTGATATTAATTTCTCTACTTCATCCACCTTATGGCTAGCATATTGTAAGTCTTCTAAATTATTAGTGACATGTTTAAGTGGTGCATACAATTTCACTTGTTCAAACTTTAGTTTGACGGTTGGTGTTGGAAACATTACATTGTTACTATATCCTCTACACCTGTTCAAGAATTTCAATTTACCCGAACCTTTTAACAATACATCAGTGGCTTCCTCATTTTCACAAAGTATGGTTAATCTTTCAGTTTTTGGTGCTACAAATAACCACTCATTACCATCTAATTTGGTCCATAGGGTCTCATTTAGCTCTACAATTCTTTTAGAACAATGAGAAGGTATTTTTCTGATGGGTTGTAGTAGTTGAGCTTCGCATTCTTCCCTGAAGTGGGTAGAATGCACGGGAATTCTTGCTTGCACATCCTCCAATGCTCACTCACTACCTTACACTTGGCGAACACACTATGGGAAATTTTGCAGTAATACTGCTTAGTAACATCCGTAAAAATATACGGTTTCTCCGGTTGAATAAATATAAATTTAGATCCTAAGGCTATGGGCAAGGGAATCACACGATACACATTGAACTGTACTCGATCCGTTAGCGGGATCTTCAGAATATAGGCCAGCACATTATGGTTTACAAACACATCAAATTCCACAATTTTTTGTAAGACACTGCCTATAGTCACACCCGAAGGATAGGGTAAGGATAGGTCTTTAGGTATTTGGGTATCCTCAGATTTCATTATCCTTACTATTTCGGCCGGACTTATTATGTGAGGTTGCATTATACCCTTTTGTGCATTTATAATAGAGGTGCAGTACCTCATACCTTCTCCTTATTTCCTCCATTAGCCTATTCAGCTGGATCATGTGTTTGTTAACAGTGATCATTACAGAAACTATCCCGAATTTCCTTCGTATTTCTTCCTCGTCTTGACTAATGTGTTCCTCTACTGATTTTAAATTTTCCATCAGGAATTCCTCATTCCGCTCCAACCCTCGAATGGTCGTGTTCACTGTTTTCAGGGTGGACTTAACTACGGTCATTTGTTCTTTTGCCAATTGCAAAACGTCTTTCTGTTCTTCCTCTAATTTCCCTATTTTTTCGCTGTAATAGCTAGCGTCTTCGTCATCCATAGTCCCAAACAATACCTTTCCCAATTCTCCTACGAAGTTGAGAATTCCCCTTTTGATCCTTAACGGTTCTTCATTTGGCTTAGCTATCTGCGCAATCAGTCCCTTAATTTGTTTGATTTCTTCTAATTTGTGCGGATCATCTTGTATTAAGGTCGCGCAGTCTGTTAGACTCGCCCAGGAGGTATTTTGATATCTATTGCAAAATCCCTCCGTTGCGCTGACATACTGTTTTACTTGATTAAACTGTTCATTTAGGTTTTTTAAATCTACGTAACAAACTAACTTCCACTCAGAATGATATAACTGAGCTTCTCCCTCGTGCTCATAATATAACCCAGGGGAAACTCGGATGTTGGTAACCGTATAATTGAGTCCCGCCACCAGGTAAAAGATCCACGTTGTCGTTACCAGCACGGCGGCGATCCCTTTCATTGTTACTGC
Organism: Hetaerina americana; assembly: GCF_022747635.1. Lineage (NCBI taxonomy): Eukaryota > Metazoa > Arthropoda > Insecta > Odonata > Calopterygidae > Hetaerina > Hetaerina americana. The sequence goes on from NW_027287063.1 coordinate 984,358, forward strand.
CAAACATTAGAAAAACAGTTTCAATCTGTTCGCGTGTACCTCCACACATTTGCCCTGTCTAGATATTACTACATTCACCCCTTCCACTTTAGTGACTAGATACGGTCCTATCCATTGTGCGGATAACTTTTTGGACCTACCTCTTCTGACCGACTCATCGAACAGTAACACATTGTCACCGGGTTTGAATATTTCAACCTTCGTTGATCTGTCGTAATATCTCTTATTCTTCTCCTTTGCTTCTAGCAGGTTTTCTCTTGCTTTATGATAGCACGTTTGCAATCTGGACTTCAATTCTTTCAAGTAGTCATCATGGCAATATTGCGTAGCAGGAGTCTCCTTTTAAAGATATCCAGGTATGTTGGCTGGTCTTCCGAACATTAGTTCATGCGGCGTGAATCTCGTAGCCGTATGAGGAGTTGTGTTGTAAACGAAGATTGCATAAGCAATCTATTCGTCCCAGTTCCTTTGGTCTTCTGCTATGAAGTGTCTTAAATATTCTGTCAAGGTTTTATGCGTGCGCTCCAAAGATCCGTTGCTCTGCGGTCGAAATGCCGTGGTCTGAATCTTCTTGATTTTCATCATCCGGCAAACTTCCTTAAATATTGCACTTAGGAAGTTTGTTCCTTGATCCGTCAGTAACACTTGAGGAATGCCAAACTTCAAAATTACTTCTTTCACAAAGGCCCTTGCTACTGTCTGAGCATCTTGCCGCTCGATGGGAATGGCTACGGTGAATTTCGACAATTCGTCTTGAAAAGTAAGTAAATACTTATTTCCCCCTTCTGTCACTGGATATGGTCCGCATATGTCCATTGCACATTTTTCCATTACCATCTCCGGCGTGCTGGTGATTTCTAAAGGCATTCTTGTCTTCTTGTCGCTACCTTTGTTTTTCTGGCATTTCTCGCATTTTCTAATGTATTCCTTTACCTCTGTCTTCATACCTGGCCAATCGTAATACATTTTTATTCTTTCATACGTTCTCGCTACGCCTTGATGACCTCCTACTGGTGAGTCATGGAACTCGCGGAGAATCTTCTTTCTTCTTTCTTCCGAGATCTTCGTCTCTTCCCTTCCAGGCTTATTCGGGGTGGAAACATGATGAACCCTACTGAGTGTGTCCGCGATTACATTTTGAGTTCCCTTTCGGTATACTATATGGTAATCGTACTCTTCCAGCTTCAATCTCCATCTCATAAGTCTCGAACTCGGATCCTTCACACTGAAAATCCACACTGGGGGTTTGTGATCGGTCACAATGGTGAATTTCCTTCCGTATAGATAAGGACGAAAATATTTTGTCCCCCAAACAATCGCTAGCAGTTCCTTTTCTACGGTCGAATAATTCTTCTCGGCCTTGTTGAGCGTCCTGCTTGCGTAAGCCAGCGGTCTGTCCTTACCGATGACTCCTTGCGATAACACACAACCCAATGCCTCGTTGCTGGCATCGGTAAAGAGTATGAACTCTTGTGAAAAATCGGGGTATTGGAGAACAGGTTCATTCGTCAAGAGATGTTTTAATTTCTCAAAACTCTCCTGTTGCTCCTTACTCCATTCATACTTTACTTCCTTCTTTAGCAGTGTGTGCAATGGCCTGGCGATCTGGTTAAACTCAGGGATGAACCTGCGGTAGTATCCCGCCAATCCAAGAAATCCTTCCAGTTGCTTGGTGGTCTTGGGTTCAGGAAACTCTTGAATTTTTCTCACCTTGTCTGGATCTGGTTTAACACCTTCCTCCGTGATCACGTGCCCTAAATAGTTTACTTCTTTCCTCAGGAATTCGCACTTGTCTGGGTGCAGTTTTAGGCCATGTTGCCGTAATCTCTTCAATATCTCCTTCAGTCTCTCATTGTGATTCACCAGGGAATCTGCATAGACAATTATATCATCCAAGTAAACCTGACATTTGATCCCTTGTAGCCCACTCAAAACAGTATTGATAACCCTCTGAAATGTGGCTGGGGCTCCTTTTAATCCAAATGGTAGCCTCAAGAATTGATAGTGATCAGTGGGTGTGCTAAACGCCGTCTTTTCCCGGTCGTCTCGCCTTAGGGGTATCTGGTGGTACCCGCTCGCTAAATCAAGGGTGGAGAAATAGCGTGCTTTACCCAGCTGATCCAATATTTCCGCTATGTTAGGGAGGGGGAAAGCATCGCCCACCGTAACATCATTCAGCCTTCGGTAATCTATCACTATTCTCCATTTCTTCTCTCCGGAGGCGTCCATCTTCTTAGGGATCACTATTATCGGGGAATTCCAGGCGCTACTGCTCTTCTCAATTATCCCATCCTTCAACATCTTTTCCATTTGGTTGCTCACCTCCTCTTTATGGGCCTCAGGTAGACGATAAGGTTTACTTTTTATCGCTTGGTTAGTTGCAAGGGAAGGAGTTGGAATTGCATGCTCCACTGCTTTCGTGCATGAGAGAGTGTCTCCCGGTAGGTGGAATGCATCACTGAATCCTTCCAAGGTTTTCAATAATTCCATCCTTTCTTCCGCGTTCAAATGAGTCAGTCTAAGAACGGAGATCATTAAAGCCCTACGCTCAGACACTCGGTCAGCCTTTTCTAACCGAAAAATTTCCTTTTCCGTCTCTACCGCTTTCAGCTCTATTTCGGGGAGCACTATCTCCTCGTCTTTCTCGTTAATATTGACCATGCTAGTGAGACACTCGCCGTCCTTGCCCATGGTGAGCGACTCGGCCAAATATATCCCAGGAGCGACTGATTGTTTTTCGATAAGTCCTTCCCCAACACTCTCAGTCGGACACTTCACTATTACTTCACTTCGCGCAGGCAGCTTTAACCGTCTGACCGCTTTTACCCGTATCTCTTTGTTTATTTCCGTATCAAACGGTATCACAACATTCCCCATTTTGATCATTCTTTGCGCAAAGTTTATTTGAGCTCTCGTCTCCTTAAAGAAATCGCTACCAATTATTCCATCGTTTCCTAGGGCGACTTGTTCATCCACTAATTGAAAACTGTGGCTTCTTACTTTTGCTCCGGTCATCAGCCCTAATTTAATAATTCCCAGCGTCTCAATTTTTTTATCTGTAACCCCTTTAAGGTTACCCTTCCCCCATAGAGGTAATTTGTGCCCTTCTTTAATGAGGTTTCCTTTACTAAGCTTACCTCCGCGCCCGTATCAACTAATAATTTGAGCCTTCCATTTTTACTTTCCTTAGCTTCGAAAGTGACAGTGCACCCTCTTTCAATATTAACGGACCTCACTTGGCGCACTTCGCCATACGATTGGCGCGCTCTTTCACCCTGATTCTCCCATCTTTTCCTATCGCCATTTTTCCTCGGCGCCCTACAGTCTTTCATTAAGTGTCCCATTTTATTACAATTAAAACATTTAATCCTACTTAATGCCCTAACTGCTTTATTTTCAACCTTGCTCTTCCTTAAGTAGCAGTCCGAAACTACGTGTCCCATTTTATTACAATTAAAGCATTTAATCCCACTTAATACCCTAACTGCTTTATTTTCAACCTTGCTCTTCCTTAAGTAGCAGTCCGAAACTACGTGTCCCATTTTTCCACAATTCTCACATTTGGAATTACTTCTCTGATTAAATTTATTTCGCTCTTTTGCTGAGAGTATGGCACTCTCCTCTTCTAAGGCTACGTCAGTGGCCTCGGAAAGGAAAATTCCATCCCCTCTACTTCTTACAATCGTCTGAATTCTTTCATTTTCAAGCCCTTGCACAAAACATGCTTTAGCTAAATGATTTATAAGGGATATGGCTCCCGCAACATTTCTACTCCCGACTACTTTTGCCGCAGCATCTCGCAAATCTGTTTGCATCGTATCCATTCTAATTGCCCAATTAGCAATGCTCTCCTTTCCATGATGGCGCGAATTGAACATAGTGCAGGCATAGTAATCAAGTGTCCACCTGGTCGCATAGTTCTCTTCCAAAATGGCCCTAACTTGCTCCCAAGAATTGGACTCGTCTCTCACCATAAGTTTGGCTCGAGCTTCACCGGTTATTTTAGCTTTAACAAACTTCAATAATTTTCCGTGTTCCTCAGGATTGACTAATTCAAAGGCAACGTCCGCGTTCTCTATAAATTCCTTCAATTTCTTCTTATCTCCCTCAAATGGAGAAGCAATTAGTTTTATTGCGTCCATTATGCCACAATACGACTCACGCCTTGCGCTAACGTGGGCTTCCGGAGGAGCCATCACTAATCAGTAATGAAATCTGAGATGGAGCAAAAGGAAAGGAAAGTTAGGGTGTGACTTACCCTCTCTATCTTTGCAGTCTTCTGCGTTCCCAAGCTCCTTCCTCTGTTCCCTCCTGTGTCTCGTGGTCTCCACTTGCTATCGGTCTGTCGTTCGGCTGTGCAGCGGTCACCTGCCGGGGATCTGCGTCTTTCTGCCGTCGACTCTCCGGGACTCCGCCTTGTGTCTCTCTTTCTCTCTTCCTTGCTCCGGTCCGCCGGTACTCAATCCTAATTTACTGTGCCAATACCCCGCACCTGACACCAAATTTTTCCCTATGTAGTGATCTCTTGATCAGACATGGAAAAGGAGATTCATCTCGAGTGGCTGCGAAGAATCTCCGGTAGGGTCTTTGGACACTTAAGAGTTATTACTCAAAGTAAATTAGAATCAACAAGGAGTTTATTAGAGTTACAGTAGAGTACAATGGCTGCCCTCTGGGTCTGACGTGACCCGTCCAAGAGCTACAAGTCTAATAATCAGAGAACGCCCCTTCTTTCCCTTTTTGGGGCGTTTAAATACATTAATCCACCGTGGGAGAGATTGGGTGGGGGTGAAAGGAAAACAGGGGAGGGGCGTGCAAGGTCTCTCGCTCCAGGGTGGCCTTTGGCCTGCTGACCCCTCCTCGCGTCTGGTGATAGGAAAGTATGGTTTATCTCTCCCACCATATCGCTTCTTATTTGCTGTCCTGTCTCTTGGGTATATATGTCGACACTTGGATATATGGCGAGAGGGGAGAATGGTTTACCTCTCCCACCATATCGCTTCTTATCCGCTGTCCTGTCTCTTGGATATATATGTCGACACTTGGATATATAGCTGTCCTCTGTCTGAATGTCTTTGGTCATGTCATCGTACTTGAGCGGCGACCAGTACAATATATATATATATATATATATATATATATATATATATATATATATATATAGCCCCCTAGTGCTGTGCTGGCGGGAGTAATAATAATTGCTCCTGGTATGGTCGCCCATGCCAGATAGGAGGAAGGTTAGGAGCCAGACGAAAGGTAGTCCACGCAGCGTCTGTTCCTCAGTGAGGCGGCTGCAATGACGTCTGACCCCAATTGGGCGGCCATTACGTAATGGTGTCAAGTTAAAAACACTATTGAGGAAGGCAACGGGAAACCACCTCAATTATCATAGCAAAGATAAACATGATGGACTATACAGAGATTTTGAGTCCTGGCAACTACGGGGCTCGGCCCAATCGGTCGTGTGCCGTGCCCGGCAGCGGGGGAGGCAAGGCTTCGGCGGTCTTCATCCCGCGAAACCCTTGTAAGGGAAAACCAGAAGCAGCAGGAGAGAAGACGCAGGAGAAGACCACATTAGTTTGAATAGGAACGTGGAATGTTAGGACAATGATGAGGACAGGGATATTGGAGAATGTTAAGAGAGATGGGAAGGGGAAATATAGATATTTTAGATCTATGCGAGGTGAGATGGAAGGATAGCGGGGATTACTGGAGTGATAATTATAGAATAATATACAACGGCGGGGACGATAGCCAACGAGGGGTTGCCATAGTATTAAATGAAGAGGTAGGAAGAAGCGTAGTCAACATAAAGCAGGTAACGGATAGAATACTACTAGTCCAGGTAAAATCAGAACCGACGAACTTGGTAATGATTCAGGTATACATGCCACCGAGCAACCATAAGGAAGAAGAGGTCGATAGGATATACGATCGGTTAGAGGACATAATCGCGTGTATTCCTGTAGGGAAACCTTTCATAGTGATGAGGGATTGGAATGCGACGATAGGCGAAGGAAGAGATGGTTATGAGGTCGGGGACTAGGGTTTAGGCACGAGGAATGACCGCGGAGAGAAAGCAGTTGAGTTCTGCATGAGACAGGGACTAGTCATCACCAACACTTGGTTTACACAACACAAAAGACGCTAGTATACATGGAAAATGCCAGGTGACTCAGAAAGATATCAGCCAGATTATATCCTGGTTAGACACAGGCTTAGGAGCAGTGTGATTAATTCGCACAGCTTCCCGGAAGTGGATGCGTACTCAGACCACATTTTAGTTGTTATGAATTGTAGTGTCCGTTTCAAAAAGATAAGGCAGGGGTGGCGAGTTAGAAATTGGAATGTAGAAGCATTAAATGGGTTGAAAAGGAAGGAATACAAACAGGCGGTAGAGAATATCATGGAGGATGGCAAAGGGCTTAGTACTATCGAAGAAAAATAGGAAATGATCAAGATAGGGTTGTCTAAAGTCGTAAAGGCGCCGTATTGGAACCGTGAACGCTAAAAGGTCTAGGAAACGATGGATCACGGATGAAATGATTACAAATATGGACGAGTGGCGAATATTGAAGAATGTAAATACGGAATTAGGCAAAATGAAGTACAAAGAATTAAACAATAAATTGAGGCTGGCAACAAATAAAGCTAAAGAAGCATGGTGGAAGGCGCAGTGTGAGGATATGGAGAGTCTGCAGAGGAAGGGTGAAATCGGTGCGCTGTACAGCAAAGTTAAATCGTTATCGGGAAGTAAGAAAGGAAGAGCTATGCTAACAGTTAGAGATAAGGCGGGTAAGGTTGCAGTTGATGCAGGAAAGATCCAAGAGAGATGGAAGGAGTATATAGAAGAACTGTATAGTAAAGACCTTCAACCAACAAAGTTAGACATTGAAAAAGAATATGACGTAGAGGAAGATAGCTTAGGTCCAGGCATACTCAACGATGAGATAGAAAAGGCATTAAGGGAGATGAAACTAAATAAGGTCGTGGGGTGGATAAGATTTTCGCGGAACTATTGAAATGTCTAGGGAAATGTGGGAGGAAGAGCCTATATGGGCTGATTCGGAGTATCTATGAGGAAGGAATCTGGGCGGAAGACTTTGCGATATCGATGTTAGGTCATAATCCGAAAAAGGTGAAGGCTACATCATGTGAGGACTTCAGGACAATAAGTTTGATATCCCACTGAGCTAAGGTTGTTCTCAGGATCATAAACAAAAGGATAGAGAGTAGGGCAAATGATTACTTAGGGGATGATCAGTTTGGGTTTAGGAAGGGGAGAGGTACGCGTGATGCCATTGCAGTAATGAGATTATTAATCGAGAGGAATATAGAATACAACCAGGAGGTATTTGCCTCTTTCGTAGGTTTCGAAAAAGCGTTTGATGGAGTGAATTGGGAAAACTAATGAGTATATTGCAGAAAATAGGAATAGATTGGAGTGAAGGGAGGCTAATCCGCAACCTGTACATGTCACAGACTGCTCATGTGCGGATGGGGAACGGGGAGTCCTGATAGGCAGTGTTAGGAAGAGGTGTAAGGCAGGGTTGCCCATTATCACCGTTACTTTTCAAGCTGTATGTAGAGGAAATGATTAAAGAGGCATGGGAAGAACTGGAGGTAGGAATGAAAGTGGGCGGGGAACGCGTAAAATCAGCTAGGTTTGCTGATGACCAAGCTTTGATTTGTCAGTCAGCCAAGGGGTTGTAATCATTGCTGAGTGAATTGGAAATTCAGCGGAACAGGTATGGAATGAAAATCAATATAAATAAAACAAAGGTTATGCAATTTTCTAGAAAGAAAAAGGCTAAGCTAAACATGAAAATAGGAGGGCAAAAACTAGAGCAGGTAGAACAGTTAACGTATCTCAGTAGTGTTTTGGACCAACACGGTCAAAGTAGTAAGTACGTAAGGAGAAGAATTGCGCTAGGCAAAGAGGAAGAGGGGGTTGATGACGGGGACTTTGAGTAAGGATATTAAGAAAAGACTCGTAAACGAGACGAGACTCGTAAAAGACGAGATACGTAAACTGTTCTACCTGCTCTAGTTTTTGCCCTCCTACTTTAATGTTAAGCTTAGCCTTTTTCTTTCTAGAAAATCGCATAATCTTTGTTTTATTAATATTGATTCTCATCCCATGCCTGTTTCACTGAATTTCCAATTCACTCAGCAATGCTTGCAACCCCTTGGTGACTGACAGACCAAAGCTTGGTCATCAGCGAACCTAACTGATTTTACGAATTCCCCGCCCACTTTCATTCCTACCTCGAGTTCTTACTAAGCCCAAAATCGCGTGAAATTCACACGATTGCTGGATAACGTGAGGCACCAGTTCTTTCACCTGTGCCCCCTAGGGTTTCCAAAAGGGGATAGGTAGTACCCCTGACATTACAGAGCTTGGGTGCGGTTGACGGTGTGGAAATAGGTGTCCCCGAACACGCCCAAAATATTTCTTAGGCTTAAATTCTGCCATGGTTCTGTTTTATTGGGTTTTGTATTCCCTCGGATGGCATTCGGGAGGCCTGCAGGAACGGAGGGCGGAAAAAGTTGGTGTCCGTGGTGTACTGCTGGGGCTGGGCTCCTTACATGGCGGTGAGGGCGGCTACAAGGGTGCAGGGGCACCACACGCCGCGGACCCCGAGGACATCCGCACTCTTTCGGCAGCGTCGATCCGGAGGAAAATGGGTCTCGCACAGCCTTAGTACACGTATTCTGCCCCTCGTAATTGACAGTTTCGAAGGTTGGCAAACAGAGAGTGGTTTGCATCCGAATTGACATAAACTGTCTGAATTGAAGTAATAGATTGTACGGATAAATACGGGATAGGGATAAATAGTACATCTCATAATTTTTTTCGAGATATTGGAGTGGATTTTATGGACTTGCGTTATACATAAATAAACTTATCTACGTTGAATGAATGAAAAAATTCAATAAAGCCTGATTAATTCACCGCAACAGCCTACTTTAATCAGCATCCACACTACTGCTATAAAAATATGTAACTCTCCCTGAAACCTGTCATCCCAAATTCTAACGGCTTTCAATGTTATTATGAACTCATGTAACGACGGCGAACCAGAATAATCCCCCGTTGGGAAGGCGGGTGAGGTCAAGGGCCCGAGTGCGTCACATTCAGGGTCAGGTCCCTTCCGTGCCCTGCGGTCGCTCGGGAATATCCACACGGGCCCGAAAGACGACACATATTGGGAGAAGGGGAGGTTGTCGAGGAGAGGCCTGGATTTGAACCCAGTCCCTCCGGCCCCGAGCCGATTGCTCAATCGCCACCGAAACAAATGAAAATGCCGGTTTGGGGAGAAAAGCAATACCGAGCGAACATGACAAAATTATATTTTTTTAAATTAAATTATTATATTAAATTAAATGTCATCAAGAGTGTAGAAAAATGTTTAACTTGCATTCAGAGATAATAAGTCCACGACAATTCAAGTGCCATAAACCCGTTAACTTCAAGGAAGCAGGGAACAGGTCTGCGGAGATAAGTGGCGCATGCGCGCATACGTAACTTGCTGTATGATACGGTAAGCAGTGTCGTACCACTCAGCGATAAGTACGTGTGTATGCCTGGAGACTCCGGTAGCAAGCGGTAGCGTGTTATTCGGACCGTTCACGGCAGCGGTGGATTGCCGACCCTCGTGTTCGCGTTCCCGAAAAGTGTTCAGGCGGGAAATGCCGCGAGTCGCTCGAAGGCGATCAATTACACTCGTAGGGTGCGGATAAACAACTTCGCTACCACCCCGATGTGGGTCGGGGCGAACCCCTCCCCTCGGTTACACCTTCCTGCTGTCGGCACCAAAGCGTTTCACCCCGCCCTCCGCCACGTTCTACGGGGGGGGGGGGCGAGTCACGTTTCCCGAAAATTCCACCCTTCCCATACTACCCCCGCCCGCATTCCAACCCCTCCTCCGCGCTTCGCCCCTCCCCTTCCCCTCCAATCCACCCCCTCCCCCCAACCTCCCCCGCTTGAAGATAAACCACGAATCGACTCTTTGCCAACCCATTTTGCTCTTCTTCCTTGGAATCAAATTATATCTTCTTTTCGCACGCATCCAACCCAAGCGAATTTGCTCTTCCACCGGGAATCCAAATACGGACGCGATTCTCTCCGCACTGTCGCTCTAACACGTAGTGGCCATCATAAAAAAGCTGACTTATCGGAAAGAAACATCCACATGCGATTGCGGAGTCCCAATAACATCGATGGTTTACAATTATGCGCGAAAAATTGAGAATTCACCGTGATGTTTAGTGTTTCCTCACTGATGAGTATTAGAGAACAAATTCGAACTTGCTACAATGGTCTTTTTCCTTAATCGCGGTTGTCTATCTATGCTGTGCGTCTAGTGGAACTTATTGTTATATTACCCTTAGATCTAGAAGTATTTTGCAATATCCCTGAGACAAATGAGTAATGTCCATCGATTACATATTATATATTCGAGATGCCTGCGAAACATTTGAGAAGTTTGAGAGAAAGGCGGGAGCCATGTTGCGGGTCCTCTTCGCACCACCAAGCAACGGCGTCATCGCTCCGGGGGAAATAATGGCGTTAACTCATTAATTCTCGATTGCTACATTTTAATTAACGATTTTGCGCATGCGCCGATGGACAGAATATGAAACTCACGATATCATTGACTACATTTTAAAATTGCTGATTTTATCACTCAGCTCTGATTACCATTATATTATTCCCCGCGTGGCCGTGCATCAGTCATGACGTTGTCTCTGAGCACCGCTCGATCACCACACGTGACCCCCCTTTTCCAGGGCCGACGAGTGCCGAGCTGGAAATTCAGGGACAAATCACCAAACCCTGATTCTGATCACTCCAGTCGTCTTCCTGACTTCTGGTTCCTCGCCGGAAAATTGGTTTACGCCGTAACTTTATGCATATCAAATTATAAATTATAAGTTGTTAAGTTACGGATGTGATAAAGCAGAGTGGGTCTTCGCATATTAAATCCTTAGAAAATTTCATCCGTGAGTGATCATTTTGACCAAGTCTTAATTCTCAAAAATAGAATTGATTGATTGAAAAAATATACAGGTAAAATGTACCAATGTGTTAGTCGTATTTGCCAAAATGTAATGTGAAATCAACGACGAAGTTCTACAAATCTAATATTTTAAATGTGAATTCAACATTGCGAAAAGTAGAAAGTCAACAGTGTGACAAAAACTATCACGGATGTCCTTGGAGTGAGCCATTTCGGCAGTCTTTGGTCGACCTTATATCTTAAGGCTGCCTCAGTCAAAGAACTGTTTCGGAGTGCATCAATGATCGAGTCTCCCTAACTGAAGTGCAAAATCGTAACTGCGAATTTATATGTACCACGTACGTACACGTGACTTGAAGTCATTTCAGGGAGCGGTTCCCGTACTAACACGACATTCCCACTTTATCCATATTGCTAATTCCATTCAAGGTCATATCATACGAGGGTCATCCGGAAAGTAGTACCCGTTCGTGAAATAAAGACACAAAAGTAAATATTAACAAACATAAAAAATTTTATTTGAAAGAGGATACTTTAAACTACTTCTCAACATAATCTCCAAGCAAATTAAGGCATTTGTCATAACGTGTGACAAGTTTCTGTATTCCTGCTGCATAGTCCTTCGCCGCCAGCTCATTGAGATACGCGAGGGACCCATCTTGCACAAATTTTTGCATAATGCAGATGGTGTTTAACAATTTCATCTACATCTACATCTACTCAATACCCCGCAAGCCGCCGCAAGGGCGTGTGGCGGGGGGTGCTAGGACACCACCCATAATTTAGAAAAGAAAAATAATTAAAAAAAAAATCGCATGCAATAACGACAAAATCATATATAAAAAAAACATGGCATACATTCATGCATGAACACTTACACCCCACACACATGCAAACACTCAAACTACCAACTAACATACACATGCACCTGAAAGTATACCTAACATCTCTATAGTGTTTAATTTTGTTCCGACTTGTAAATTCAAAGTTTTTAATATTTCTAAAGTGACTTCGGTTTCTTGCTATTATGATTACTGATTGTTCGGGGAAAGAATGAGTATTTGTACCTATCTGTCTTGGAATCTATCTCCCTTAGTTTATCTTTGTGGTCTGATCTACCTAAGTAGTGTGGGGCCATTATAATTCCTTCAGTGTCATATTTAAACTCGTTTGTTCTGAACCTTTCTAAAAGTCTAAGCCTCGCTTGTTCTCTCCGCACTTCAAGTGGTTCCCAGCCTAAATCCCCTAAGAGACCTGTCACACTTGTGTTTTTATCATAACAATTTTTAACAAATCTAGCGGATTTTCTCTGGACTTTATCTAATTCTTTTTGCCAAATTTTCTCCCACGGATCCCAAATACTTGCGGCATATTCCAAATGAGGTCTAACTAGAGCAAAATAACACCTCTCTTTAACTTTTTCATTACATTTCCCCACCACCCGTTTTATGAAGCCAAGTTTCTTTAAAGCTGATCCGCATATTGTCCTGATATGTGCTCCCCATGAAAGGCGTGGTGTTAGAACAACTCCCAAATATTTAACTTGATTTGCCGTAGTCAATACTGAACCCTCTATTTTGTAGTTTATATCCTGTTCCTCGCTTCCTTTATTCCAAAATTTCAAAACTGCACATTTATCTATATTAAGTGTTAATCCCCATTTATTGCACCATCCCGAGATATTGTCTAAGTCTCTAGAGAGTAGCTCGCGATCTAGTTGGCTCCTTATTTCCCTGTATATCACCGTGTCGTCAGCAAATAACCTTAGATTGCTACTAACGTGTGTGCTTAAGTCATTTATGTATATTAAGAACAGAAGAGGCCCTATTACACTTCCCTGGGGGACGCCCGAAGTAACATCTCTCTCCGTTGAGCACAACCCATCTATGACTACTATTTGTTTGCGGTTTGACAATTTCATGAACAATTGTTCGAGAAACATTGGGAAAATGCTCACAGATGTCATCAATTGTGACGCGCCGATCGTTCCTCACGAATTCGTCAACTGAGCTCACCAGTTGGTCTGTAATGACAGACGGTCTCTCCGAACGCTCATCGTCGTGTGTGTTCCCCCTCCCCATGTTGAAGTTGCGACACCACCGCCGAACAGACGACTCGTCCATTACATTGTCTCCATACACCTCCTTTAATTGGCGATGAATATCACATGGGCGAACGTTTCTTGCATTGAGGAATTTAATCACTGCCCTCAATTCACAACTGGCGGCGTTCTCAATTTTTTTAAACATTGTAAACAATCACAGAAACAACACAGGCAATGCTAGCGTCACGCAACTTGGCTCAGAGAAGGCAGACAAGCCACTGAAGCTATCTGACCTCGTCCAACGGCTACTCGCGTCGTCAGCACTTCATGCGGCACGAACGGGTACTACTTTCCGGATGACCCTCGTAATACCCCGCAAGCCGCCGCAAAGGCGTGTGGCGGGGGGTGTTAGGTCACCACCTGTTAAAAGGAACAAAACCACATGCAAAAACAACACATGCATGCAAAACTATACCCACAGTGGCGCACACTCTCATGCGAATATCCCTTCATCCAACACGCATGCAAACAATGTTGGTATAACTCTGAAGTTCGGAAATCACTAAGACGGCAAAGGGCGTGCCATGCCAGAATGAAAAACGCGGTTAATTATTGCTCCCCTGATAAAATCAACCAAACCATACAGAATTACAAAGCATCTAGGTCCACTGCAAGAATGCCTTCCGGAAGGCGCTAGCGGAATTCAAAAGGAAAAAATTAGGTGAACATTTAAACGATAACCCAAAGATGTTTTAGTCCTACGTCAGGGAAGTGCAGGGAAAAAAGTCCACCGTAAACTCATTGAACAACAAAAAAGGGGATAAAGTAACAAGTAGTTTAGATAAAGCCAACATATTAAACTCATTCTTCCACAGTGTTTTCAACAAATGCTCCCAGAATTTACCAGAGAACCTTCCGAAAACATTTCCACAGCCAATGCATGCAATCGACTTTTCCACCCGCGGAATAGAGTTACTCCTTAAAAATATCGACCCCAACAAATCTTCGGGACCTGATGGGATACCGGCTCGCGTGTATAAAGAACTGTCGTCTGAAATTGCCCCTTATCTTAATATAATATTTAAGAAATCATTAGCAGAAGAAAGCGTGCCAAGTGGCTGGAAGATAGCTTCTGTGACACCCATATTTAAAAATGGAGACCGGGAGGACCCCAGTAATTATAGGCCAATATCGCTAACCTCCATCTCCTGTAAGATTCTTGAGCACATCATTGTTAGTTCAATAATGAGGTACCTCGATAGCCAAGATTTATTGATTAATAACCAACACGGGTTCTGTAAAGGTAGATCCTGCGAAACTCAACTCGCACTCTTTGTTCATGATTTAATGCATTTCGCTGAAAGTAATATTCCAGTTGATGCGATATTCCTAGATTTTAAAAAAGCTTTTGATAAAGTCCCTCATTGCAAGTTACTCGCGAAGTTGGAAACTTATGGAATACACAGGAGTGTTATATGCTGGATTAGACCATTTTAAAAAAAATCGTGTTCAAACAGTCGTCCTGGACGGTGTATCATCTGATACTGTTAAGGTCGCGTCGGGTGTAGGGTGTAAGGTCACAGGGAAGTGTCATATGCCCCCTCTTGTTTCTTATTTACATTAGTGGCCTCAGCGCCGTGGTTAATAGCAGGCTCCGCCTTTTTGCTGACGATGCGTTGATTTATGGGGACATTCGAAGTCGCGATGACAGAGTCACGTTAGCTAACGATCTAAATGCAATCCTGACTTGGTGCGATACATGGCAATTGGAATTACATTTGAAAAAATGCGTAGTAATACATTTTTGTATTAGTTACAAAGTGAAACAGACAGAAATCGCGAGGGTAGATTCCTTTAAATACTTGGGTGTAACAATTACTCACGATCTGTCCTGGAGAAAGCACATACGGGAAATATGCGGTCATGCTAATAAAAAAAATGGGATTTGTAAAAAGAGTGCGGGGTAAATGTGACGAAAAAGTGAAGGAACGATGTTTTCTTGCCCTAGTCAGGCCCCACATAGAGTATGCTGCCAGTATATGGGATCCTCAAGAGATAAATTTAATTTCGGAATTGGACCGAGTTCAGCGGAGGGGGGCTAGATTTGTCAAAAATTGTTATGAACAACTCAGTAGCGTAACTACTTTGCTAGAACGTTTAGGCTGGGATTCCCTTACACAGCGGCGTTTACAATATAGATTAAACTTATTGAAAACATTTAAAGATGGGTCCTTTTCCAATGACATCAAGAACATAATACGAACCCCAACGTATTACGGGCGGAGGGATCACGAATATAAAATTAGAGAGATTGACTGCAAGACAGACAGATTTAAATAGTCATTTTTTCCAAGAACAATAAGAGACCAGAATGCTTGTAATCGAAATCCCCCAGGAGCCGGCTCGACATAATAAGTATTAACCTACAAGGTAGCGAATGCGCATGGTTATACGATTATATTTATATATTTTTTTGCAGGTTCCCCTTACCTTTCCCCATCCATTTGAAAAACCCTAACCCCCTCATCCCTAACCCTTTCCTCCTGGTGCTGCACCCCCTGCCACACACTTTTTTGGTGGCTTGATTGATGTAGATGTAGATGAAACACTTACAACATAAAATAACAAACAATTGCAACGCAGGATGCGGCATGAAATCCAACCAACAACGCGCAAGCCGGAATATGAAAAGAAAGGAGGCGAAATTCCACTGCCACATGGACATGCAACATAAAACATGATTTACACGATTGAAATAAGCCTTATAATCAGCTTTAATTGCATAACATTATGTGGTAATAAAATCTACCTGGAATATAGTAGCGAGTTGCTAATGGGGACACCAATTAGATGAAATTTACATGGCATAGAATGCTGGCTACTAGCTAGGGCGCTCAGTATAAAATCTCCTTTCCCGAGGTCTTACATCGTGCTCAGTTATTCCAAGCCCTTATAATTCGTAAGGGAAAGCCCGAGGGAAATTTGACATTTAAATGCCAGTTGTCTCTCTAATCTGATGCCTCTGATCTCTCATTCAATAGTACCAGATGGTTGTTAATACGTGCTCAACATCTTCATGAAGGTGGTTCCAATATATGCGAGTGATTTATCCTACAATTTTAGTTGCGGTCCGTGAGTGATTCCCAGCTTAGTTCCTTAGATGATCTAGTTATCCTTCCGAGTTCATAATAATAGCGTTTAAAAAATCTAGCTCCTCTGCACAATCTACAACGCAAATCAAACCAAATTCGTGAAGATCCCATGCGCCCGATATAGTGGGAGCATCTTTCAAATGAGGCCCAACCAGAGAAAGGAACCATTTCGCTCTCTCTCTCTCTTTATGCATGCGAACTCGCGGGGGGCAGCGCCGCACGGCGGATGAGGGTGGGGGAGAGGGGGAGGGGGCTTAAGGCGGCATACAAGACTCTCCCTGTTTCCTTAGGGGGAGCTATCCCCCGGGACGGCGCCAGCGCTTGGACCGTGAGCAAATGCGGGTCAGAACACCACGTGGACAGTCCTGGGACTCTAGTCTCTGTTGAGGGTCTATTCCGGGCACCCCCCACGACTCTAAATCTGAATAAACACGCACCGTTGACCACACTTCCACCTAGCGAATAGAGAAAAAAATGTCGTCAGTCTGAACTCTGAAAATGTTGGAAAATCTCTTTTAATCACGAAGATGACTTTCCCTCACCTTCCTATTTGGCCCGAGTGATTCCGCTCAAATACTGACATTACCTATTAAACGTGTCAAGGCGCACTATACGAATACTTTTAATAGCGAGTGACAAACTGCATGTCTCCAATGTATCGTTTCCCATTTGGACGTTTTAGACCTTTCTTGGTAATACTTAACATTAATCTATTTTATTTGCCATCAGATGAGCAACGACCACTGCGTTCGCAACACCACCTGCTTGAAATTGGCAGAGAAAGAGATCCCGAAGGCAAAGGCTTAACATTTCATTCTTTCGTCAAAATTGCCAATCGGATGCCTTTGATAATGTAAATAGGACCGTGCCATGCGTTGCCTATTATATTGTTGCTAGGTTAATGAACACAGAAGTATTACGAACCGTTCGCCTCCCCTCAAAAGCCAAGGCCCTGTGTCCCTTTCCGAGGGCCCATGGTGCACGTCAATGAAGAGGGCCTGCAATTCAACGTTCCAATAAACACCTCATAATTGATTAATTAAAAATAGCAATTTTCCACAAAAATAAAATTTAATGCGACCGGTTTCAATGTTACTACATCATCATCACCTGATGATGATGTAGTAACATTGAAACCGGTCGCATTAAATTTTATTTTTGTGGAAAATTGCTATTTTTAATTAATCATGATATTCCACCATATCACGCCTGAAACGTCTCTTTTTACCTCATAATTGAATGTGGTCCAAGTAATAATGGGAATTAAAGAAAAGAATTGTTTTTGGAGGAGATGCCCTAGCAAAGAGGAGGGAGGGGCTGCCATCATAGGCAAAGGCGCACAGGAAAAAGAGCGAATATTTGCATATGGAAAGTAGGTCTGTTTGGCTTTGCAATTTGGTCTTCCATGACACATAAAAAGCGCAAATTGAGAGGATTTTGAGAAGCAGCTGCGAGGGAGGGAGAGAAAAGCAAAACGTGCGGAAAACAAGGAAAACAAACGCGGGGGAGAAGGTCGAGGACGGCACGGAAGAAAGGCCCGCTTTCTTGTCGGTGTTTGTTTTTGGATTAAAATTAACTGCATCAATTTCCGCTGTGTTTTGGCTGTAGGTCACTGAATTTTATATTTTAAGTACATATATACTATGTTTACAGGGATTCAGGGTTTTTTCTCCTAATGGTGGCGCCAAGGAATGGAAGCACACAATCTGAGTTCTAATTTAGAAGTGAACAGTTTGTGTGCAATATTATTTCACCTATCACGGTTGAATTGGAAGCAATATTTTGAGTCCTGACTTTGCCTTTCTCTTTTACTTGGGTCACAAACCGCCGATGAAAGTTTTAATTTCTTCAAAGTTTGCTTTAACCGAAATAGGTGGTCAAATCGCGTGATTTCTTACATTTAATTCTCACAAAATCAGTTGTTTTGGCAGTATATTCCGAGTCCTCCTGTATTATTATTCCGTGTTGTTCAGGAATATTCCATTTGGATAAAAGCATTCACTGTTCATTAATATAATTTCATTCGGTCATTAATATAATTTCATTTGTTCGGTCACCAGACATTGCAGTACTTTGTCTCCTTTGGCGATCTATGTCAGAATATAGTATTTCTGGCTCAAATTCACGTCTGTCACGTACGTGAATTTGAGCCTTTAAACCTTGACACGTACTACTGCCGTGGCCTAGAATTGTGCGAGAACAAAATGATTCCTTTAGACTGTGTTCTCAGTCAGCGTAAGTATTTACAATAATCCGGAGGCATAAGTGTATTCGAGAGCACAGGTTCACGAGCAAAAAAGCAGCTGACGGACGAACGCCCGAAACTCGGTGACTGCGCGCACACATAGGTGGGTGCCCAACCAACACGCAAAGGAGGGCTTTTCTTGGGACCTCGCCTAGATGTATTGTTGCAGCCGGCAATTCTCCACGAGGGGCACCGGGTTCCCATGGAAACTCGTAAGGCACTCACACACCCCGCCCTCGACCCACCTGCACCACAAGGTAAACAAGGGAGGGAGAGAAGACCGGTGCCCAGGTACGCATGGGTCGGCGGATGGATGCGCACTGCTCGACCTCCAGGTAGCCTAGCGAAGCCACTCCACTCCACACAACCACCCGCACACACGCACCCCTCGACCGACACATGTTCAGGCGCGGGTGTCAGCGTGGGTGCGGTCAAAGGATATGTCTGACGTGCGAGGAAATCCGACCTTCAAGGAAAAGAACAGTTTCTAAGTCAGGGAAGCCTAAAGTATAGGATTGCACAGATCGGAAACGGAATTGTTTTGGGCCACGTGGAGAAGGGAGCGAGGGCTCACATGCCGACCCGCTCAAACGGCATTAGTCGACATCTTAAAAAGTTCAAAATCTTACGAGAATCATAAAAGGTGCTTTCATCCATTTACATCATGGACATTTGTTATGATGTAACCAGCAGAGTCCACAACTACATCTTCATCTATGCAATAAGTACATCTACATCTACATAATACCCCGCAAGCCGCCGCAAGGGCGTGTGGCGGGGGGTGTTAGGTAACCAACCGTAAAAAGGAAAAATACCACATGCAAAAGAAACAACACGGAAAATTACACCCACAGCAGCGCACACACTCATGCAAAAATCCCTTCATCCAATACTCATGCAAACACATGTACCGCAAAACAACTAAAAAACTGCACCCCATGATGCAGCACGAAAGCCATCCTACAACACGGAAGCCAGGACACAACAAGCAAGAAATTGAAACATCACTACCACATGAAAATATACCACGAAACACTCTACCCCCAAAGAGTCTGTAAAGTAAGACTATTCTTAAAGCTTCCGCGACGCCTATCTGATGAAAGATCCATGCTGCTTCCGGGAATTACCGTTGTGTTAATTGATTGTTAGACAACTGTTTTGCCCCCCACTCATGGAGACATCTTCGGGCCGTCTTCACTTCGACCCGAAGACGCCTCCATGACTGGGGGGCGAAACAATCAATTAACACAACGGTAATTCCCGGAAGCAGCATGAACCCTTAATAAGTAAGATTATTCTCTCATACGTATTTCGGTCATCTATCGAGGAAATTCTAACACATCGGATTGTGAGGTTAGTTTTACGATCTCCAAATTAATTTAGAATGGAATATTAAGAGTGGATGTTGCAATTATATCTGCAAATGTGCAGTACTGCATTACTAGGAAAACTGCTTTAATTTCGCAGGGATAGATTAGTTTGACGCGCCTAGTAAAATTTCTATGAGTCATATGTTCATCAAATATGAATTAAGGAAACTAGGGTGTATTAAATAGCATTCCCTAGTTGAACGGAAATCTATCGTAGAATAGTCGTGAGAACTAAAGCGTCCTCCACCTCTCTAAGAGTCGCCCACTAATTTCGAGAATCGAGAGGCTCCCCAACTATTTCCTCCAACGCACTTATTCTCTTCTCGTGGTAATTTTGATCAATTCTGACGGGTTTTCTCTAAAACATTTGACTTCCTTATTTAACGCTTTCTCCCACGGATCCAAAATACGCGCCATATATTCCAAATGAGGCCTAACTAAAGCGCAATAACATCTCCCCCTTTCATTTCCCTGCAATCCGTCGATTGAAACATAGTTTCCCTAAGGTTGATTTCCGTATTCCTCTGATGTGAGTCCCCATGCCGGTTTGATATCACTCCACTAGCCAAGTATTGTCCTGTTCGGAAATGCTTAGTTCGATCCCACCCATTTTATATTTCGCGCCTTATTTATCATTTATTTTACTCCAATACTTCAGGCGCTGTGCGTCTCCTGATATCAAATTCTAACCCCCATTCCCCATGGTACGAGCTCATCTAAATGGCTTGAGAAAACCCCGCAATCTGCTGGCCTTCACATTTCTCTGCAAATCGTTGTGCCGTCTGCAAATAATGGAAGGATGCCGCTGACGTGTGAACTTAGGTAATGAATGCATACCGAGGAAATTAAGAGCCTTATAATATTTCCCCACGGTGACCCAAATGTTAAATCTAAACCCACCGACGACTACTTTTGGTGTACGATGAGATAAGAAGCCCCTGATATATTTCGTCACCTCATTAACGCCATTTGTCTCAGTTTGTACATGTATCAATCTCTCGTGCGAGAACTTGCGGAAGGCTTTCATGAAATAAAAAAATACGTCATTCAATTGTATATTCCCTTCCAACGATTTCAAGATATCATTAATTAAAAAAAACCTAATTGTGTTTCGCAATTGCGTTTCTTTTTCTGGGCAGAGTATGCTCCAACTTTCTAGGAAAGCCATTGAATTGCTTAAAATGATGCATTCCAATATTTTTAAGGATATCGATGCTAAGTAAATCAGTTTGTAAAGACGTTTACCCTCCATGTCACCGACCTTGTAGAGGTAACAGAGATGCCCTCCGGACGAAAACAAAGCTGCGTCCAAACTGCGCCTAAATCCCTCAAATTTAGGGAAGGCGCCTTCTTGAAGGGTGTTTAAAGTCGTTAGGGCAGCTAGAAGGCACGCATTTAGGCGCCTATTTCGGCTCCCAGATTCAGGACACAAGAAGTGACTCCATTACATCTAACTGTACTCTGTACTCCATTACATCTACTGACTGAAGACTCCATTACATCAAATTATTGGATACAGATATTTGCACTGTACATCTGCATATACATCTACATAATACCCCGCAAGCCGCCGTAAGGGCGTGTGGCGGGAGGTGTTAGGCCACCATCCGTAAAAATGAACAAAACCACATGAAAATTTAACAAATATATGCAAAACTATACCCACAGTGGTACATACATTCATGCAAAAATCCCTTCATTCGACGCGCATGCAAATACATATACTGTCATCTAACAAACAATGGCACCCTAGGATGCAGTTAGAAATTTATCCAATAACAGTAGGGGTAAGAACAAATTTCTTAGTTTGGTTCTTCATTTCATGACTAAGAACATCGTCTTTGTTATTCATGCCTCTTCTGTGTGCTGGTTAAATCTTATTTTGGCATATAAACATTACCGAAAATAATTTATCAGGCGTAATGTTGTGTTTGCAGAGTGTAAGAATTCAGTAAGATCCTTAGTAAAAATATAGCCGTCTGCATGATTCCAACTGTGTAAATATAGGTCGTTCGCCAAACCTTTGCCAAAGTAGTCACCGTTTCACTAAGCAAGTCCATGATGTAATAAATCCAACAAAAATGAAAAAGTGAAAACGAAAAGCGAAGACTAAGTGTAGGATGCTTAGTTGATTGTACTATTATGTACACTGATGATTTTACTAAGCTTAACTTAAAAGCTTAACTTTAACTTTAAAATATGATACATTCAAAAGCAAGAAAAGTACGCCTAAATATTAACGAACTACACACGACTCAAAGTATATCTTAATATAATTAATGACCGAAAAATTACTCTGGAGCAAAATACAACATAAAAAGGTAAAACTTTTTGGGTTATTGAAATGTACTAATATCTGGTCGAACAAGCAAAATATTTTTAAAAATGGATCATTTAGAGTTGTATTAGTATAGCCCGACAAGAGGAAATGCATACGAAACTAGCACCGGAATCGCCCCAGTTACTGCATCAAAAGAAAGAAATGGAAAATAAAATACTTCCAAATAAATTGCAAAATGAATTCAGAATTACGCAATAACCATGACGAGGTTTTTCAACTGCAGACATATAGTTTCACGGGATATCTTAATTAACAAAATATTTACATTTGGACATCACCCGTGTTTATTCCTTATTCTGAGCTCCATAGGTGGCAGTACTACTGCCCTACTAGAGTGTCCAAGCTCAAGCTGCCTTTTTACTTTCGGCGCGTAGTATTTAGGTGCTCCCTTATGCCTGACCAGTTTTGACGCGGCATGAAACCTGTGCACGCGACAGGGAGTGCAAGAACGCGCGCCGTCGATTGGTTATCTGCGTGACCGTGCCTCCGGGAAGCCGGAGCGAACGTCACATTCGGTCACGTGATCGTGGCTCTAAGAAGGGGGGGGGGACCGGGGCAAGGAGCGCTCGTGAACCGCAAATGCGGGGGACGTCGAATGTCTCCGTTGGAGCGACGGCGAGTTGGACGAGTGGCGACTGCAAGTTTCGCGAAAATTGCCTCCCTTTCCCGGCCCCCGCACGAATGGGGGCACCCGTGGGAAAATGCTAGATTTCGCTCCTTTGGAGCGCTCGAGGGAGACGATCGGATAAGCCGCGGGTGCATAACAGTGGGAGTAGGGAAGGGAGGTCGGGGCCGCGGGGGTCGGATTCTCCCCAAAAAGCGGGGAGGGGAGCTTCCTACCTTTCGCCGCACAAAAGGGGAAAAGATTTCCGTCCCCCGTGGGGACGAGGGGCGATAGGCATGGAGGAGGGAGGCGAGGAGAATCGGCGAACGTGAGGGTGGACGCCATTTGAAATATCTATTATCTATTGGAAAAACGGTCGGCTCCCAGGGCGATATTCGATTTCGTGGGGCTACGTACGATGTGTCAGAGGCTTCGGCCAAGAGCGGCCCTGGGGCGGTAGGCACTTGATGGAACCGGCGTGAACACATCATCCCCTTAGAATAAAAAAATGTGGGACACATACAGATCCTCTAAAATTGAAACCAAAACACAATTACGTAGCGCTTTACTGGATTTTAAACGCAAAGTACTTTGCGAGCACTTGGACACTGACCCCAAAGCTTTCTGGTCATAAGTGAGGGAAGTAAATGGGAGTAAACAAACCGTGGCTTGCTTAAGGGATTGTAGCAATATAATTCATATAGACAGCGAGGGTAAAGCTAACATCCTAAATTCATTCTTCCAAAGCGTTTTTTCGAATGATGTTGCCACCGCATATCTCCAAGAACCAATACACATTCCACCCATGGAAAAAATAACAGTGGACCAACAAGGAATTCTAAAATTGCTTAACGAGATTAAACCCAACAAATCCCCGGGTCCCGAAAATATACCAGCTAGGATGATAAAACATTTAGCTCCAAACATTGCCCCGTACCTTGAATTTATATTTAACAAATCCCTCACAGAGTGCAAAGTACCCAAGATTTGGAAAACCGCGCAAATAACGCCTATTTTTAAAAGTGGTGACTGGTAGGATCCCAGTAATTACAGACCTATATCTCTCACTTCTATCTGTTGCAAAATCTTAGAGCACATAATTGTCAGTTCAATAATGAGACAACTTGACAATATTAACTTTTTAAGTGACAATCAACACGGATTCAGGAAAACCCGCTCCTGCGAGACCCAATTAGGATTATTTACACACGATTTACTTTTATCGGGTGAGAGAGGTAGGCAAGTGGATGCCATCTTCTTAGATTTTCAAAAGGCATTTGATAAGGTCCCACATGGTAAACTCATTCATAAATTAAAGGTCGCGGGTATAAACAAGGGCGCCATAAGTTGGGTTAAAGATTTTCTTTCAGAGCGGGAACAGAGGGTAGTCCTTGATGGCGCTGGTTCTGACAGCGTTCGAGTCACGTCGGGGGTACCTCAGGGAAGTGTGATCTGGCCGTTGCTTTTCTGGATTTTTGTTAACGATTTGAACCGCGAAGTGAAAAGTAAAATTAGGATGTTCGCGGATGACACGGTGATCTATCGGGAGATATCTGGGGATGAGGATCGTTTTATTCTAGAGCAGGATTTAGATTGCATTACTAAATGGTGTTCTAACTGGGGATTGACTCTAAATTATAATAAATGTTCAGTGGTAAATTTCTTTAAAAGATCAACGGGATTTGCTTACAAATTAGCTGGAGGTGACCTAGCAGTAGTTGATACGGTAAAATACCTAGGTGTTACATTCACAAAAGACTTAAGTTGGGGGACTCACATACGTAAAGTCTAGAGTCCCACTCTCCATCATCCTACTCTATATCAGGTCCCTCTTCATCTCTGAGTACTTTCTTCCTCCCTTCATCTCGTCCAACATCCCTATCCTGTTCCTACCCTTTCCTCTTTTGCCCAACATTCTACCCTCTATCACAGTTTTCAACATCCCACTGCCGGTCAACACCCCCTTCATCCACTTTTCCTGCCTCCATAGGATTGCTCCCAACAAACCCCTCTCTTCGCCCACCATACCAAGTACTTCCTCATTTGTTTTCTTCTCTGTCCATTTCACCTTCTCCATTCTTCTCCACACCCACATTTCAAAAGCCTCCAGTCTACGTCTATCCTCCTGCTTCAATGACCACGTTTCCGCGCCGTACATAGCTACGCTCCATATTAAAGTTTTTACTAGTCTTTTCTTAACATCCTTACTCAAAGTATCCGTCATCAACTCCCTCTTCCTCGTGAAAGCCTCTTTGCCTAGCGCAATTCTTCTCCTTACGTCCCTACTACTTTGACCGTGTTGGTCCAAAACACTTCCGAGATACGTAAACTGTTCTACTCGCTCTAGTTTTTGCCCTCCTATTTTAATGTTAAGCTTGGCCTTTTTCTTCCTAGAAAATCGCATAACCTTTGTTTTATTAATATTGATTCTGATCCCATATCTGTCGCACTGAATTTCCAATTCACTCAGCAATGCTCGTAACCCCTTGGCTGACTGACAAACTAAAACTTGGTCATCTACATCTACATCTACTTAATACCCCGCAAGCCGCCGCAAGGGCGTGTGGCGGGGGGTGCTAGGACACCACCCGTGTCATCGTTTGCTGTCATCAGCAAACCTAACTGATTTTACGAATTCCCCGCCCAATACTGTTCCTACCTTCAGTTCTTCCCATGCCTCATTAATCATTTCCTCTGCATACACGTTGAACAGCAACGGTGATAATGGGCAACCCTGACTTACACCTCTTCCTAACACTGCTCATCCGGACTCCCCGTTCCCCACCCGCACCTGAGCAGTCTGAGACATGTACAGGTTGCGGATTAGCCTCCTTTCCCTCCAATCTATTCCTATTTTATGCATTATACTCATTAGGTTTTCCCAATCTGCACTATATTCATTGAATTTTCCCAAAAATTCACTTTATCAAACGCTTTCCTGAAATCTACGAAACAGGCAAATACCTCCAGGTTGTATTCTATATTCCTCTCGATTAACAATCTCATTACTGCAATGGCATCACGCGTACCTCTCCCCTTCCTAAACCCAAACTGGTCATGCCCTAAGTAATCATTTGCCCTACTCTCTATCCTTTTGTTTATGATCCTGAGAACAACCTTAGCTGCGTGGGATATCAAACTAATAGTCCTGTAGCCCTCGCATAATGTAGCCTTTACCTTTTTCGGAATTGGAACTAACACTGTTCTCACAAGTCTTCCGGCCAGAGTCATTCTTCATACCTGTAGATACTACGAATCAGTGGAGAGAGATTATGTGAGCTAATTTTCATTCAGGAGTTAATATACCTTTGTAACAAGTTGTATGTCCATGTAGTAGTAGAATTTCCCCCTCTTACTTTTCAATTCTGCATAACCTGTCTTGTTTTGGTGGAGACGTATTGTATAAATGGTTGTGGTTCATTTTTATTCCATTTTCGTATGCAAAAATACGAAATTTTAATTCATTTTTTTTCGTATAGCAATAAACTAATTTATTATATTCAACAGATTCAGGCGAGAAGTAGTGACATTTCGTTATTATGAGAAAAACAAGATGCAAAGTGTAAATTCATTAGTTTTTCAGCACTTGTTTTTAATGAAATCTTCCTCCGGCATGTATACAAATTTGCACAAAATTTGATAGTTTCTACTGAATTGTTTTGCACCATCTGCCACACATCTCTTTAGTGGAACGTGGGGTATTAATATCAATGTCAAAAAATCTGTTATAAAATAAGTTGTAATTTATTCCGCATATCTTCAGTGTTTTAGCGGGGATTTATTCCTGGTCTGGACTTTATTTGGTTACATTTTTCGCAGCTGTTTTTATTTCCCTGCCTCGAACAATAATCATTTACATCTACATCTAAATAATACCCCGCGAGCCGCCGAAAGGGCGTGTGGCGGGGGGTGTTAGGTCACCAACCGTAAAAA
This sequence comes from Hetaerina americana, assembly GCF_022747635.1. NCBI lineage: Eukaryota > Metazoa > Arthropoda > Insecta > Odonata > Calopterygidae > Hetaerina > Hetaerina americana. The sequence continues at coordinate 1,011,071 of NW_027287063.1, forward strand.
AGAACAATACCACGTGCAAAAAAAAACAACACGGAAAATTACACCCACAGCAGCGCACACACTCCCTTCATCCAACACTCATACAAACACATATACCGCAAAACAACAAAAAACTGCACCCCATGATGCAGCACGAAAGCCATCCTACAACACGCAAGCCAGGACACATCAAGCAAGAATGTGAAACACCCCTACCACATGAACATCCATCACAAAACACTCTATCCCCCAAAGAGACTGCAAAAGGCAGGGAATGCGACCCAACGTTGCAGGTAGCAGGAATTTCCCCCCGCGGAGAGGGACGAGGGATTGAAAGGTAGACCTAAAAACAGATGAACAGAACACGAATGAGGTCATTCGGAAAGAATCGGTTATTATAACAAAACACATAAGGTTAGTGGAAGGCATGCATTTAAGTAGAACTAATTATTTTTTAGACACTGAGGGTGGCAAGTGGAATGTTTGCTATCTATAACCCTGCAGTTACTATCCCGTATTGTCCGTGGGAAGAAGGAGTCTTTGAGTCGGCTAGTTCTGGCATCTATAGTATTTCCCGAATTTTATATGCATGATCCAAGCGACCAATGTATGTAGGAGTACGAATTATTTGCTAGACCTCGGTGGTGAAACATGCGGATCTAAATTTATTTAATAATTTCAATTTTGCATTGAATCGTCTCTCTTTTCCAATAATCTGCCGCTCTTCAGGTGTGTGAGGGACTCCGTTTCGAGAGTTCACGAACCGCAATTTGTACGAGTATGTGATAAATTCTACTCTTTGTAGTTAAGCACATCTGATAGTACGTGCGCCACTTTCGAAATCGCCTCCTTGATCGTGGGGTTGGTATCATTAGCTCCTACGGTGGTAACTCGGCGAATGAAATAGTCGGAACTACTGGCGGTAAAGAAACTCGTCAGTGGCATAAAGACAAGTATGATTGCTATTCACTCATATATATGACCATAATTGACATCGTCTATCCTCAGTCTCTTACGAAACTCATTCTTTGCCCCCGCAAATAACACGCTGCGCCGATAACGTTCGACTTGAGATCACGCACGCACAAGCATCCTGTGTCCTGAATATAATCCGCTTGACAATCACATTTTCACTGGATGGCACGATTTATCGACATAATCGAATCAAGTATTTGAATGAAACTTACATTTGAAAATTCTAAAGACGGAGAATGCAATGTAAAAATTAAGAGTCGAAAAACTAGCGCCAAAAAATCGGCGGACTTGGAATCGCCGAAAGGATTAAACAGCAACACGAGCGCTTACGACTCATGCTGCCGCAACCCCAACATACGAATGCGTATGTTTGCCGAGGAAGTGCGCTCGTTACCCCGCACTCTTCAAGTAGTTTGGCAAACTCTCCTCACATTTTCTCTCCTTGATCTTTTCAAAAGTAACGCTTCCACAAACGTAATTTTCAATATTCAATCAATAATAGACTTACAAAAACACGAAATCCATTGGATTTATTTTAAAAATGAAAGCTTTATACATTAATTTTTGACATCTTCATAAAATATGAATCGGGTGCCCGCATTCATCTCACGACTTTCGCTTAACACTGCCCCTCCACACTTGTCTGCCGGACACAATGGAAATGTTATCACAATTTCAGGGGAAATCGTGCCCATTCGTAAATTATGTAGATGTGGCAAGAGAGCCGTCCGGTAACCGTCCTCTGGTGTTTTCAAATTAAGTGCGATTCCGTCGAGTATTCGGGCGGGCTCCACGTTTCGCCCCACGAGAGACAGCAATGACGTCTCTTGGTGCCCAACGGTTTTATTCTGCGCGGTGCCCTCCGGAGTGGCAGTCAGTTGCATCGCCGAGTCATTCGGACGACTGACCAAAATAATAATAAAAAGGACGGAATCCTCGAATTTATTGGACCCCCGCGGTCTGGTCCAGTCGCCGCGGGGAGGGCCGCCGGCTCGGGGAAACGAGACGAGATATAAATTGAATCAATAAAAACGTCCACCAAAGAGGCGGTGCGAGAGGGAGGGAGAGTGAACACTGCGAAGAGGGGATGTCAACCCCTACCATCTCCTCTCGGAAATGCAGGCGGATTCAACGGAGTAGAAGGAGGGCGGGTGGAGGAGATTGGCTTTGCTATTCCCACGCGGGCGGGCCCCCACGATGCAAATATCAACCGCCCCCCCCGTCCGATGTTCGATATCTCCGCTTCATTAAATCGATTATCATGGGGAGGGAGGACCCAATGAAACCCCATGACCAATGGGCTGTGGTCATATCTTCCACGTCTGCCTCGAGAGACTCCGCACAGCCCTAGGGGTCTGCCTCCCCGACCCCTTCTTCCCTAGGTTCCCCCCCCACCCCGACGCCACTCCGTCGTGGGGGGTGGGGGGGCGGAAGGGTCTCGAGACACGGCCCGGTGAGTGGACGCGCATTCAAACGTCCATGCAAGGGGGGGGGAGGAATCCGATACCCTAAGGGTGGATTCCCTGTCCTCGGCGGTCGGAAGGGTCGGATGGAAGTGCGGGGGCTATTCGGTTGAAGACGGCGGAGGGGAAACCCCTTCCGAAGGGCGGCGGTCCTAGGGTGAGGGAATGCGGCAAGGTTATGTTCATTTTCCTCGCGCTGATTTGCATCGGGAAGAATTTATGACGCCATTCTTTCGCCAAAGACTGTAAGGGCAAGCGAGGGATTTGTGACGCGGCGGTCTGAGACGGTGAAAGGGGTCACCAAACGCGTGCAAACTACAAAATCAACTTTCCCGTCACTAGGGCTACAGATTTCCCTCAAAACGAAGTGATACGCGCTTAATGCTAGTTGACATGCACTTAGACACCCTAAAAAGATTTCTATGTGAATATAGACTCCAAGTTGATCGATAAAACCACCCTCAACGAATAAAGTTCTATTAATGATATATGAGAATATTCCTTCGCCGAACAATAAATTGCCACATATAACTATTGGAGAGAGCTCAACCGAGTTAAAACAAGGGACCTAAAAAATTCAAGCAGTAATTATTATAGGTAATCTACAATTTAAGGTAGTTTTTCAAAAGATGGACGTAGATGGACGCAGCTAACAAATAAATATTATGTTTCTCCTAAAATAACACAAGCCAACATTCTACTCTACAACAAGCACCTCTTCATCTCCGTATATTTCCTTCCCCTTTCATTCCATTCAAAATCCCTATCTATCCTATTCCTATCCCTACTTCCTCGTCTGCCTAACGTTCTCCCCTCTATTACAATCTTCAGCATCCCACTACCGATCAATTCGTCCTTCAACCATTTTTCCCAAACAAACCACTCTCCTTCCCTCTCACCATACGCAGCCCTTCAAGCAGATGGTAAAAGCTCATTGTAAATCACTTTGTTTTTAAATCGTAATGAAACATATATTTAGATGCAATTGGCGAAGGTATTTTTTTCTTTTTTGTCTCTAAGAGAGGGATCATCTTGAATCATTCTTGAAGGATTGCAGCCCCTCAGAAGAGAGAGGCATCGTCATCAAAAAGAAGCCAAGCACACAATATTATTCGAGCTTTTTTTCCAGGCGACCGTCTCTCAAATAAGATACTTTTATATTTGATTTGAATGCCCGTCATCTCATATTCAGCGGCGAAGGGTCCACCTTATCGAGAAGACATGGCCCCCAGAGGCGTATTTAAAAACAGATGACTATCCGGAATTATTAGCCATATTCATTAATCTCTATATAAATTAGGTATATTAATCCCTATGTTTATGATATATTGTCATTTCGCGATATATTAACATTATCATCATCATATCCTTATATATTATTTTCATCATATTTAGCCTTAGTTATGAATTAGGGAAATGTGTCGGACAAGGGAATAATTGGACTCCTCGGCTTTGTACATTATTGATTTCCCGGCCCGACAAATGAAGACGTTCGCTTGATGCGGTGTTAGGAATGGAGGCAGAAAAATATCTGGAAAGGTTGATTTCGTCAACAAAACCACAGGACTCGACCCGACGATTGGTCTCTGACACGTGTTTCCAGAGCCAACCTCGCGTCCAATGCGCTGAACAGGGTGTGATATTGGTTTATACAAGGGGTGGAGCGGGGGCAGGGCATTCCTTTTCCATTGCGGCATTACCAAACCCTTCCGGAAATCACGGAGAAGTCCAAGTGAGCGTAGAGATTGGGGGGGGGGGGTACCTAAGACATCCGCATTCGAAGCCGGGAACCAGGATGGCTCTCCCTCTCTTCGGTACGGCCTACGGTTAAAAATACATTCACTACTACTGCAGTCGGACTGCGAATGGGGAGGAGATCGTGGAAATAAGATTGGGAGCTGAAGAAGCGACCGAATTTAATTTTTCCCCCGAACGATAAGGGACCTGGATGATTGCCAACGACGACTGACTCTTAACAAACGATCTTTTTGCGTCAAGTAGCCTTGAATATTTGTCATCATTTTATCAACAGCCTCTCTTCCCGTTCTCCCTACCAGCCCCGTTCGTCTGTCATGCATATTCAAGTATTTCAAACTATAAATTAATTTAGTACATTTGCGGTTTCGCATATCCAGGCGGTGCCCCGTAGGCCGCCGCAGGGGCGTATGGTGGGCGGACCTAAGCCCAAGCATTGAATCTGTTGTAAAAATATGGCCGACGCTTGCATAATTTTTATTTTCGATAGCAACTGACGTTTAAACAGAATTTAATTTTGGAGTTGCACGTCCGGCGTGGGATCACCTCGCCAGATACCTAAACTGACCACCTATCTTGCAGGGAGACTCTCAATCGTGGATGTGGCTGGAGACACACAGTCCGGCTGCAAAGGGTGTACGGCATCCATGGACCAAGCCGCGCAATTTGTTAGCGCACTAAAATGTTTTGGTTTGCGCAAGGTTAAGTATCAATTTCCCAGGAGGTTGAGGGAATAAAAGGAAAGAATCACGCCCTTTCCACGACGTGGAAATGTCCAAAGTCTAATCCCCAACGCGTCGAGGTCCCTTCCCCGCACCGGGGAATAAACTAGCGGACTTTATTGCTCCACGTCGGACCCCAGGGGTGTCGCCGTCGGACGGGGGGCGGAGTTCCCGAGGGGGAGCGGGACTTGGTAATGACTCCAGTTCTCTCCATGCTCTGGCCGTGGTCCAACACGTCGAGGCGAATGCAGATGGGTAACTGGCCGTTAGCTGCAGGGGCGGGTGGACGATGGTGCGAGAAAGGAGGCCATCGGGTGATGCTGTGGAGGGGCGCGTGAGAGTGGTGCCCCCCCAATGGGTGCTCGCCGGGAGGGTTGTTTATGTGAGCCGAGGGCGCCTTTTTTGTGCGCACAGACGACCGCGTGCGCTGTGGCCTGCCAGCGGTGCGCCCACAGGGGGGGGTGGGGGAGGACGATGCTGCAGGCGTTCCCATGCGAGCGCGACAGGGGAACGAGGGCCCCACCCTTGGGACCCAAGGCCCATTAACTAGACCCTCCTCCGTCGATTTTTTCCAACAGCGGTTGGAGACGTTTCTTCCGGGACCTCCATTTCCCGATTTCCCCTTTCCCTATGCCAACGAGAATCCAGTCTGAAATCGGGGAATATCCATGTTTACTTAAATAGACTGGATAATACTAAATATAAGGATCTGTTTGGAAGCAACACTACCCCGGCCACCCACTCCCACCCCGAACATCACGTGCTTCGAGGCGTCAGACTCCGAGTTAGTTTCCACAGCCAGTCACCCATTTCTTCGAGTTTCCCCACTCTCCGCCTCGCACTATATGTTCGACGTTTTGATCCAATTTCATTTCTGATTCTATCTATTCATACCCTAGAATCTGCAATTTTTTACCTTGGAAATATTAAACATCCCACAAGGAAAAATGAAACACCACAGAGAGCACCAGAAGCCGAAGTACTTCAGTTAACCCACTGCATTTCTAAGGATTTAATCCAAAGTACAAAACATTAATGTAATCATAGCCACATCAGTATTCGAGAACTCATCAGTTTGAGGTCTTAGCGTGAAAAGCGATCCCTCTCGAAGGGTCCGGCGCGTTCTTCTCCCGATACCTGCCTGGCTCGTGACCTCGACGACCGCGCACGCCTCCCGCGGGCTGATCACCGCTGGGCAGCGATGCCTCGCCGTTCTGTCAATTCGGAAATCGGTTGGCGACCTCTCTCTCTCTCTTCTTCTTCTTACAATCTCGCATAAATGCCTCTTTGTTTGCTCCATTTAATCGTTCTCGTCCCTTACCAACGTGTCTTTCCTCTCCACTTGCTAGTGGAACATGCAAGACTAATGTGTGCGTGATGGTTTCATGAAATGTCAATTGCTCGCATCCCATGTACATTAAAATTTTTTATCGCTAACGTACAACCAACGCGACAGTACGAACTGTGTTCATGCCGAAGTTAAAAAGGAAAATAAAGGCGCAGCTTTGGTGCGATTGTTGACCGATGAAATACGAAGAGCAGGGAGCCTGGTGCCCGAACCAGTGAATAAAGTCAACTTGCGTCGGCGGGGTGAAACAGAAATCACTTGGCCGATCGGAAACATGCTACAAGAAGGCCTTCTCCCACTCTCTCGGATGGACACGAGGGGGAAACTGGAGGATTGCGGAGGATAACACGCAGAATTGGCCCTTCACCCCCTCCGTTTGGACGCTCTCGGACGGCGCAAGACTCTTCCCATCCCTATTTCTTCGCTCAACGGCCAAACAAACACTCCTCCATCACAACGCCGCCCGCCCCTCCCTTGCTCCCCCACCCGCTACATCTCAACCACCCCTCCCACTCCCCCCGTTCCTCGCTTTTATCAAACCCCCCCCGCCGAGCCCCCTCCACCCGCCCGCGACAATCCCCTCCGCAGCCCCTATCACCGCCCCCCACTCTACAACCCCTCAACTCGCTCGCTCCCCCCTTCCCCTGGGGTTCGCATCGGAGGTTATCGCCCAGGGAACCCGGGGTCAAAGCACTGCGCCTCTGAGGGGGGCGGGCGAGCGTCCCTCCATCCATCCCTCCTCCTCCTCCTAGGGCGAGCGTGCCTTGCCGCCTGGGGGACCGAGCGCACTCCCTCGCTCCTCGCCACTTGCGGAGGAATCGTCATCCCGGTTCTCCGCTGGAGGAATCATGCGAGCGCCGGCACATCGGGGGGCGACCGAGCACAGAGGAGAGGGCAATTGAGGGCCACACCGATATGCGCAATCATATTCCTCTCGTTAAATGTGAGAGCTGAGGATTAAATGGACAGACAAGGTGAGGAACGGTAAAGTACGGTATAGCATATAGAAGAGCAGAAGAGGAAAGGAGCATACGGAGAACTCTACGGCAAAGAAGAGCTGGATGGATTGGACACCCAATGAGGCACAATGGATTAGTTATAAACATAATAGAAGGAAAGATCCCGCGAGGAAGTCCAAGAGACAAGTGCATAGGGCAAAGTGAGAAGGACGTGAAACAGGGAACCTATCAGAGGGTGAGGGAAGTACCACTAAATCGGGAAGAATGGAGGGCTGCAGTAAACCAAACGAAGGATTGAAATACCACTTCAGTGTTATAACCACGTTGCATGGGGCGATTGGACCGACGGGTTAGAACAAGTCGAGGATTGAATGCTACTGCTGAAAGAGGCACGTGTTCATTCTTCCCTCGGAATAGTCGTAACTAAATCAAATGAAACAGCACCCCAATTCCTAATTCAAAGACAACAGTTAAAATTATACTAGGACGCATTCATTACTGCACGATGCATATAGACATTTATTATGGATATGCAAGCGTGTTTATTTATGGGAAAGTGTTAATTTTTATTGGTGGATAAATGATTTTTAATACAATAAAGTCTTGTCGTCCTTCCGCACCACGGGGGGTCGCGAAGATTGAGGAAAGGTAAAACTAATTGAACTTCCCGAAGCCCATTCATTAATCGCTGGTTAATCTGGTGCCGCCCCCGGCTACGACGGGGTCTCTGGACGTGGATGGACCACGGATGAGAAAGGAGTCGAAGTTATTGAGAGAGCGGCAACCGAATATCGGGAGACTATCTGAGCAATAACTCGATAAAACTCAATTATGCGACCCATTAGTCAGTATGACAGAGTCAGTAGGGCAGAGCTCCTATTGCTAACCCTAAAGTCATTGCATGTATGAAAGCATTGAATAGAAATTCAAAGTGCGCTTGTTCCTTATTCCAAGTAAGTTCTGGTACGCGTCGAAATGACATTGACATGGAAAAGTGCCTGTGCCGAGCGGCGTCAACCAGAGGCACACCCGGGCGGTAGCCCAGCGCTCTAAACTCTGGGCCACTACGCTCCCCATGTTTCGGCAATATAGCCATTTATTGATTTGATGTCATCGAGTGTCATTTCTGGATAATCGAATGTGGCATCAAACCAATTACCTGCCAATAAGAGCAATGCAGATGTGCTTTCCGCGAATATTCAAGCGTGTTTACATTACAAATAGAAAATGGACTTCTACATCTACTTCCACAACTACTTAATACCCCGCAAGCCGCCGCAAGGGCGTGTGGCGGGGGGTGTTAGGACACCACCCGTAATTTAGAAAAGAAAGAGAAAAAAAACCGCATGCAATAACCACAAAATCATATATCCAAAAAAAAAAAACTTGGCATAAATTCATGCATGAACACTTACACCCCACACACATGCAAACACTCAATCTACACCTTACATACACATGCACCTGAAAGTATACCTAACATCTCTATAGTCTTTAATTTGTTCCAACTTGTAAATTCAACGTTTTTAATATTTCTAAAGTGACTTCGGTTTCTTACTATTATGATTTCTGATTGTTCGGGGAAAGAATGAGTATTTGTACCTATCTGTCTTGGAATCTATCTCCCTTAGTTTATCTTTGTGGTCTGATCTACCCAAGTAGTGTGGGGCCATTATAATTCCTTCAGTGTCATAGTTAAACACGTTTGTTCTGAACATTTCTAAAAGTCTAAGCCTTGCTTGTTCTCTCCGTACTTCAAGTGGTTCCCAGCCTAAATCCCCTAGGAGACCTGTCACATTTGTGTTCTTATCATAACAATTTTTAACGAATCTAGCGGATTTTCTCTGGACTTTATTTAATTCTTTTTGAGGAACAACTGTTCTTCATAAATCATTATGTTCATTTAATGCACAACTATATGTTATTATTAATATTTAAAGATACTATGAACACAAATAATTAGTTCTAGTAAAATTTGGGATAAAAGAATCGACCATCCCCGAAAGTGAAACACCTTTTGTGACCACACCACAACCGCGCAGGCACCCGCGTTTGGCCCCCGCACCACGTGCATTGGGACACGAAGCACACCCTCCCTCCCTCCCCTCTCCTCCCACGTGCCACCAACTCACCCAGGCGGCGCCCCGACTAGCCTAACTACGCAGGCCCTTAATAAAAACCTTGTTGCAATTTTCCACAGTTAAAACTTTATTTCGACCATGGTTTCGATACACTGTATCATCAACGGGTGATCATCATGACCAGATGATGATACAGTGTATCGAAGCCACGCGATACCCTGGACCCAGGGCCACGCCCCCCTCCTTCCGATGGCGATCTGTCGCACCAGGATTACGAAACGGTGTTGTTGAGGGGTGGGGGATGTTCGGCTTCCTCTTTCGCGTGGATTTACCTTCATAAATAAAACATATTTTCGCAAATAATGAATGAGATTTTGCACTGTGTCATTCAGAGCATTTGGAAATCCCAGTAAAAGCATTGGGCTAATTTAATTTTGTCTTTACAATATTCAATGCAAATCAACCCTTCTTTGGAA